>NC_083294.1:33348045-33693141 GCF_963506605.1 Zootoca vivipara
GGACTGGAAAACATGAAAAAGGTGCCCGCAAAAACCTCTGTGTGTGTAGAGGATAAGTTTTCACAGAACATCTGAAGCAACAAATAATTACTGTACAGTGGTACCTCGGTTTACAAACACAATTGGTTCCGGAAGTCTGTACTTAACCTGAAGCGAACTTTCCCATTGTAAGTAATGGAAAGTGGATTAATCCGTTCCAGACAGGTCCACAGAGTACTTAAACTGAAGCGTACTTAACCTGAAGTGAACTTTCCCATTGAAAGTAATGGAAAGTGGATTAATCCGTTCCAGACAGGTCCGCAGAGTACTTAAACTGAAAATACTCAAACCGAGGCATACTTAAACTGAAGTATAACTGTACTGCTTCACGTATGGCAGAGGAAAGGGCATTTCACAGTATAGGAACAACAGCAGAACATGCCCATTTTCTTGTTACTGCCCTATGATAGTGTTGCACACCACCTCATTCTCCAGGTGGTTATTTAGAGTTCATGTTGCCTTTTGGAATGAGGCACAGCGGAGACTCTAGTGTCTTTATGATATATGTTTTATTTGCAAATATATACAACCTGAGCCTATGACGGAGTTAGTTCACATCATTAACACCCCAAAGGCATGGTGTTAATCAGGCATGGCTCTGTCTCTGCCTTTCCAGCCTGCTGCTTTTGCATCCATCTTCTAATTCACATCACTCAACTCTCAACTCTGGCTTTTTGTCTTTCTAGCTAACAGACCTTTGAGGGAGGGAGGTCCACCCATTTGCCCTCTGCCAAATTGTTCCCTTAACAACCCTTATGAAGAGGACCATTATGAGCCTGGCCTGGCTATTCCAGCAACTGAATCTGTGCTGGATCCAGGAATTAGACCTCATATGCCAAAATGTATTGGGCTGGTCCTGCCTCAGGTGTAAAAGATGGCCGATGGAGACAGTTGTGGAAAGGACAGCAGCAAATGGCAGTTGGTTTTAGGCTGACTGGTGGAAAGGCCTTCATCTCACCTCTCACAAAGTGAGAGCACTCATATTTTTTCTTCATGTGACAACTTATATAGGAAATTCATCCTGCGTGACACGGATCTGTTTCTATTGCATTTCGGATATCGTGGCTTAATGCGCTCAGTTGCCAGCAGATGAAATGGCTAAAATAAGCTGATAGTGTTAGATTTTCCACCCCTATATAGCTCCTGCCATTCAAAATTACTACCTGCTCTTTCATCTCATTCCATGTATTTCTGAAGACTCAGGGAGTTCTTGACATAAACTTTCCCTCATTTCAGACTATTGGCAGCTCATAAAATAGTCATCTTAAGCCTCATGATCACTATGTTTTGCATTCATGGTTGGAGGAAGTATGCTAGTTGCTAGGAGTAACAAGTGGAGACAGTACTGTTTCACACTGGTCATGCTTCCAGGTCAGGCATCCCCAAACTGCGGCCCTCCAGATGTTTTGGCCTACAACTCCCATGATCCCTAGCTAAGAGGACCAGTGGTCAGGGATGATGGGAATTGTAGTCCAAAACATCTGGAGGGCCGAAGTTTGGGGATGCCTGTTCCAGGTCATCTATATCCTGACTGGTAACTGCGAGAGCAGAATGTTGGACAAGATGGACCTTTGTTCTGATCCAGCCTGGCTCTTCTTATGTCCACTTGAAGCTTCATACTGGACAGTATGGAACTGGTCCCCAGTTATATAGACTCACCGTTTTTGGGATGGCTGTTTGCACACGAAGGTAGGGGTGAGGCAGAGAACAAATGCAGCTGAGAACAAAAGTGGGCACAGATAGGTGCATATTCTAATGTGCATGTATTTAGAAATAATTTAGAATTTTAATAATTTTAATAAGAATATAATATTATTACCCTAGTGGGTGAAGACTGTGGCTAGTTGACCTGCGTGCCTGCTCTATCTGCTGTACAGGTTGTAGCTGCTGATGGGCAACTTCAAGACTCCTTCTTATGGTTCTTTATATTAAAAGCAAGCTAGGATCAAACAGCCCTTCAAAGAGTGGCCTCCCACAGCCCTTCAAATATAGAACTTGTTGGGAATCTCAGGTGAGATATACATGCAGTGGAAATTGCTTCCAGTACCAGTTACCATACAGAAGCAGAACTTCAGTACGTAGTTAAGCTAGTTTACTGTTGCAGAAGATGAGGCTCAGTAAAACAGTTCCGGGTGTAGATATATACAGCTTGTAGGCTTTTGTAGATACAGATATATACAGATAAAAACAAGTACAAAGTATTTCTATTGCTCTAAATCAGTCCTGTAATTCAAGATGTAATGCTGGACAAGGTAACACCAACAGACTTACGACTACTCACAAACTAACAGATTACTGCGCTGACATTCATTAATCACAGATATAGACAGGGCACTGAGCCTTGCACCTGCAATAAGCTCACCTTTGGGGTGATTTATGCTCATGAAGGAAATTAACCCCTTCTCATGTCCAGTTATTCCAACAGACTATTCTCTCTAGAGCAGGACACATAGCCACCCTACCAGTTTCCTAAGGTATACTAAGACTGATTGGTCATAAGATCGAGCTTAAAATGATTGTTGCTTCAATCCTTAGTTCACATCTGAATGCCTAAGAGAAAGTTTCAAGGGACCAGCAGAAATTGCTCTCTGTGGAGGGCCTTTTAGAAGCCTTATGGGTAAATGTATGTAGATTTCTAAAGATGCTAATTTCCTGTTTGATGAAGCAGAACATCAATGCAAGGGCAGTATAATTTCTGTTGATATGGAAACAAAAAGGCTAACTCCAAGGTTAGAAGCAGTGTTCATTGCACACAATGAGGAAATCACTAAGTGCTAATTGCTTCCAGTGATTTAACCACAATTTGAAAGCATAATTGCTGTTCCGATTGTTGTCTCTGGAGGATAGAACTTTGGATGTTCCCTGGTGTACCAGTAAACAAGGCTGCAATCCTATACCCACTTCCCTGAGAATAAGTCCTATTGAACTCAATGAGACTTACAGCACTTCTGAGTAGTCAAGTATATGGGGTTAGCAATTAGATTACACTCAGGTGGATGTGGGGGAGCCTGTAAAGACACTAGAGAAATTGGGACAAATGCCTTAGATTCTATCACTGGCAGAAGGAAGAGCTGCTGTAAAATTTTGGGTCCTTTGTAGCTGCCCAAGGCTGCCCAAGGCTGGGTACCAGGTTTTCCACCCAATTTGGTTTATGGAACCTTCCAAATGCTGCAACAAACTGACTTTCTAATAAAGTAGTGTACTCCTGAACACAGTTTCTCAGAAGTAAATCACATTGAGATCAATTTGTAAGGGTGCTTAGGAATGTACCACGTGGGAAGAGCCAGCACGGTGTGGTGATTCAAGTGTCAAGAGTAAGGCTGGATTCAAATCCCTATTTATGCATGAAGCTCACTTGGTAACCTTTGGTTATCTCAGCCTAATCTATTTCATAGGGTTGTTGTGAGAATAAAACCAGGAAGTGACAGGCAGGGAGAAAGAAGGAGAACCACATACACGGAGATTCTTGGTGAAATGGCAGGATATAAATGTAAAAAATATGGGTTCTCTTAGTGTTCACTTGTTGTATTTCCTTGGTGGTGGGAGAGGTTGGGTGTGGCTTAGGGTGTGGCTGGTTGTCTTTGGTTGGGTGCAGTGAGAACTTTTTTGTGTGTTTGAGTTGGGTATGAGTGTGTATTTTTTAATCAGGTTAGCTAGATTGATTCGTATGCTGTCGGGGGATTCTTGTTGTTGTCTTGTTGGGCTGTGATATGTGATAAAGGGAACCAAACCAGGGTGAAGGAGTCTTCTATTTGTCCCCATGTCAGTTTCAGTTTATTTGTTAGTTTTTCTTATAAGGCTATTTCCCAAACTATTTGATACCACAACCCCTCACACACACAAAGTAGAATAACAGAAGCATAACCACCCCACCCCACTCCCCCTCTTACCCCCTTTTCCTCTTTAATAATATTATAATGATAATAATAAAAATAATAAAAATAATAATAAAAATAATAAATTATTTATTATTTATACCCCACCCATCTGGCTGGGTTTCCCCAGCCACTCTGGGCAGCTTCTAGCAAAATATTAAAATACAATACTGTAATTTTTCTTCTTCTTCTTCCTAATTGTTTAAATCAATTCATAAACAAAGAACTCATACATTGACCACTAATAATGAAACATATGTTATAGATATTTTTCCACGCTTATTATGCTATTTTTGTGGTATATATGTGGCATGAGAAAACTTGGTATACTTATTTGTATAACATTATTCTTGTTTATAAAAACCCAATAAAAATAAAGGATAAATGTAAAAAATAAAGTGCAGTAATTGATAGGGTTGCTCAGTGGGTCCAAGTAGAGCCTAACCATGAAAGGTGCCCTTAGTTCCACAAACACGTTTTTTTGTGTGTGTGCAACAATAGCATACCCTCCAACATTTCACATTATACTTGTTGCATAAGGAAAACCACTTTGGTGGGATTTAGTGGTATACCTCAGTAAACATAAATCTATACTTCCCTTAAAAAGTATAGGGAATATATTTATATCACAGTTTATTGCCATAGCATTTTTCAGATGTTCAGAATTTAAAGATACAAGATTTCAAAATCTGGTGTGCAAAATTTGGCCTTCGTCATGTTTCCCTATAAGACAGATGGTGTAGCAGCAGGCAAAATAGGAGCAACTGGGAGGTAATTACATTTAATCATACTAGTAATCAAATAAAGAAAAAAAGTGGTGGTGTACCTTTTGAAACAGGTAGAGTTGGCAAGTAAATGATAAATGTGGGAGACCAGAGTTTCTGAAGGTGCTTTCATATCTATGCTCAACATACACCATCTGTGCCAGCTTGGGAAATATGGATGCGTTGATTTAGATTCGGGTCCCCCATCTTTAATCTGATTTGTTCTGGGCTTACTTCTGAGTAGACATGTTAGCTACACTTTGGGTCTTTTCTGCAGGGTTTAAAAATGGTCTGCTTCTACTTAGGAATTGGAAACATTTATATGAAAATGAAGTATGTTCCCATTCTTTGACTTTAGAGAGATTGCCGGATGTGGGCTTAAGTAAATCTTCATTTTCCATGTTTGCTAGCGTCTTCTCTGCTCTGACATCATGGTGGCTCTAAATTGTCTGTGCTACAGACTCTGTGATAGAAATCAAGCTAGATATCTTCCCTGCAGATCTGGATTTTGCTGTTCTTCTATGACATTTTCTAAGCTGCTGCAATAATGGGAGCAGGAGTACAGTCTAAAAGTTACCACTTCTGAACACATATGCGCAACCAAAATGTTTTGAGAACTTTTGGTGTTGCCTTCTGTGCTGCCTGTTCTCAATCACCTTTTAAAAACAAAAGGGGAGAGATCGCATATGGTCTGTGTAAGCTCATGGGGGTGTATATCTGCAGCAACAAGGCTCACACTGCGATGCTAAGGACACTAGTGCATTGGCACCACAGGACTGGGAAGAACCGTCTTCCAAAGAGAAGGTGGTCTAGAGGAAAAGTTCACCTGAAGGTCAGCTCTCCTCAGCAAACTTGTTTCAGGCTTTAAATATATATATATTCTTATTTTGCATTTATTTCAGGCAAAAAAAAATGTTGCACTCTGATTTACAGCCAAGCATGGAGAAATCTGCTATGCAGATTGGCAATCCTTTGAATAGCAAGAAACACTCCCACTTTCAGTGGGGCAGTTGGGTTATTTCAGATTTCATTCCTGCTCCCCCCCCACATTAGCTTTTTTGTGTGAGTCTTTGAGCAATAAAGTAAATTTGCCCCTGCCTCCTTCGGCATTACAACTCCCCCCTGTTCTTTTCTTTTTTTGGAAGGCCTGTTTGGTGGGGGGGGAAGGCTTCTCATTTACTCTTCTGAGTGAGGGTCTGCACCTCTGCTAAGAAGCTACTTATACATCAAAAAAAGAAAAAGACAAATGAGTACATCAGTTTGCATAAAATGTCCCTTACCTGCTAGCTTTTATCAGCCATGAGGAGCAAGGGTCCAGAGCGTAATGATCGCCCTGAGCCTTACCAACTGAAACTTATCCCACACAACAGGACAAGCCTGTGCTCTGGGCAGCCCTTGAGATTCATCTGCTGTAATAGCAGGGCTGCCAGACGTCCAGCAGAATTGACTTCCTGGAGAATTTCTGAAATGTCCTGGAACTTAGGCAAGTCAATCGAAAAATCACACTTTTGGGGAGCATTGTTGTAAACAAGAACAACAACTACTTTCGGGGTGTCCTGAAATATGGCAACCCTATGTAATAGCGAAGTCAAGATCTCAGTGGATGCAAGCAATTTTATCCTCAAAATGCTTTGCAAACAAGTCACAGCAAACTACCATCGGTTCTGCCACTTCCTTCAGATTGGACTGTAATAGGTCCTGCACTACCCAGAAAAGCTCTGTTGGATGGCACAATGAGGGTACAATGGAAGTAGCAAAGACAGCCTTCCTTCCTGCCTTCACTGTCTCAATGATGAGCCCTCACCTGTGTTTGATTGCATTAACTGGATTTTTCCTCCACTTGTGTTAGACATTTGGAACAGCCATTCATCTTCCATGATGGAGAAGATACCCAAGATTGCTGCATACTATTTATATATATTTTAATTCTTATTTAAAGGTAAAGGTAAAGGGGCCCCTGACCATCAGGTCCAGTCGTGTCTGACTCTGGGGTTGCGGCGCTCATCTCGCTCTATAGGCCGAGGGAGCTGGCGTTTGTCCACAGACAGCTTCCGGGTCATGTGGCCAGCATGACAAAGTTGCTTCTGGCGAACCAGAGAAGCGCACGGAAACGCCGTAATTCTTATTTACTTTATGCATTTCTTCTCATGAGGCATCCCAAAGCAATATAGTCTGTATAAAAAGTTAAAGCAATTGCACTTATTATATATACAATAAACACTGTATATTTGTAAATATGAAGACAGTTTACACAACAGCAGGACATACAATGGGTGTAGCCAAGGAGGCGGGGGGGCAGCTGCCCCCAACCAAGTAGACAAATAAAAATACTTAATTAACTGACCAGTTGTGTCAATGATAACTCAGTTCTGCCCCCCTCCCAACATAATTCCTGCTCCCCAATAAATCCTGGCTGTGCCCATGTCACATATGCAAAATCAGTTCAAACTGAAGACAGAAACAAATTGGGATAATCTGTATGCACAGAAGTTTGTTTTTTTAAAAGATCCTATGTAGGTGCAGAAGCAAGCTTACAAGTGATGCTTTCTGGAACACCTGACCAGCTCGTTCCCTCTGGCTAAACCTGAATTGTTTCTCGCTTATTTACTCTCATTGTATCCCCTGATGATTAAAGGTTTTTCAGCCCCACCCTGATCCAAAATCTCCCTCCGCCCACAACATTTCTCTTTGCATAGGTGAGGGGAAAGCATTTAGTATTTGTTCAGAGGCTCTCTGCTATTATTATTGCATATATGCACAGGTTTGATTCACTGCATTCATTCTTAAAACGTAATTTATTAATCCGGTCTCATCATAGGGATGAGCAGCCCTGCTCATCCTATGGAAGCATGAAATAAAAACAGCACTGCCGCAAGCAAGTCAAGACCATGAAATGACTTTGTGCCTGCGAGTTAAGCCAGTTCAGCAACAGCAGTGCTGGCATAGTGCCTGCTCAGGAGGGTAAGAGCAGGGCAGGTATTTAAGGCTCACCTTGCCTCTGAACTTGGCAGACGATTCTGTCTTGTCTCTTCCTATTGTTCAAAGCAGCACAACCAGTTCCAGTGGGAAAACCTTCTGCCCTGGAGCTGACATGGGGCTAAACCTAATACAGATCACACAGTGCTTCTAGATGCTTGCTACTGGTCCACTGTCCCTCAGACCTTGTGGGGGGCCGGACTATATTTTGGGGAAAAAAATGAACAAATTCCTATGCCCCACAAATAACCCAGAGATGCATTTTAAATAAAAGGACACATTCTGCTCATGTAAAAACATGCTCATTCCCGGACTGTCCACGGGCCAGATTTAGAAGGCAATTGGGTCGCATCCGGCCCCCGGGCCTTAGTTTGGGGACCCTGCACTAAAGCAAGATGGACCAGCTGTTAACTTGAATATTGCAATAGTTTTGTTTGGGCTGGGTTTTTGCATGGTTTGCTTTTTATATTTAACTGTTGCATTGATTTTAAGTGTGAAGTAAATAATGTTGTTTTATCGCTCTTGTATGATAGTCAACTATGTTTTGTTCAGAATACACCCATTGAAATTAATGAGCATGGCTACATTAGGTGCATTAATTTCAATGGGTTTACTCTGAATAAACCTCAGTTCGCTACCACCCCTTGCTGATGATTTATTAAGTGGTATGAAAAGTTATCCTGAAAAGCAGCATAACAGTCAATTAAATTTTAAAAAATGAAATAAACTAGGAAGAGTCATCTGAACCCCAGGCCTTACTGTGGAATCAACTTTAAATCTCAGGACTCCATCCTGGAAAATATATGTAGTAATAACAGAGAAGCATAAATAAAGAAGAAGCTTCTGTTATGCACAGCCATAATGCTTGTACCCCTATGGACTCGGATTAAGTGATCCTCCAAACTGCAGAGGATTCACCATGATTTGGTGATCTGAGAATGTGTTGTAGGCTTGTAGGCTTACTCCTACTGCCTTCTACCTTCTCAGGCACTAATAATTATTTATTTGGAAAAGGCAACCTGGAAAATTTACTTCCTCTCCATTGCTTAATAATGGTTTTAAGATCAACAAATGAAATTCATTTAGCCTTTCTACTGCCTAATGATTATTGACCTGTGGGAATGCAGAGAGGGATATTTTAAACACAGGGGCACCAGTGTTATGAAATGCACTTCCTGCTGAAAAATTAGACAACCCCCACTCTGTACTGGTATTCCATTAACTTTGGAAAAAGCACCTGTTTCCACAGGCATCCCCTTGACCTCTCAACATGAAGCTCCTTGCTGTGTTGTTTTGATGGGACACTTATTGTGTATTTTTATTACGGATATTTTAATGCTTGTGGTGGAACTGCTTTTTGCACTTGTAAATAGCTTAGATGCTTTTTAACATCTATATGTCTATATGAAGCCGCTGGGAGAGATCAGGAGGTTTGGGCTGGGTGTTCATCAGTATGCAGATGATACCCAGCTCTACCTCTCTTTCAAATCAGAACCAGTGAAGGCGGTTGGAGGATGGATGGCAGCTAACAGATTGAAGTTGAATCCTGACAAGACAAGTACTGTTTTTGGGAGACAGGGGGTGGGCGGTGTGGGGGACTTCCTGGTCCTGAATGGGGTCACTGTGTCCCTGAAGGACCAGGTGCGCAGCCTGGGAGTCATTTTGGACTCACAGCTGTCCATGGAGGCGCAGCTGTCTACCAGCTCCATCTGGTATGCAGGCTGAGACCCTACCTGCCCGCAGACTGTCTCACCAGAGTGGTGCATGCTCTAGTTATCTCCCGCTTGGACTACTGCAATGTGCTCTACGTGGGGCTACCTTTGAAGGTGACCCGGAAACTGCAATTAATCCAGAATGCGATAGCTAGCCTGGTGACTGGGTGCGGCCACCGAGAGCACATAACACCGGTCCTAAGAGACCTACTTTGGCTGCCAGTACATTCCCGAGCACAATTCAAAGTGTTGGTGCTGACCTTTAAAGCCCTAAACGGCCTCGGTCCTGTATACCTGAAGGAGTGTCTCCATCCCCATCGTTTAGCCCGGACACTGAGATCCAGCGCCGAGGGCCGTCTGGCGGTTCCCTCACTGCGAGAAGCAAAGCTACAGGGAACCAGGCAGAGGGCCTTTTCGGTAGTGGCACCTGCCCTGTGGAACGCCCTCCCATCGGAGATCAAGGAGATAAACAACTACCTGACATTTAGAAAACACCTAAAGACAGCCCTGTTTAGGGAAGTTTTTAATCTGATATTTTAATGTATTTTGCTGTTTGTTGGAAGCCGCCCAGAGTGGTGGGGGAAACCCAGCCAGATGGGCGGGGTATAAATAATAAATAATAATAAATAATAAATAAATAGAATTCCAAATTGGCACTAAATTGTATAATATTAAGTGAAATTAATAATAAAATTTATATCATTAGACATTTGTATGCCACCCCATATAACAAAAACATCCATTTCCATGTTGCTCTAACTATACTTTGCCATAATGTCCAAATCAAACAACTGTGCATAGTCCTAATTTCTACACAATACCGTAATTACAAACTGTGCTCTAAACATTATTTGCCTAATATGGAGATCACAGCAAACTGTAATTATAGCAGCCCAGAAATGAAAGGGGGGAATCAGTGCATGAATGTTCATGAGGGAGGAGTGGCTGTCTCTCATTGAGATCTATAGTCTGTGACTTGTTCCAGGCAAAGTCATTGTGGTAAGGAGGTATGGTCAAGGTTTCCCCCAGGGTGGTTAGAACTCCCTAGCCCCATTCAGAAATGAAAAAGGGAAAGGCAGGTAAAGCCAATTATGTGTGTTTATTGATAGCCTCATCATTAGAATGTTTTGTTCTTAAGATAATTAAATAGCTAATTTGGGAGAAATTAATGTCATATAAGAACACAAGAGGAGTCCTATTTGGTCAAGCTAAAGGCCCATCTAATCCACGATGGTCAACCAGGACCTGCAGCAGCACTCTCTCCTCCTGTGATTGCTAGCAACTGGTTTTAAGAGGTATGCTGCCTTTGACAGTGGAGGTAGAACACAACGGAGGCTGATCCATTAGGGATAATGAAGCACTGCCCCACCAAACTCATTCTATTCTCAGTCAGCTGGCTACCTTCTTCCTTCCAACCACTCTAGGTCCTGCTCTGCCTGCCATTGGCTCTCACCTACTACTGGTCTTCCTGCCTTCTGCCCTACCAATCCCCAATGAGCATCAGTCACCACTGGTGGAACATAGTCACCATGTAGTGACCCAGTTTGAGAAGGAATTCTCTGAAGCTGTCTTTCTCAACCTTGGGTCCCCAGATGGTGTTGTACTCCAGCGTTTCTCAACCGCTGTTCCGCGGCACACTAGTGTGCCGCGAGACGCTGGCTGGTGTGCCGCGACGTGCGGTGACGAGAAGGGCGATTTGCATTGTCATGTACCTGGCGGCCGCCAATAACCAGCACTGACCCGCCGGAAAGGAAGCCGGCCGGTTCACGACACGGGGCGAGGGCAGCTCTCAACAGCCACCACCACGGGAGGGTGGTTTTAGACAAACTTAAAGAAGCTGGCTGGATGAGCTCAACCTGAAACTTGCTGAGCAAAGGATTGTGCTGGCAGAGAAATCAGCGGCTTGTGAAGCCTTATTACAGGAGATTGCAACCAACACAGCAATTGGCAAGTGTTTCTTACTGTCATAATTATATAGTCAATATAGGGCAGCACAGAGTTAATTTTTCTAACTTTTTTAATGGTGGTGTGCCTCGTGATTTTTTTTCATAGAACAAGTGTGCCTTGGCCCAAAAAAGGTTGAGAAACACTGTTGTACTCCATCCCTAATTAGCAGGCCCACACTGGTCAGGAATGATGCAAGTTGTAGGCCAACAACACCTGAGGACCCAAGGTTAAGAAAGGCAGCTATCTCTGCTCTTTGTGGCAGATTTTTATTTGCAGCGGAGAGATTAGATTGTATAAAGTGGATGTTGTCACCCAGCCAACAAATATCAAGGTTTGTTTTTAGATACCGTCTTTAAAAAAAATGTGGTAAGTACTCTTAATTCTGGTGAATTGGAGAGCGAACCAATAAACTAAGCATAATTTGGCAATCTTAAATAGCAAGAGTTATTCCCTCAAATCTGATCTTTCTAGGTAAGTAATCTTGCCATGTCATTTTGCATAGTAACAGAGATAGGTTATTGTAGAAGCTCAGCTAATCAACAGCAGGCTTTTCCATTGCTAAATAGAGCTAACCAAGCTGCTTATGAGTCATCTTGGCTGGCCTGGGACTCAGCTTGTTTAACCAATGGGAACTTTGGTGACTTGGTGCAGAATTATTTCTGGGAACAAAACCAGTGTTTATGCCCTAATAAATCCAGGGTTTCATATTATGTCAATGACTAACTTAGATCCATCAGTTTCAATGGGTCTACTCTAAGTAGAACTTTGTTGAATGCAAACATTTTAGTCTTTTCTAAGAGGTGGATTAGAATGCACTTTTGAGATCTATTTCAAAACTAGCATATATTTTTCGGGGGGAGCGTAAACTCTTTACAGTGTAACAAGATACAAAGTAAAATCAAAACTATGATGCTTGATTAGTGCTGAAGTTCTTAAACTGCTCATGAAATTAATATCCATATGCAGCAGTGGGTCATGCATAACCGAAGTGAATTTAGCCAATAACAGGGAGTTTGGAACCACATAGATGTGTGGTTATTAATGTTTGTACTCTGTAGCAGCTGTGAAGGCAATTTCCATTTTATAGCAGCAGTTGAGAAATAAACTGCATTGTAAAATCATTATTTATAAATAAAATCCTTATCTGCCTATGAATATTAATTACCCCTCTCCACAGATGTTACTAAAGGAGTTTCCATATTATTGGGCTTGTTATGGCAACTGAGCAGTTTAGTGATGCCAATTATTTATCAGTGGTCTGCATTCTCACCATTGCCTGACCCAGAGACAAAGAGCAAGCAGGTTAGGTGACTTCAACAAATAGGCTTGCTGCTCTCATATATAAACTATGAGAGCAGCATGAATATTTGCTGCAGCCACCCAGATAGAGGTGCCACCTGGAAAAGGAGGAAGAGGAAGAGAAGTCACTGCCCTGCTCTAGCTGCCACTTTTTACAGCAGCTATGGTGACCCTAATGCAGTGATGGGCAACCTTTTGAGCTTGGTGTGTCAAAATTCATAAAAAAAACCGAGCATAATTTGGGTGGTGTGTCACTTCAAGAATAAAACCATAATTTCATGATATAGTTTAAATAAAAATGTATAATTGTAATATATAACTGTATTTAATAAACCAAAAACTAATTATTTAACCAAACCAAAAACCCCTTATTTATCACAAAGTACCCAGAGTTTTTGAGCTTTTGGGGGGGAGCTGCTGACCAAAGTTTTGGAGGTTTTTTGGGGGGTGGAAAAGTTGCTTTGCTTTTTTTTGGGGGGGTGCCCCAAAGCTGCTGTGCTTTTGGGGCGGGGGAAGAGAACAGAAATAAATGACGAATAATACCTTCTCTGGAACTAACACACAGCACCGGCATAGTCTGCCAAAGCGCCAAAAAACCCAGCACAGAACGGGTTAAAAAACGAACGCTGTTACACCCAATCATCGTTTGCCAAAGCGCCAGAAAAAACAGCACAGAAAGGGTTAAAAAACCAATCTGTGGCTACCAGCAACAACAACAACAACAACAAAAGGATCCGGGTTTTAACAGCGGAGACAAGCTGTAGCAGAGACAAGCTCTAGCGGAGATAAGCTGTAGGAGGAGCAGGAGAACAAATGGGGGGGGGGACAACAGCAATGGTGTCATGGTCTGATTGGCGGGAGGTAGCAGTCCCAACTCAGGACGTCAGGACCAGAGGCAAGATGGCAGAGTGGAAGCAGGAGCGGGAGTCCAGGTGGCATGGGGCTGCGGGTCAAGCAGCAGGAAGTCGCAGGGTTGGAAAACCGAAGGTCGGGAAGCAGGGTGTCACAAAGGCGAAGGTCGAGGAGCAAGGCGTCGGCAAGGCGAAGGTCCAAGGGTCAAGGAGCAAGGCGAAGCTCCAAGGAGCAAGGCGAAGGATCAAGGAACAGGAGGCAGGATGCAATAAGGCAGGGATCGCATTGCTGTGGTCAAGAGCTGAAGGGAAATGCTGAGCTTTTATCCCTCCCAGCTCTTGCCACCAGGTGCAGTGAGTTATCAAGTGCCCTCACCTGAGTGGCCACTGCTTGCTTCTCCAGCACAAGCTGAGGCAGGCCCCAGTCCTGCAAAGCACTACAGGCCCCAGAGCCTGACTCCTGCCCATACTCCTGACAGATGGGGCACGTGGCAGCAGTGAGGGATCTGCGTGTCACGTCTGACATGCGTGTCATAGGTTTGCCATCACTCCCCTAACGGGACATGGGTGGCACTGTGGTCTAAACCACTGAGCCTAGGGCTTGCCGATCGGAAGGTCGGCGGTTCGAATTCCCACGACGGGGAGAGCTCCCGTTGCTCAGTCCCAGCTCCTGCCCACCTAGCAGTTCGAAAGCACGTCAAAGTGCAAGTAGATAAAGAGGTACTGCTCCGTCGGAAAGGTAAACGGTGTTACGTGTGCTGCTCTGGTTTCGCCAGAAGCGGCTTAGTCATGCTGGTCACATGACCTGGAAGCTGTACGCCGGTTCCCTTGGCCAGTAAAGCAAGATGAGCGCTGCAAGGCCAGAGTTGTCTGTAACTGGATTTAACGGTCAGGGGTCATTTTACCTTTACCTATGGTGACCCTACTGTGTAAGACAGAAGAGGGCAGGGGATTCCTCTTCCTTCTCAGTGCTGCCTCTTCCCAGTACCTCCTGTGGATGCTGCCGCACCCTGCTTCATTTGTGGGCCGGCCCTGATAATGTTTAAGAGTATTATTAGCTGAAATCCCCCATCCCAATATTCTAACCCAATATTATCTACTCTGTATGGATGTGGTTCTCCAGAGTCTTGAAGCTGGAAGGTGGGCAAAAGGGTCATACAAGCCAGCTTCTTATGTACGTTCCAAACATGAGTGCATGAGAATATAATTCTGAATTTCCTAAAATGTAGGTGAATCGTGACTAATAAAGTGTTGTTGTATTTTACAACTAAGTGTGAGCTTAGTGAAGACCTCCAGGATGAAACAACTTGGAATAGGAACATTAAAATCCATACTAGCTGATAATTAAAAGCAACTGCTTCAACTTGAGTTGTTAGAAGGTTTTGCCAAAGATGTTCCTTACTCCTCAGCCAACAGTCGCTGGAGCTGCAATTTGCCTAAATAAAGCTTCAATCATGGGGAAAATTGACTGCATGCAGAATTTAATACTAATGCAAATTGTAGACTAACAGCCACAATTACTGTCTATAAAGTCACCAGCAGATTAATTAAAATTGTATGTAGCATTCTCTTTTATAAGCTGAATTTCTTTCTTTTTTTAATAAAAATATAATTTGTTCAAGATGCATTGCACCTCTTGTACTGAAGAGTTTGCATTCTCCATTGATGTACTTAATAGTAACTGGGCTATTAAATTTAGAGAGGTGGGAAATAGTTGATGGCTTACTTAACCTTGCCTTTTAAAGACCTTTCACTGAGATGGCGCAAAGCTGTTTTTCACCTGGGTATCTATTAACAACATTGCAGCTACTTCAGGTGAAACTTGACAAAAAGAACCAAATAATAAAAAGGCGCAAATTGAAGTTAACAGCCTGTGCTGAAGAGGTTCTGCAATGAAAGCCAGGCAGTAGAGGTTTGAAAGAGACAAAGCCATCACTGGGACAAGTTGAAAATGCAGGGTTAGAGCAATATCTCTTCACTTCTATACATTTGTTGCCTTTTTAGTTGAGAGAATACAATTCTATTCTGAAGCTCCCCAACATAATATGGAATACTCTGTGGAATTCATGGTTGCATTTCAAAACCCTTTAAATTTCAAGTTCCTTCTCATTGCAGCTGTTTTGGCAGTCTAAAAAGATAGGGTGGTAAATTAGAAGGGCAATGGCAAAGTTGTACTGCTTCTGTTAACAAAACCATTTTACCAAGTTTTCCATGGATAAAGGGAGGATTTGGGGAAGTGGGTGGGGTTGGGTTTTATTTTATTTTTTTAATGGATTGACTTCTTTGCTTAATTCCAAAGGATCTAAGAGGTAAACCAGAAGTTACACAAGAAATCTGATAGGTTTGCCACTTTTAAAAAAACAAATTGCATTTAGAATGTAGGAAGATTTGGATCAGGGTCATAGTGCTGGAGCTTTTACTCTTTTTCCCATGCTGTTTTTCTGTTATAACGACAGCAACCCATTCCAAAATAGCATTAAAGTGGCATGATGCTACTTTAAATTTATGCTGCAGAAGGGTCCATAGCATAGGAGCAAACTCCTAGGGGCCGAGGTCCCTGCAGCCCCCCAATAAAATATTCGAGGGACCAGTTTGACCTCCCCCTAAACTTGATGGGCTTTGCCTTTCAGATGGGGTGTGTGCACTGTGTCTTGTGATTGATTATATGGTACAGGATGTTACCTGGGTCCCCCCAATATTTTATTCAAGTTGGCACCGCTGGGCCTTAGTTCACACCCTAACAACATCCCTCCACACAAAGGTTGGGCTATACCGTATATGCAATTTAACAGTGCTCTGAAACAACTGGCAAAGCATCCCTGTCCCCAATGAAATTAAACTTGTTCGTGGTATGTAGGAGGGGAAGGGTATTCCTGTTTATTCAGCTGCATGTGGATTAGTTTAAATTTTAGAGTCCAAACAGCTTTACCATTTGCGCAAACACATTAGGCAAACTGTGTATGTACAGCTGTTTCCTATAATTAAATTAAGAATCTAAAAAAATAAGAATAGTATTAGTAGTTGTAGTAGGCCTAGCTGATTCTCAATGACATTTCGGGAAGGGAACCAAGCTACATTGTCAGCTTCCCAGTCACAGCACTTTCAGAATTAAGCTGTTTTTTAATAAAAAAAAATACGTTGATGTAGCAGCAATGAAATAAAATAAAATGTTGATGACTAAACATTTTAATGCAAGTGCTATGAGCAGCAACAATCTGGAAGCAACTTTTTTATTTTATTTTTTATTAGCCATTGAGCATTTTATAACATCCAAGAGATATCTAGATTAAGATAATTGCGGAGAAAAGCAACGCTGGGGAATACCTTCAGGGAAGAAGAGGACACTATGAATTAGAAAACCGTTTGTGGGATGATGATGATAATAAATTGAGGACATATCCTCAAAGCACGTACATTGATTGTCCCACTAGAGCTTGCATAAGTCCTGAAATGTGTTGGTGGAACTCACAGAGCCATCCTAACTCCTGATCCACAACACTGGGGGTTGGGGTGGCTCTCACCACTGGATAAAAAACTTGAACTCAGGTTTCCGTTTCTGCCAAATTATTTCATGCATACTTCTGTGATACATGGGCAAAGCAAGCGTTAAAGGCACAGCAGGTAAATTGCATGGCTTAAGCATGAGCCAAGAGGTTGATGCAACAAGTTAGCATACCCTTTTGAGGAGCAAGGCTGGCATAAGAAAACGAGAGGAGCTTCTGCTCTGCAACCAAATGGGCACTTCTGTGAGAAGGCCGGGCTTGTGAGGTTTGTTCATGTTGGTACCAGTGTCTCTGTGTCCTTAGCAGTGGAGATGGTGACTCACCATCTGACTTACTGCCAGCTGCCTCCCACAGAGGAGGCTCCATACTGGCATGGGGAGCCAGGTGGCTTTTTGGGAAGTGCCTGACAAGAGGTGTCCAATTTCACAAGGATGGCGCACTTATCTGACAACCTCCGTGAACCTTCACCAGAATCCAGCTCCTGACTCTCTAGATCACTGCCCCCTCTCCAGTTCAGGCATTTATTGAGGCCACAATTCTGCCTCCCCAATCCTGCTTGGGCGCTCCCATGGGTCATGTAGCTCCAGCTCCCTATATCTTCAACTACGTATTTGGGTTCTGGCCATCCCCTCCATGGCGTTTCTATGAGGTTAATGACATAGTCTGAGGTGGAGGTGGCACAACTGAGCCCCACTGAGCTCTGCTGTGGTTGGGAGTGTTCCTCCACCCTGGAGGATCCTATTGCATAGGCCAGTTGTGCAGGGATTTACAGACTACCATTTGCAGTGTTTCCACCAGTGATGTAACAATCCTCAAATGGAGGTAAATCCTAAGCTGGTCCAGTAACTGGAAACAGCCCAGCCACCAAGCAATGACCCTATTCTGTGCCAGCCTGGAGCTGGTACAGCAATAATCAAGGAAGATATCATCTTCCTTTCTGTCCTGGCCAGTGGCAGCTTCACTGCTCCATTCAGCCCTGCAGCTCCCAGCTGGGACTTAGGTTTGCTCCATCAGCAAGATAGTTAGGAATGTCAGCAGAGGGAATAAATCAGCGACCCAAGGGACAGCACAGAGTGAGGAAACAACAAGCAGGAAGTGCCTCAGCATAACAGAGAAAGAGAGGATAGTACTGTTCAATGCATTTTTTCCCGTCTCAAACCAGCCTCAGTCCGACTAGAAAACCTAAGCCACACTTCATGGTGTGGTCATTTGACAGCCATTGTGCATATCCAGATGAATGATGCAGGCACAGACAACAGCGCTAGGGAGTTCCGGGGGGGGGGGGTTGCAGGGACAGGGAAACTGAAAAGGCCATGCAAGTCAGGTGAAGACATCCCCACCCACCCTCTGATGTGAACAGCACCATGCAAATGTGGCTTGAAGCACAGCAGGAGAAAATGACTGCTGCATTTCAAGCCGCTAACATGACTATACCCACAGATAGAGGAATTTAAGTAGTCTTGTGTGATAGTAATACAGTCATACCTCGGTTTAAGTATGCCTCAGTTTGAGTATTTTCAGTTTAAGTACTCCGCGGACCCGTCTGGAACTGATTAATCCACATTCCATTCCTTTCAATGGGAAAGTTCGCTTCAGGTTAAGTACGCTTCAGGTTAAGTACAGACTTCCGGAACCAATTACACTCATACCTCAGGTTAAGTACGCTTCAGGTTGATACTCCGCGGACCCGTCTGGAACAGATTAATCCACATTCCATTACTTTCAATAGGAAACTTCACTTTAGGTTAAGTACGCTTCAGATTAAGTACAGACTTCCGGAACCAATTGTGTTTGTAAACCGAGGTACCACTGTAATAAGTTCCAACTGTCTCAAGACTGATAGCAAACTCCTCTAGCTCCACATTGTAGACCAGTATTTTTTATCTTCATACTATGTTTTAATGGCATATTTTCTCCCAAATCAAATCAGATATCATATCAAATTGGAAGAGGCAATTTCAATAAAGATGCAACATTTCTAAATAGCATAAATGACTGTGACCTAGAACAGATGGTCATTAAACTGGCCAGAGCAGGGAGGTGACCCTGAATTTAATCTTAAGTGGTGCCCAGGAACTAGTGCCAGATGAAAGAAATGTTGAACTGATAGGGAACAGTGGACATACTGCGATGAGGCTCAGCGTCTAGTTATGTGGATAATTGCCAAGAGAAGTCCAACACAGTCACATTTGACTTCAAAGGAGGAGAACATTTACGCAGCTGTGAAAAGGGTGAATGCCAATTGCTTCACCTCAAAATGCACCTGGAAAAGGTTCAAAAAAAAAGGGGCAGTAAAAATGATCACAGGGCTTGAACAACTCCCCTATGAAAAAAGTTGCAAGATTTTTAGTTTAGGAAAAAACACACAACTATGCTTCTTCTTTACATCTGCAGGTGTGGCAGTGGATGTGATGGACTGGATGTGTCTTGCCTTGGCAATGGACTGGATGAGAGCCAAGAAACTGAAGCTCAATCCAGATAGGACTGAGGCGGTTCCCTAGACCTAATACATGGGAGGTTACCTGCTCTTGACGGGTTTACATACCCTCTGAAGGTACATAGCTTGTGGGTACTTCTGTATCCTTTGCTGTTGCTTAAGGCTCAGGTAGTGTCTGGTGGCCCAGCTGCACCTCTATCTGGACAAGGATAGCCTAACTTTTTCAAATAATATTTAATTAAGTTTTCCTTTTCCCCCCACTTTGTCACAATCAGATAAAATCATGTCATCACATATATCTTTGCTCAAACTGAGCATCTACTTCTTCCCCTCCCCCTATTTACCTTCTTTCTGCGCTTAAGAAAACAGTAACTCCGAGATTTGTAAAGTTTTAACCTTACAAAATATTTTAAGTCAGTCCTGCAAATGTTTTCAAATGTTTACAGTGTTCCTTCATATATTGTAAAAATTTGCTCCAGTCCTTTTCAAACAGGTTGTTACGCTGGATTCGGATTTTCCCTGCCAGCCTCACCAATCTTGCATATTCAATCGTCTTAGTCTGCCATTCTTTCAATGTTGGAAGATCCTGCTGCTTCCATTTCTGGGCTAAAAGTTCCTCGCTGCAGTGACGCATACATAAATATGTTTATGTTTTTTGGGGGACTTTCTTCTCCTATTATACCAAATAACAAAGCCTCTGGGTTTTTTTTTTTTTTTGCTAAATGTATATTTAAAAACCTTTTTCAATTCATTATATATCATATCCTGGTAGGCTTTGGTCTTAGTACACGCCCACCACATATTAAAGAAATTCCCTTTCTTCTCCTTGCATTTCCAACATATAGTGGTACCTCGTAAGACGAATGCCCTGCAAGATGAATTTTTCGCAAGATGAATGCGTCTTGCAGTCTGATGGTGACTCGCAAGACAAATTCGTTTTGTGAAAAATTCGTCTTGCAAATTGCGGTTTCCCATAGGAATGCATTGAAATTTAATTAATGTGTTCCTATGGGCAAAAAAAAGAAATTTCAATGCATTCCTATGGGAAACCGCGATTCACAAGACAAATTTTTTGCAAAATGAATTGACTCGTGGAACGAATTAAATTCGTCTTGCGAGGCACCACTGTACCATATTTTCCGGAATATAAGACAACTTCTTAACCCAGGAAAATCTTCTCAAAAGTCAGGGGTCATCTTATACTCTGGGTCGTCTTATACGCAGCCACAGAAGCGATTTCTGGCACTGCGGACATTTTGGAAATGGGCAGCACAGTGCCAGAAATCGCTTCTGCACATGTCCAGACACGATTTTCGGCTTCCAGACATGCGCAGAAGTGATTTCTGGTGCCACGCTGCCCATTTCCAAAATGTCCGCAGCACTGGAAATCACTTCTGTGCAATTTTTGGCTTCTGGACATGTCCAGCCCACGGACGATCATAGGAAGAGGGGTAGTCTTTTACGGCAAGTATATCCCAAACTCTATATTTTAACTTGAAAAGTTGGGGATCGTCTTATACGCCCAGTTATCTTGTACGCTGGAACATACGGTACCTTAACTTGAGTTCTATACATTTTAGCAAGTTTAGTCGGCGTCAGGTACCACCTATACATCTTCTTCAGTAAGTTTTCCTTAAGTGCCATGCATGCAGTCAATTTAATTGTTTTTGTCCATAATCTTTCCCACGTTTCTAGTTCAATATTATGACCAAAATCTTGAGCCCATTTAATCATAACCGTCTTAACTTCTTCATCTTTAGTATGCCATTCTAACAACAACTTATACATTTTTGACAATGTTTTCCTTTTACTATCTAACAACTCTGTCTCTAGTTTTGATTTTGTGCTACCAAAACCATTCTTTTTAATATCTTCCTTAAATACATCCTGTAATTGATGATATTGCAACCAATCTGATAATCTTCCTCTTAAAGTCTTATTTGAGAGACTTTAGCTTTAATTTATTATTGACTTCCATCAACAAATCTTTATACTTAGCCCAGTTACTTACCACATTTTTCTTTTTTACCTCAATAGCTTCCAAAGGTGAAAGCCATCACGGCGTTTTGCGTTCCAATAATGTTTTATATCTGTTCCACACATCATAGATTGATTTTCTTATTGTGTGGTTTAGAAAGCCTCTATGAACTTTAACCTTGTCATACCACAAATAAGCGTGCCAACCAACTCTGTTATCAAAACCTTCTAAATACATCCGTATTGTCCAATAACACCAATCCTTCAACCAACAGAAACAGGACACCTCATAATAGATTTTAAGGTCTGGCAGGGAAAATCCTCCTCTTTCATTTGTACCAGTCAAAACCTTATATTTAATTCTGTTTTCAGCTTCCGGACATGCACAGAAGCGATTCCTGGCGCCGGGCTGCCCATTTCCAAAATGTCTCGTTTTTAACTGCCAGGATAACAATTTCCCTGGCTTATTTGCAAACTCAAAGCTCCTTTGATTCAATAATTCAATTTTCCACTCAATCTCTTGATTTATCAATATCAAAAACAGTCTGTAGAATTTTTATATTTTATTTCACTTGGTTATTACCTAGAATTTTTTTATCAATTTCTTTTCATTTTCAATTATCTGTTTCAGTATCTCTTCCTTTTCTCTCTCTCTTGTTCTTTTTTGAATTGAGTTTTGCTGAATTAAGAAGCCTCTTATTACTGCTTTACATGCATCCCATACCACATTTAGGTCAACTCCTTTGTTTAATTTTAATTCAAAATAATCTATTAGGATCTTTTGAGCTCCCCCCCCTTTTTTATCATACTACAGTCCCTAATTCATTCTCCACCTAAATGAGGTTTCTTCTTTTCCTTTCAACTCGATAGTTATTGCATTATGATCCGAGAAAGTTCTTGGAAGATTTTCTGATTTTATTACCCTTGGCGTTAAATCTCTGGAAATCCAGATATAATCAATCCATCCTGCACTTTGATTTGGTTCTGAGAAGAAACTAAATTGTCTCTCTAGTGGGTGTTTTAATCTCCATATGTCAATCAAATCACTGTTTTCTACTAACGTAAAAAATGTTTCCCTTGACATGTGTCTTTTTTCCTTTGAGTTCTGTCCATATCCACCCCATTAAGGTCAATAATTCCTTGATCCAGAAATTCAAACAGCTTCTCCTCAAGTTTGGATAGCCTAACTTTTGTCATCTATGCTCTGGTATCCTCTAGGTTAGATTACTGTAAACATTTGTCATGTGTTAAGTATTGCTTTCACAATTCTGTGTGACTTCCTCCCATCTGAGATCAGGCAGCTCCCTTCTCTGTTCAGTTTCTGGCATTTGATGATTTTTTCATTAAAAAAAATCATAAGGCCCCTCCCCTCAATTTTATGGCTAACTGGTCTTATGCTGTATATCACATTTGCGTCACTGTTGGACTCCCCTTACAAACTGAGATATTAAGCAGTATGTAAATCATTAAAATTAATACATCTGTGTGTGCTTTGAAACACAATGTAAAAAACAGGAGTGCAATCACTGGATGGAAGGTGCTGAATAATAGCAGGCACATTGAAGTTGATTGTGAAAGCTGTTGTTAGCATGACACAATGCTAAGACCTCACCCAAACATATTTTTGAAGATCAAAGGGGAGGGATAAGTTCAGGGTTTTGTTTTTTGTTTTCAGCCGGAACTTGCAGGAACCCAGTTCTGGCACCTCTCAGGTGGGCGCCATTGCCATTCTAAGGGAACAAGGGGAGAAGTTCATGGTGAGCTCCGGCACCTCTTTTTCTAGAAATGTAGCACTGGATAAGTTGTTTTTGTTCAAGTTACTTTGGACAGACTGTCCTAAAAATGCTTGGAATTTATTCTGGCATTGTTTTTCTGGGGGGAGGGGGGGTACTTAGGTGGTAGAAACTGCATGGCATTCTTCGTACGATCACTTCACAAGTTTTGCATTCCATCCTGTAGTTTGGCTGGGTGAAACCCTTAAACATACTTTTCGAACAAGAGCCAAGTTAGACCTAACACTGTGGCAGTGGGGGCAAAGAAGAGAAGGCAGGTACTCCCCTAAAACAACTTTGGTTGCCTCACCTTAAAAAAAGGCTCAAAAACTTTTGGTGGGTGCTCAGCAAGTTCCACCACCTTTTTCTAGAAAAAAAAAGTCCTGCCTAGCAAGCATGGACAATGGTGCACCAAGGAGGTGACCTGAGGCAAAGTGCCTTGGCCAGCATGTTCCTCCCACCCCACTGGGGCATGGGTGGTATGTCTGGAAATCCAACAAGAAGGAGAGTCCTGGGAAGACCTGTTCCTTGCCTTGCAGGCCTTTTCCACCTGTCCTGGGAGGGCGGGGCCCTGACTGACTCCAGCTATAGAAGCTGAGGCTGCTGAACAGAATCTTGGGCTGGGGTGTTATTTGGGGAGTTTTGTTGTGAGGAGTGTGTGTGTGTTTTTGTATTTTGTGAATTATGTGGAAATTATTTGAGTTTGGATGTGTACTTTTTGATGTTTTGGTTATTCTTTATGAGTACTTTTGTTACATTGCAGTTATGTAATTTTTCCATGTTGTTAAGCTGCCTTGAGCATGTTTGGAACTCTGGGAAGATGACATACAAGCAAAATGATGTTTGTGTGTATGTATGTATGTATGTATTATAGCTGGTTTTTTTCTCTTCCTTTTTTGATGATGCGTAAGTGATCAACATATAAAGGTGGTAATACATGTGTGTAAAACCACATGGCTATTTTACACACATGTAGAAATAATATGAAACAACAAGGGCTTCATGGTGTGAGTGTCTTTAGTGATTTAACATTTAAAACAAACTGTTTGTGCCCCACCCCCTTCTATGTGCTTTAAAAATATATAAGCAAAATATTCCTGCCAAAGCTAACCCACCAGTAACCTACTTAAAAGAAATGTTTACTTAAAAGGACACTTCAAAGAGCAAATAACCCACATGAAAGCCAATGAATCCTATTGATTTCAGCAGATTATTTCTCTTTGTTATTTGGAAAGCATGCCAATATCCTCAATCACTTTATAAGACTAGTAGCAGCTTCTTTATTTCTACACTAGTTAATTCCTGATAATATTTGCTGATGGAGAGAAGAACCAAGAACAAGTTTTAGAACAATTATATGGAGGCTTTTTTAGTTTATGGAAATATCATTCATTGTACTGGTCAGTTCTGCTGCTTGCTTGATGCAGAAAGAATTCAGAAGGAATGAAGAAAAGCCCTTTGATATTTTCCTCGTGATGGGTTTTGAAAGGCCTTTATGATCATCTAAATAAATGATAAATCCATCCACATTTCTTACCTCCTGAAATAGTTGTATAGTTCATACCTCATTCGATTTCTGCATTTTCAGTGAATTAGTCTTCAATTATTAATGGCTATAGAAGAGGAAGATGTGAACGCTAAATCCTAATCATGATTTCAATGTATATATGTGTATACACACAGAGAGCGAGAGAGAGCTTTATTCTTCCTAACCTGCTAACCCATGGGTAGGCAAACTAAGGCCCGGGGGCCGGATCCGGCCTAATTGCCTTCCAAATCTGGCCCATGGACGGTCCAGGAATCATCGTGTTTTTACATGAGTAGAACGTGTCTTTTTATTTAAAATGCATCTCTGGGTTATTTGTGGGGCATAGGAATTTGTTCATTCCCCCCCAAAAAAATGGTCCAGCCCCCCCCCACAAGGTCTGAGGGACAGTGGACCAGCCCCCTGCTGGAAAAGTTTGCTGACCTCTATAAGCTAACCTAATGATCATATTTTCTAATTCCAACAAAATCAAACCAATTCACCACTGAAATAGACAAGACATACTGTATCCTGAAGTGTAGAACAACATATAGAATGTTGAGACTACATCAGTTGTTGTTTTTTAAGTATGCTATTTGGATATACAAAATTACTTTCTCCTAACTTTTTTTGAATTATAGCCAAATATACTTACTTAATGTCCTTTAATGATTGCTGGCTATTAGCTACTGAACACATCACACATCTGCTTAGGCGAGGGCTAGAGAGAAAAAGTTTGGCTAGTGGAGTTTGACTACTTTTGAGGGAGCCTGTATCTCTTCTCCAGCTCCTTCTTTAACCTCAGGTAAAAGCCTCAGTCTTCATGGACTGGATAGGAGCTGGGACAATTGCAAACTTACTTTATCTTAGACTGCAAGTCTCAGGGCAAGATCTAAATCAGGGATCAGCAACCTTTTTCAGCCGTGGGCCTGTCCACCATCCCTCAGACCATGTGGTGGGCCGGACTATATTTTGGGGGGGAAATGAATGAATTCCTATGCCCCACAAATAACCCAGAGATGCATTTTAAATAAAAACACACATTTTACTCATGTAAAAAACACCAGGCAGGCACCACAAATAACCCAGAGATGCATTTAAAAAACACATTCTACTCATGTAAAAACACGCTGATTCACGGACCATCTGTGGGCCAGATTTAGAAGGCGATTGGGCCGCATCCAGCACACGGACCTTAGGTTGCCTACCCCTGATCTAAATCATTAACTTGTTACTGTTTCATAAACAAACAAACAAATAAATAAATAAAAGCTGGAATATTTTATAGCTCAGGTAAGTGGGGCATACAAGCTGGATTGTGACCCACCACCCTTGGGATGCTAAACTTGACACTGCTCTTGATTGACTCCATCTGCACTGTACATTTAAAGCACTGTTGTATCACTTTAATCAGCCATGGCTTCCCAAAAAAGAATCATGGGGACTGAAGTTTATTATTCTGTTTATTATCCTGTCTTCTGGAGCTTTGAGACAGCTTTGCGTCTTTTTTACATTTGCTTGACAGGGCTGACCTTCGATAGCTCTATTCCCTTCCTTTCTTGTTCCCCCTTAGTCCCAATTCTCCACCTAGCTTAACACATCTTTTAATGTGGCTCCACAGAAAGACGTGTGCTGGGCATAGTAGGCTTAACAAACTACATTTCCCAGGATTCTTTTTTGGGGGGGGAGCCATGGTATGATGCTGCTTTAAATGAGTAGTGCAGATGGGGCCATACTTTGCCTGGAAAATGTAGCAGCATTTTTTAATGCCTTGCTTGTATATTCCACCTTTCCTCCTAAGAGCTCAAGGTAATGTGCATGGCTCTCCCCACCATTTTATCCTCACCATAGCCCTATGAGTTAGGTAAGACCAGGCGTCCCCAAACTTCGGCCCTCCAGATGTTTTGGACTACAATTCCCATCATCCCCGACCACTGGTCCTGTTAGCTAGGGATCATGGGAGCTGTAGGCCAAAACATCTGGAGGGCCGCAGTTTGGGGATGCCTGGAATAGACTGATATGCTATGACTGCCCCAAAGTAATGTGGTGATGTCTATGGCTCAGTGGGGATTTGAACCCTTGTTCCCCAGGCTGACACTCTAACTAGACTGGCTTCTTTGCTTTCTTCAGCTTCCAGCTCAAGACGCTGACCTCTGGTTCTCCAGGCTAGGGCATGCATCTTCCATGTCTAGATTCAGTTGGGTTGGTCCCTGAAAGGGATAGACAATAAAGAAACACTTATCAGTATGAACTGTACTGCAGTGCTCCTGCCACACAATGACAGAGGAATGACAATTGATATAGAGTGTGCCACACTTTATTTGTAAAGGCGATTATTCTATTAGACAATTTCCACTGCCTTGACAAATATTGTTGTTGAGAAATGGTATACACCTTGACAATTAATCCAATCACAGGCCTATCTGGGAGCACAGATGCTGAGAGCTGATGCTTCATTTATTTGCTCCTTTCCAGTTCTGCACATCAAATACCCAAGCTAATCAAGTTATCGCTGGTGTCTTGCAATGGAGCGGAGAGTGATTAATATCATTTCGTAGGAAGTTGCTTTGGAAAGCTTGGTGCGGAGGGGCGGGGAGGAAGAAAGAAAAGGGTGGTGACATGAGATGAGGATATGTTTTCATTGGGCTATTCTAAGCATGAGCCATTATTGTTGGCAGAAAGCTGATAAAAAACATGTTGTTGGCGTAAATGACGGGTGGCACTCATTGCCTTGCTCGGTGTGTTTAAATCAAAGTTGTTGTTTATAGCCCTTGGTGTCCAGGTATGTAAGAACACCAGCTTGATAACAGCAGCTTTGTGGGAGAAAGGCGGGGAGAAGAACAGGGAACTTTCAAAGCATTGAAATAATACCATTTTATCTCATCAGCCACCAGCAGCTTATATTTATGTGCTTCTTGGTCTGTATTTATGTACCGTAAATTTATGAGTCCGACCACTTAAGTCATTTCCCAGGTGTTTGCTACATAATTTTTTTGCCATATGGATATGCAAATGTCAAACTCTCTGCATGGAAAAAGCAATCCCAGAACATAGTGCAGCCAATTACATTTTAAGTAACTTATAACTGTTATCTCAAGCTTTCTCTTATGTAAGTTTTATATTCTTGCAGAAATTCACATTTCACACTAGATCAGCTTCTTCCCCAGTATTCTCCTGTTTGTTAAATCATTTCCAGCCACTTGTGGCGCTTCCTTCCTTCACCACCTCACCCCCCCCCCCCATATGGGGGAATTGCAAGGTTATGGGAGGACCTTTAAATTCCAGCCCAACGTCTGGATGTGATGAACCAAAATAAAGTTAAGTATCAGGCCTCCATCTGGCTTAAATGTGCTAAAGTAACACTTTTTAAAATAGCCAGGGTGCGGGAGAGCAGGAGGATAAAAATTTGAGAAGTAACCATGGCTTTGGAAGATGTATTTTGTAAGCAAATAACAAGCCAATTAAACATACGGCAGTGGAGATAGCTAGACATTTCAAGCAACTTTCTTTTAATTTTCACATATGCTTAACACTGTACTTTAAAAGCACAAAGTTCTTTAAACTTCTCATATTATCCTCAGAAGCAGGCGATGAGTAACAGAGCAAGCACCCAGACTGGCATCCTATTCTCTTCTCTTAAAATAGCTTAGTCGGTAGAGCAGGAGACTTTTAATCTCAGGGTTGTGGGTTCGAGTCCTATGCTGGGCAAAAATTCCTGCATCGCAGAGGGTTGGACTAGATGATCCCTGTGGTACCATCCAACTCTAAAATTTGATATTCTATGGTTTTAAGGTAACCTGTGAACAGGACTAGCCCTGCCAAAGTGCAAAGGCAGCTTGCTGGGTGGGACAGAGCCCCTAAGCTAGCTTCTTGGCAAGGTGGGTCACTTTTGATTCCCAGAAGGAAGAAGAGAGTGGCTGAGGCAGCAGAAAAGTGAAAACACATCAGCAGAAGTGCTGGATTGGCTCCAGTGATGCATATGCACCATGCCTGCCCTCAGGGGTGGATCAACTATGAAACTAGTGAAGTTTAAGCTTCAGGGCCCCTAACCTCAGAGGGGTCCCAGAAGCGGCTTTAGTCCACATTGCTTTTTTAAAAAAATGGATCCAGTAGTATATATTCCAACAATCCCAAAGTGTGAGAATCAGTAGCACAGATATTGTAAAGGTAGGGTGGGTGTTGCAGTAAAACAATTTAAAGCAAAATCTGAGGTGTAGATTTTTTTTATTTTTATTGTGGTGAACCCCATTGAAGGTATGAGTGGTTACCCAGACCTCATTGCTGGTTGTGAAGGGGCTCCCATGACAGTTCAAGCTTCAGGGCCTCTAAAATGTAGGTTCAGCACTGCCTACTGCTTCACCCCTCTCCTTCCCAACAATCAACAATAACCCACCTGCCGGGAACCTAGTATGGTGGCCCCACCCCAGCTCATGGTGGCATACGCAGTTCCCCCCTCTCTTCATTTTATCCCCACATCACCCCTGGGAAACAGGTTAGGTTAGGAGACAATGACTGTCCTGAGGACACCCAATGAGCTTCATGGCTAAGTGGGGATTTAAACTGCAGTGTCCCAGGTCCTAGTTCAGCACTCTAACTCAGGCATGTGCAAAGTCCAGCCCGGGCAGGGCCGGCTCTAGGTAGAGTCCCGGTGGTGCGGGGCGCCAGGGTGCCGGGCCGGTAGGCAGGGCGCTTCGCGGCTACGCCCTGCGAGGGCGGGGGCGCCAGAGTGATCTCCGCCCCTCAGCGCCAGGGCGCGTGACCTGCTCGAGACTGCCCTGAGCCCGGGGGCCTAATCCAGCCCGCCAGTTGATTTAAAAGTTAGAGCATGGTTGCTCTAACTAGCAGCGGTGTATGGAGCCTCTCGGGGTGGCAACCCACTCCGTAGTGCGCAAGCGCAACGTTGCTATGTAACGTCGCTACGTAACTACGGAGCAGGTTTCCGGGGTCGGTACTCCAGTGCTGGGATCCTTGAGGATCCCGATGCTAGAGCGGCGCTGCTGGCAAAACGTGAGCAAGCCGTGGAGCGATGTTTTTTACAAAGCCTCGCTCTGCATCTTGCTCGCTCACCTGCTAGGCACCCCTCCCTGGCCCGCTCCTCACTGCTCCGCCTGAGCAGGAAGAAGCAATGCGCCAAGCAAGTGAGCGAGCAGCCAGCCGCCGACCGAGGCTTTACTGGGCAGCGGCTGGCTGCTCGCTCATGGGGGGGGGGGGAGGACACGCTGAGTGTCAGCAAGCTCCACACGCGCCCCCGCCCTCCAATCTGTTGAGTGGCATGTAAAGCAGCCAACAGAGCCTCACCTGGGAGGGGCTAGGTGAGGCTCTGTTGGCTGCTTCGGAGGCGCGTGTAGAGCTTCCTGGGGGTCCTCTTCAAGAGCGCCATAAAAGGACATACAGGCTCCCTGTATGGGAGGGGCGAGGCGAGGCTCCATTGGCTGCTTCACAGACCACTCAACAGAGTGGTGGATGGCGGCAACATCAGGGCCTCCGCGATGGCGGTCGTGGCAGCGACGGCCATCGTCGGTGGAGGAGGGGGCGCCAAAGTGTCGCCTCCCCCAGAGTGGAACCCATGGTGCTCCGCCCCATCACCCCGCTTGCTATGCCCCTGCTAACTAGTACACTGCATTGGCTCTGATGAGTTTAGCCTCTGCACAACAGCCTTGCACAACACTGCCTTGTATGCTTAAAAGTTGCTTCTGCTTGAGCCCCTGGAACTTTTAATAAGCTACGACCAACTCGTAAAGCTTCTTCCTCTGATTCTTCTGCTGGCACAGCTGAGCTGATGGTCTGGCAACTTGCCCTTTGGACCATCCGGTGCTTGTTTCCTGGCAGATGGTCAACTTCCATTCACAGCTCTGAGTTTACATTACTTCTTTGACCACATTCTCATTGCCAGCCACTGTAGCATGATTTTAGAAGCAGGTTAAAGAGCAAAGTTGTAGTAAATCCTATCAGATAGCCCATTTATTCTAGGGCAATGTAAAGAAAGTCTCCATATCTTTTAGAAATTCTTGATTTCTGTTGTATTCTGTTGTATATTCTGTTGTATTTCTGTTGTACCCCTCCTCAGCTCACCCTGAAAACCAGAATGAAAACCAGTGTGGGTTGAGTAGATTGCCTTATGAAATTTTAATGCATTCTGTCCATGGACTTATTCTAAATGAAGCAATATCAGAATGTGTTTGCATTTTGATAGATAATATATCCCACAAAGATTTTTGGGATGGAAGAATCTCCAGTTCCTAATTTTTCCAGTCTTAAATTTAGTTCTCCACTTTTCTACAGCAATTTACATTAAAAAGAAAAAAAAACTGAATGAGAAAACACTGGCATTTTAGTGGAAATTTTGTACACAATTTTTAGAAGTGTGAATTCCAAGGGATAGCTTGGTTTCAGCTCTCATATTGTTTCAGAAAGTGCAAATTTGGTAGCTTTGGCTTTAAATGTGAACAGAATCAATTCTTTCCCCATCCCAAATTCCAGGGATGAGGAACCTGGAGCCCTCCAGAAATTATTGGACTATCCCCGACTATCAGCCATGCTAGATGGGTTTGATGAGAGTCCAACAACTCCTCTACAAAGGTTAATTCAGATATTATTCGGTATCCAAGCCAAACTCCCACAGTGAGCAGGAGTTAAACTATGTAAGGAAATTTATATGTCTTGAACATAGGCACATAGAAAACTGCCTTATACTAGGTTACTCTAATGGTATGTTCGGTTCAGTATTGTCTACACTGAATGGTAGTAGCTCTCAAGGGCCTTAGGAGATGCCCTCCCTGGAGATGCTGGGAATTGACCCTGGAAACTTCTGCATGCAGAGCAGCTGCTCTACCACAAATCTAGGTCCTTTTCATAGAAGGGACCACAAGGGTCATCTAGTCCAACCCCCTGAAATGCAGGGATATTTCAACCCTGAGATTAAGAGCCCCATGCTCTACTGATTGAGCTATCCAGTCACCTGGTGCTGTTCATCAGGGGCATAGCTAGCTGCTCTGGCACCCGGAGTGGGGGCGGGGCAATCCACCCACGGGGCGAGGCGGTCCACCCAGGAGGGCGCCACGGGGAGCTGCCCACGGAGTCCACCTGGCAGTTGCAAGCCCCACTCTGTGTGCTGCAGGCCAGGCCCTGTGGTAAGTGCTGCCCCCCGTGGTGTGCCATTTTGTCACCTCCTCAGGGATGACACCTAGGGCGGCCCGTCCCCACTGCACCCACCTTCCTTCGCCCTTGCTGTTCATAGGGCTGTGCTGGAGATCTGTTGCAAGAGGAACTCACAGGCCTAAGGGCACCAGGCTTCAGCACGAGCCTGATTTAAATGTTTTTCAGTAATCTGCAGAATAGAAGCTTTAGATCACTGAGAGGTGATTTATAAGGACTGAAATCTCAGCTCTACCTCTTTTTATTTTCTTTGTGCTTCTCCTCCAACAACTCTGAGCCAAGCAATGTTTTTGGAGAGAAGTAGTGGTTGGTAGGGAGGCATTAAAGCTAATAATGATTTGTGAATTCTTCTTATGATGCCTGTTCCCGGAGCTTAGAGAAAGCGGAAGGCGCAGCAGAAACAGGAAGCGAAACTGCCACAAAGCCTTGCATAAGTCATTAACAATGGGACAAAGAGACAACCTGCGAAGAACATGGCAATTTGCTTCATATATGAAACAGATTAATGCTAATACTGTGAACAGCTGGATAGCAGGATACTCAGTAATGAGGAAAGCCATTTTAATTTGATTTTAGTCTTACTTTTTAATTGAAGTTATTAGCACTGTAACAAAGAAAAAAAGGAAAAGGGGGAAAAGCACACAGCTGCTGACAAAAAGAGAGAGGAAGCAATAGGGCTTTACTGATAGAACTAATTAGCTAGTGGTCTAGGCAGGTTCAAAATAGGAGAGGGGAGTCCATGGGTGAAGGCAGATTATTGTTCCATATTTAGCTCACAACTGCATCTCATGCAGCTACTCAGAGACAGTGACAGCAGGAGAGCTGCAGAAGAGTCTTGTGCCAACTGCAGAGAGCCTTGTAGGGCTGCTTTGATGCTGACCTGCATATGCATTTGTGAGCATACAAGAATTCCAGATTGCCACCAATTGCAAGGGGTTGCACAACTTGTTTCCAAGAGGCTTTCAGTTCCACTTTACAAATCCGATGCTGTCAAGCCTCTGTAAGGGTCGGCCCCAAAGGCAGAACCTGGGACTGTGGTGGAGAGTGTGGGCAGGGGAAGGAGAGCCAGTTCTCAATTTGGCCAGGTCAGTTAACTGACCCCAAATAGTCAGGGGTCAGGTTCTAAGGCAGCCATCAGAGATAAGGCAGACATCATCGGTCTCCAATTCAATGCCTTCCATGTTTGAGGTGGTTGGAAATTGTGGGAGTTGTAGTCCAAAACATCTGGGTACCATCAGGGTGCCATAGAAGCTTAGGCAATATCACACAAGATGCAAGATACCATGGCTTTACGGGGCCCTGTTGACAGGGACTGCCGGCTGACTGAGTTGCTCGGGAACACAGTGGCCATGACCCTGAATCACAGAGGGGAAGCTCTGGTCCTCCAGATATAGCTGAACTACAGTTCTCATCTTACCTGGCCATTCACCAGACTGGCTGGAACAGATTGGAGTTCCATAAGTTCCCCATCCCTGACGATGGTGCCCTCAAACTGAAATAACTCAGTCCACCAGGGCAGTGGAAACAGCATTGATGGAAGAGGTGGTCAGGCTCCCCCCCCACCCTTGCTGACGACTAAGAACACTAGCTTGAGACCCCCAATAGCATTTTATTAATTATTGATTCATTTCATTTTATTTGTACCTTGCACTTTAGCCAAAAAGGTTCCCAGAGCCACTTAAATACAATCAAAATGGGAAAGTCCCTACCCACAGGCATACAATCTTAAAAACAGCAACACGACACGCAAGGGGAAAGGGACAAGGAAGGAAGAGGAAAACATTTTAAAGCAGGCATCCCCAAACTGGCCCTCCAGATGTTTTGGCCTACAACTCCCATGATCCCTAGCTAACAGGACCAGTGGTCGGGGAACATCTGGAGGGCCGAAGTTTGGGGATGCCTGTTTTAAAGTATCCAAGTTCCCTGGCATGCACTTAGGGCAGCTTTCTTTCTTTCTTTCTTTCTTTCTTTCTTTCTTTCTTTCTTTCTTTCTTTCTTTCTTTCTTTCTTTCTTTCTTTCTTTCTCTCTCTCTCTCTCTCTCTCTCTCTCTCTCTCTCTCTCTCTCTCTCTCTCTCTCTTTCTTTTATCTTTATTTGCTTTGAAATATTACAGCCAAAGTAATCAAAGCAAGTACTTAGGGCAGTTCTTTTGCAGTGCACAGTTAGGACAACATAATTGAAGAGCTACTTTGCATGCCAGCAGGAGCATACACACGTGAAGTCATACATTCTTTCATTTTTCAAATATGAAGCTTGGACTGGAAGTATAGCAGACAGAAGAGACTGTCGACCAAGCAAAAGTTATGAGTTATCCAGAGCCATCATACTAATACCAAATCAAAAGGCATGATGATGCCAACATCCCTATTGTTTTTTTTTGTGTGTGTGTGTATGTGTGCTTGAAAAAAACTTTGATATTAGGGATTGTTAGGATATTTGGTTCACTTTGCATGTAAAGACAAATCTATCAAGTTTGCAGTTCCCAAAACAATACACAAACTGAAACACAGTCATTCTTTGAAACTTGCACTTCTCTGAATTTTGCAATGCAGTTCTCCAGCCAACTAATGTGCACTAAAATGCATTCACTAGGGAAGAGTGTGCATAAAAATAATATATCAGTGAACATTATAAGAAATGCACAAATGAATTTTCACGTGGACTTTTTTAAATAAAAAAACCACAAATTGATGTGGAAATGTGTAGATTTGAATTTAAGATTGTAAAAATTAAAAAAAAACTGAGAGAAACTGAAATTGGCATATTCTTCCATCTCCATTGATATCTTGGCATACAATGCTTAAGCTCGAGAGTCCTTGGCCAGATAGGCGAGGTATAAATAAGTTGTTGTTGTTGTTGTTGTTTGCTTCTGCAGTCCATGCCTGCACAATGTTTCCATTGTAGAAAGCAGGGTACCAGTTCTGCAGGCAGTTTCAGTAAATAACATAAGCCCACAATATCCTCACAGTCAATGTTTTAGATATCTGAAGTTCCCGATTCATGTGGTGCAAACTGGCTTATTGCTACATTGCTGACAACGCACTTCAAGAATACTTGAATATTAGATTTCCATCACTTTATATAACCGTGTGCCTCAATCCATAATGCAGGCTGCCTGCTTGCTGCATCCTCATTGGTAACTTTTTGTCATCTTCCCTCATCATTCACGAGAACAATGAAGGAGACAACAGCCTGTCCCAGACTGATGGGATATCAATCACGTTCAACTGCCGGGGCAATCTGAAGAGCAAGTGTTGTCTGTTTTTGCTGCTGCATTGGTAATGGATTATCCTAATGAGTGATGAATGCAATGGCACTTCATTTCCCGCTTTCCCCCTTGCTTTTTGTTCAAGGGTTCACAAACAGAGTCCTTCCAAACCACCTGGGTTGCAGTATGTCAGGAACAAAATGATAGCTTGATTCCTATGCAGCACTGCCTTCTTCCAGACTGATTGTAAATTGTTTTTGTTTGCATGGAAAATGTGTCCTGCTTTTCCTTTTCCTTTTTTAAAATCTTATACCTTGTGTTGAGCGCCTTACCAGATTCTCAGAGGTGTGCATGCAGCTCCAGTTGCTGGATTTGACAAGTATGGTCTGGGATAACATGTGCCAGTCATTTCAAGGACTGAGGTTTCCATTAGTGGCGAGCAGAAATGGTTTGGGAGCAGGTTCTCTCGGGGACTGCCTATTCCAGCCTTTGCCAATACGGTGCCCTCCAGATATTTTGGACTACAACCCCCTAATGCTCCCTAATACAAGGGCAGTATGATGCATCGATCAGTTAAGCCTGCAAGGGAGGCTCATTGGCTCCCAGCTGTGCAGAACAATTCCCGTTACAGAGGTGATAAGGCAGGCCAAGTCATGATAGCTGCGTCTGCCAGAAGAGCTGCTAGGATGATGGACAGCGACCCCTTGTGGCAAGTCAGAGGGCAGCTTCTCAGTGAAGTCCCTGGACTGACCCATTTGATCCTCCTGGGGGTAATAGAGCAAGGAGCATGTGCCAATCTAGTGCCCTCCAGCTGTTTTGTACTGCAATCCCCTTCACCCATGGACAGCACAGCTGTGCTGTCTAGAGTTGTACAAAACAGCTGGAAGGGCTGGCCTATGCCCACATGAACTTCAGCCTTTAGATCAGCACTAGAAGCCCAGCTCTTGCTCACCATTAACTAAGATCGAATTGGTGAGCAAAAGAGACAGTGGTATCCCCATGGTTATAGAACTCTTTCCCCAGGGAAATTCACCAAGTCCTTCTGCTTTCTTGGTTTTAGATCTGCACAAAGATCTTGTGTTGGATGTTTTCCTGAACTCTTGTTTCCGGCAGTTGCTATTGTTGCATTGTTCTGCTACTGAATATTTTTTTTGTCCTAAATTGTATTTATATAGTTGTACATTTCACTGCATTTTGCTGTGGAAATTGTGGTATAAATAAGCCAGCAAACTAAATAAAAGTAAAACTTAAGTGAGCACCAGTGGACATGGGAGAAATTGACAAGCCTGAAAGAACCAGAATCTGATAACTTTGGCCCCATCCAAAGAAGATCTCTCTCTTCATGTGCACTTTAAACTCAGCTTGGCACAGCTAAACTTACCTCTTTTCCTCTATATTCTGGAATGGTGCTTTCACTTCTAGGGAATACACGCACACACCACATTAAACATTACTTTGAGGTCCTGCTTCCAAATTCTTTGCTGGGGAAATGAGGACTTGGATACCTGACATGTTGATCACCCCAATAATGAGAAACACAGTTAAAGTACATAGGATAACAAGATGCGGGTGTAACACGATGGCAGAATAATTGCAATACTGCTAGCTTCAATAGTCTCTTGAGAGCAATTATGGAGGCCAGGAAAGAAAGCTGTAGCAAGATAGCTCCAAGCACAACACCAAAAAGCTAAAATCTTCCTGGGCCAAACGTTCCTTTTATGTAAGTTTTGGTTGCGTTCCTTTTATAACCATTCATTTTGTAAGTGAGCATAACCTAGCAATGGGATGAAAAAGGCAAGGTTGAAGCAATCAAAAGAAATAAAAATAGGGCAGCCATGCAGATTGTGTCCTCAAACTCCCTGCCCAGGAAGTTGCAAACTTGGACTCATCTTTTTATTTTGCCTCCTCCTTATCTAATTTGCTCTGCCTCTCATACCTGATCTGCTAACATGACTGGAAAGGCATTTAATGGTTGGGGAACCAGGAGCATGTTTTCAAGCATTCAGGGTAAGTGGCTACACAGTTGTTTTTTTACTAGTCATACCTTGGATCCTGAAAGCCTTGGAACTCGGACATTTTGGCTCCCAAACGCCGCAAACCCGGAAGCGATTGTTCTGGTTTCCAAAAGTTCTTTTGGAATCCAAATGTCCGACGGAGCTTCCGTGGCTTCCGATTGGTTGCAGGAGCTTCCTGCAGCCAATCAGAAGGTGTGATTCGGTTTTCAAGAGTTTTGGAAGTTGAACGGACTTCCAGAACAGATTCCGTTTAACTTCCAAGGTATGACTGTATTATTTATTAAATTTGTATACTGCCCTTCATCTACAGATTACGGGGCAGTTCAGAACATAAAAAATAGAAAATGAGAACAAAAAATACATAATACAAACAAACAATCATAAATTTAAAAGGCCATAGACTATTTAATCAGCCTGATTCTCAAGAAATGGTTTTGTCTGGTACCTAAAGATATGCAATGCAGGCACTAGGCAAGCCCCAGGGAAATCTCAGCAGCCTGACCCAGTGGGAGACAAGCTTACGTCGTCTCCCTGACACAGTTCTTTGCAGATTTCTGGGGTGATTTTTGCAGCCCCTGAGCTTGCCACCCAGTGCAGGGGAACCAGTCCACCTCTGGTAGTGGCCATACTCAGACCTAGACTTGAAATGCCTGCTCGCCAAAGTTCTTATGTTGTCCATTGATGAAGCTAGGGCCACCATGAGGACTCAAGCTGGAGGCTGAAGTGCCGAAGGTACTATTCTGTGGTGCATGCAGGTGCAGGAGGCCTGTTTCCTAACATGTATAACAGACATGACCAATCCAGGTGCCAATTGTGAGTGCTGATGCCTGCCTGTCTTCCTGCCTGCCAATTGCTGTTTCACATGGTCACACTCTTCTGCTTCCCAAGGCAGCTGCCAAGTGGGAGCCTGGAGCTGCACCAGGGAGTCAGAACCGTGGGACATACTAAACGCATCAAAGCCAGGAAGGCGCCTGTTGCCTGGGCTCAAGCAGGAAGCCTTTTTACAGTCTTCTCTAGGAGAACTGAATGCCAGCTTGGCTGGCTGGCTTTGTGCCTGAGAACACTTCTCTGCCCAGGAAAATGATCTAATCTGCAGTCATATGGGTTCATCACAAAGGGCAGCTGCATCCCCGGTCGTAGACTCGGTTTGTTGTTGTTACATTTAAATCCCACTTTTTCTCCAAGCATCTGAAGGTGGCATACATGGGTCTCACCCTCCCCATTTTATCTTTGCAACAGCTTTGTGAGGTAGGTTCAGCTGAGAGAGTGTCTGATTCAATGCAAATTAGAACCCTGGTCTCCCATGTCCCAGTCCAACACCCTAGCCATTGCCCTACACTTGCTCTCTGCTTCCAATACTTTGTACCTGAAGACAGCTTAGAGGCTTGAGTACGCATGACTGTGTGTACTCAGCTCACCAGCCTAGCTTCCAATGTCAAGCATAAGTTTCCTCACTTTCTGCTCAAGTCCCTATGATGATGAAGATTTTATAAAAATCAAGCATTTTAGGCAGGGACATCTTCATCCAGCTGGAAGAGCCCATTGAAACAAAAATGGGGCCTGATGTTTGCAGAAATAATGTGTGCTTGTAAATCTCAACAATAGATGCTGTCCCTACACTGGAATCCCTGCTTCCAGTTACTGTGGATCGAACTTCCGATATCTGAGGGGCTTCCATGAGAAAGTTTTTTTGGGGTATATATGTGATAAGGCACTCTCTCAAGTTAGTATAGCAGTACCAACAAAGCCTTGAAGTTGGCCCAGTAACAAATTGGCAGTCAGTGCATATCCTGCAGACAAGGTATTTTGACTTTGTCAGAAGAATATATGTGCCTATAAATGGCCTTGTTCATGCACAATAAGAGCTTGAATCAACAAATATATGTTTCCGGAAAACCAGTGTTCAGGGCAGCTGTGACTCAGTCCACAGAGGCAGAAACAAGTCTTAACTGGAGCCCTTGTATTGTGTTGCAAGGGCTAGCTGATGCAGAACTCAGCAAAGATCCTACCATTCTGTTAGTGGTGGCTTTTCCAGGCCAGCCACAATGTGGTGCTTCCATATTTAAGAAGGAGTGAAGCAAAGAAAAGGAATGCAAACAGAAGCTGTAATAATTCAACAATGAGGCAGTTGAATAGGGTTAATAAGACCTTTGTTAAAGTCAAGATGAAGCTGCAAACTCAACCATGCCTATTTGGAATTGAATTCAGTGGGCCTTACTTCCAGGTAAGTAGGCCTAGGATTGCAGCCTAGGCCCCTTCTGATGCCTGCCTATATGGTAACTACCAACTGCAAACAACAGGAAGGAAGGAAAACTAAACTAAACTTCTTTGAGCCTAAGGAGCAATGTCAAAATTGCTAAGCTGTATAGCTTGGGAACACCCCCAAATTCTGACAAGGAATATCTATTGTGATGTAATAGAAGGAAAGAGCACAGGAATGTTTCATTCTCCAGTGCAGGGTTGTTGGCAGGGGAGTCAAGTATGGTCAGGGGAGATGGAATTTCCAGGGTTGGTTCTGGGAAATGGTTGCCCCACACTCCCTCTTAGCAGATTCCAGAGACAATTAAGCTCTGCATTGCTTTTTGAAGGTGCAATCTCCTTCTATCTTGGGGAAATATTGGTTGTTCTAGGCAAAGGGATGGCAGCATGGAGGAGCTGGTGAAGCTGCTTGCTTTCAAGGATTACAGTGGACGGTATCCAGTCCTACTCATATTAGACCCAATTGACACCATTCATTCATTCATTCATTTGTTCGTTCATTGAATTTCTAAACTGCCCTTCATCAGAGACCACAGAGTGCTTTACAATATTAAAAATCGTACAGTAGTAACAAAACAAAAAACACCCCTGTTTAAAAGGCCATATAGATTATTTATTTAACCAAAGGCATAGGATAAGAGGAATATTTTTGACTGGCTCCTAACGATATGTAACAAAGGTGCCAGGCAAGAGCATTCCACAAGTGGGGGAGCCACCGCAAAAAAGGCCACGACTGGTTTATATACATTAATTTCAATGGGCCTACTCTGGGTGGGACTAAGATGGATGCAACCCAGAATCTTTGCAGTAGAGGAGGAGGGGGAGAAAACAACTTGGCTCCACCTGTGTGACCTCCTTGGCCATGAAACCACCTCACCAAGTCCAGGGACCACCAGGATAGTCACATAAGTGCCTGCCATCTCATTGATCAGGTAAGGATGGCATTTGGTCATTGTCATTAGGCAAACACCCTCACTTTATATCAGGCATCCCCAAACTGCGGCCCTCCAGATGTTTTGGCCTACAACTCCCATGATCCCTAGCTAACGGGACCAGTGGTCAGGGATGATGGGAATTGTAGTCCAAAACATCTGGAGGGCCGAAGTTTGGGGATGCCTGCTTTATATAGTTTTGGCTCATGAACATTTTTTTTTGTTTCGGTAAGTCTACTTTTGTTTAAATTGATTTCATCTTTGTTTTTAATAATAATGGTTTTATGTAACTTTGTTTTTAATCGGTATATAGACTCTCTCACTGCATTTTCATCCATTGCGAGTTCAGATCTTTAAACCTCCCCCTTAAATAAATTCACACAAGACTCATAATTTTGGTTTGTTTTTTGGCAGAATTTAGGCCACAACTTTATTGATTACAGCAAGTGAGTGGTTGCATAGGCTCTGGTTTGACTAGCTCCCTGCCATGCAGGTTGCACTGACCCAGGGTTCCATCATAGGTCAGCCTAGGGTAAACACCTGGAATGGTAGAAAGCCGGGGACATGCTATGTCCACCACCCAGATGTCCCCCTGGACTCAGGCATGGGCACAACCCCTCACAGGGCTGACCAAACCATTGAGTCCCTTTAACGGAATACCCTTCACATAGGGATGGTGAGAGCATTCCCCCACCCCTATTACCTGAACCACCACACGAGCACTGTGCTCGCCACCAACCACTCACACCTGTAACCAATCCCTTAACCCTGCTGAGACGGAGGTCAGCCATAAATCATTCCCAGTCACAGACAGATGGACCCCATCAAGCCAGTAAAGGGACGCATCGCGGAAGGTAATGCCCGGGTGACGGATAACCGTCTCGTCCAAGGTCAGAACCTTCTTGGCCACTGCGCTCTGGATGTGCCTCCTGGCCCTCTCGGTGGCAGGTGGACAACGACTTCCTCTCCATTCACATCGTGGCAGCAGTTGCGACCAGAATAATTTGAGTCCAGGAAGAGCTACTTCCAACTCTTCCAAGTCCTCATGCATGCAGGTCCGCAGGCATAAGCCAGGAGCTTCTGGCAGGTCATTCTCACCCAGCTGCACCACCATCGCCGCAGGCGTGCCTTCCATAGACACCTTCGCCCACACCGTTGGAAGAAGCTCCTCCCAACGCATTCCTTGTCTGGACACCCAGGAGATGTTCGCATGGTCAGGGAGCCCGAGCCTGCATCCGAATCCAGACTCCGCTGCCCTCCTCCTGGCCCAGTGGACAATGCTGTGCCTGACTATCCAGATGTGCAAGGAAGGTGGACCTAGGAATGAACAAAATAACATTAGCAACTGCACCTCAGCACCGTTTCCGAATATAACCCTTGTATGCTTCAGATCTCCAACGGCCCAGGTCCTTAATCCTGTCAATGCGCAGCGGTGGTAGCTGCCCCAATACGAAATGAATGAGGTGCGAACTCACTGGCCGACAGGCTGTATTGCCTTTTGGATAACTGCAGCAAATTGATGCCTCTTTAACAAGGGCCCATCCCCAGGCGGGCGAAGTGACAGATATTTATTGGCATCCTTAACTGGACAAGGGCCAGGCTTACCAGTGGCAGGCAGCCTCATCAAGGCACCTCTGCCCAGCTGGTCAGTTTTTGAATTGCGAATCATGAGCTCAGCATCAGACAGCTGAACATCCTGCAAAAGTAAGCCCCTGGAAACCTTGCCTCGTGCTGACTCCAGCACCACTTCACCCACATGTAGTGCACCAAAAAATGCAATCGAAAACGTTGCAGAAAAGAGTCTCACCTCATAAGTCGACCGGCAAATTAGCCTCAGCTTGCTGCGGGTAGCGTACAAAATGTCGAATGTGACCGGCCTTCTACCTGGCGCCCTAGGTGGCTGCAATCTGGCCCAGCCCTCAAGGGCCTTGCGCACAACAAATTTTGTGCAAGGGTCTCTAGAATAAAGGGACTTACAGAAAAAGGAAATGGCAGAAGACTGAATTCGGATGGACTTCACTGCACGACCCATAAAATGCAGGTGTGCCAAATACTGCAACACCTGCTGTGTAGATGAGCTGATCGCGAGCTGTGCTCTGAAAGTTAAAAAGTCCGCCCATGGCCTTCTTATAAGACTTCAAAGTGGAAGGAAAAATAGATGCTACTACTCCCTGCAAAGTGGAAGGAGAAATAGATGCTACTCCCTGCAAAACTAGTTGCTGCCAAGGATCGGCTGTCCAATCCTTCTCACTCACAACACAAGGGTTTGGTTGCCAGGTCTCACCACAGGGTGTGCCCTCTTTAAGAGAGGACATGATTTATTTTATCGGGGGGGGGGGTATTTATTAATTTTGTTTGAAGAGCTTTTTGATCAAGTGGTTTTATACACTTTCCAAAAACATTAGTGTAAACACCTCTACATTCAGGGTTTAGCGTGGAGCTGGACTTAACCATATTCAAACATTTGTTTAAATATGAGTGAGTCTAGTTATGCAAAAAGGAAGAATGCCCTTTTACACCCAGTGACCACAGTAGGGTTGCTCAATGCAAGGACTGCAATAAAAACAGAGCAGATGATTGTTGTAATTCCACACCATGCATTATATGGCAAAAAAGTGGCAACCACTGACAGGAACACTGCTGTAGAGAATGGAAATGAATGCATCCCTTTAAGTAATCGGATTGTTAAAAGAGAAGTAAGGTAACATAAGGCTAAGAAGAAATAGACTCCTTGAACCTAATGGAAGCTAAGTTTTCTGTAGCATCAAATGTTAATTCTAAAAACTGCCTGGAGCACTTTTTAACAAGGTTTGTGCTTCTTCTGTTTTTTTAGATGAGAAGAGAGGAGAATAATGGACAAGGGCTGGGTTAAAGATTTCCCTGGTGATTTGTGATCTGTTTACTGTGGGAGCCACCTGTGCCTCTACTAAGAAACGTGTATCAGGTGGGTGGAGAAGAGCATATATATGCACAATTTGGGTGAGTATTGAATTAAAAACAACTTTGGTTAAATGAATGCTGTTATCAACATTGAGTATTAACAATGTGGTTTATATATATATATATAAATTTATGTTATGTACTTACAAGACATTTTAGAAGTATTTCATTTTCTAAGGGACCTTCTTCCCTCCAAGTTGATAGAAATCCGAGATTCACTTTATTTGCTTTTCTATATTTTTTCATTAAATTTTCTGTTTTACATTTTAGAACATTCATTTAAACAACCTTAAAATATAAATGACTTCCCTTTTTCTCTTTCCATGATTCATTTTGCATAACATAAATCCCTGCATATTTTAAATGAACTAAACCATTTAGTATTCCATTATTACATCCATCAAAACTTATTTACCCTGTTGAATTTATCTTAATGCTGCCCATGTTTTCAAATATGCACAATTTTCCTCCATATATTCAACGAACATTTTCCAGTCTTCTTTAAATGTATGTTCTTCTTGTTCTCTTATTCTATATGTTAGGTTCACAATCTGTGCATATTGCATCAGTTTAAGTTGCTATTCTTCTTTAGTTGGGACTTCGCTCATTTTCCATTTTGGGGCTAACAAAACAAAAAACTTTAGGGAACATATGAGGCGACCTTATATCATGTCAGACCCTTGGTCAGACAACTGATCAGTCTAGCTCAGTATTGCCCACAATCATACGCTGGCTTGCAACAGCTCCCCAGATAACATATGGTAGATTCCTAACCATACCTGGAGAATTGAACCTCAATCCTTTTGTATGCGCATTACCATTCAGCTACTCTGTACAGTGGTACCTCTGGTTAAGAACTTAATTCATTCCGGAGGTTCCTTCTTAACCTGAAACTGTTCTTAACCTGAAACACCACTTTAGCTAATGGGGCTTCCCGCTGCTGCCGCCGCACCGCCAGAGCATGATTTCTGTTCTTACCCTGAAGCAAAGTTCTTAACCCGAGGGACTATTTCTGGGTTAGCGGAGTCTGTAACCTGCAGCGTTTGTGACCCGAGGTACCACTGTATTAACATGGCTGTGAAGCTGTCACGGGCACCTATTGGCTAATGCCTGTGATATCACTGGTGACGAGTGACATCATTGTTACACTTTGTCCATATGTTGTTGTTTTTTAAGTGTGTATTCAGCATGGTATAAATATGAGGATATTATTCATTTGTAAATAAGTGCTAAATATACCCTTTTTAATATGGGGCATTGAAAAAGGTTTTATTTTTGTTGACTGCATTTGTTTTCAGGGTGGAGAGGCTCTCACTCCTATATATCCAGTAAATACTGTAAAAGTTACATTTCCAACTTGTTCCCAACAGACGTGAATGTTAGGATTTATTCACATGGGTTGGCTTTTCCTGTAAGCATTCTTATCTATTGTTCTACATCTCATTATAAAAGAGTGATACCCCTGTGTGTCTCTTTTTTTAATTGGATACCATTTCTGTGGAGGCCCTATCCTTGGTATTCTAATTAGAGGCACAGAATAACAGCACCACAAGAGAAACAAGCAACAGAAAGGAACTATGCCCCTCCTTTCTGAACCATTTGTTCACCATCTTCAAGGAGCAATAATCTCTTCATTTTCAGACTCTACTTACTCATCGAAGCTCTTCTTGAAAGTCTCATTTCCCTTTCACCTGAAAATGCAAAAACCTTGTGAGACACAGCTAGCGTGCTGGCAAAGATTAAGAACATCGGTGCCTGCAGTGGATCAGCTTTGCACTCAGCGGTAGGCGATGTTGTAATCAGTGGGAATTACCCATATGGGGTTTAAAAGACATTGCGATAATTGAGTCTGGATGGGGGGTGGGGAATACTCACAAAAGCCAGTGGAGGCTTACATCGAGCTGCTACATCCTGGTCTTAACTGTGGCTCTTTGGATAGTTGCTCCTAAATTGGAAACCATCGCCATTTGGTGTAGTCCGAGTAGATCTTTGGATGCAGTCCTTTTCTCTCACCTAACAGGCCTCTTGCCGTTCATGGCTTCATCAGGAGTCAATCTGTTCCATTAGGACTTCATCAATGATTAGAACAACTGAACTACTTGATGCTGCTAATTTGCAGGGATTCCAAATTTTCCCAAATAATAACTCATTAATTCTGAAAGGCAATTAGTAGACCCGCTCTTCAGCCGAGGTTGTTTATTTAAGCCTAGATAGTTAGGAATCTTTATGAAAGTTCTGCTTCACTTGCTAGAGCACCTGTTACAGGGCCAAGTGTGCCTCTGAAGGCTGGAATATAGGGAGCTGCATCATACCTTGTCAGGCCATTGGTCCATCTAGCTTGCTAGTGTCTATATGTACCGACAGCAGCTGCCCAGGGATTCAGGCAGGGAGTGTTCACCTACCTAGAGGTGCCAGGGATTGAATCTGGGCCTCCTATATGCAAAGCATATGCTCTTCCACTGAGCTGCAGCCCTTCCCCTGATTATGTTTAGTACTTCTGTGGCTGATTAGAGATTTGAACCCTGGTCTCTCAGTCCCTAGCCCAACACTGCACCAAATGGCAGCTAAAACAGCAAGGAACCTCAATTCACAAATTTACCGTGGCACAAGCTTTTTTGTAGACAAGAGTCCTGTTCATCAGATGCAAAGTTGGATATAATTAATAGTCTCTATTTTGTCCCTTTGGGGCCTTCTGAGATGCTTTGGTAGTTTGCTTTTTTTGTGCGAGTTGCTTGCATTTATCTTTTTTTTTCCAGAGATCAGCTCACCTCCCCAGGGCCAAAATGGATGACACATCATTTCTATCATTATGAAATGTGTGGACGGAGTTTACCAAGTAAATTGCTGGAATAGGAGCCCAATTTTGAATGTGACCCTGGTGTGGTGCTAGAGGGTTTTAACCTTTGCTGCAATCCCATTCTGGACTGTCTGCCCACCCCCCACCCCGATCTGCTAATCGGTTTAGGGAGGGGGGGGGAATCATAACCAATGACAGCTTTTCCCAATGAAAATAGCAGGCATGGTGCAGCCAGGCGGGTGAGACTACAGTGGGGTGCAAAGGATTAAAGGCCCTTTGCACTCTAGATCAGGGCCCCAAGCCTGCAATTTACTTTTGCTAATTGTTCGACCCTCAACAATGGATGCATGTGCTTGGAAGCCAAGGAATCAGGTCGTGCACAGACTGCCATTTCACAGACTGCAGCTACTGGAGTATATTTTAAACTGTGGACCTTTTGTAAGACAAATCCGCTTCCCAATAATATATTTAACCGAAAGAACAAATGCTCTTCTGACTTTCAGATTGGTAGAAGCTGATTGTAAAGGAGTATAGCAGACAGAAAGTGCAGCAGGCCCAACTGCAATGGATAGCGGTAGGAAGAGGAAGAGGAGGAGGAGGAACATATGAGATAATACAACCATGCTCCTTATCTGTTTGTGAAAAGTTGGAGGGTATGCACTGGTGTTTGTTGGCTGACATCTAGATGACATTCCTAGATAAATAATGGAATTTGCTCTCACAAGAGAGCAAGAGATGGCCATCAAGTGGGATGACTTTAAAGCAGGCATCCCCAAACTTCGGCCCTCCAGATGTTTTGGACTACAATTCCCATCTTCCCCGACCACTGGTCCTGTTAGCTAGGGATCATGGGAGTTGTAGGCCAAAACATCTGTAGGGTCACAGTTTGGGGATGCCTGCTTTAAAGGAATTTTAGACAATTTCATGGAGGATGAAGCTATCAACAGCTATTGGCTATCAACCGGTAATAATGGCTGTGCTCTACCTCCACTGTTGGAGGCAGTGTGCCTAGGAAATCCAGTTACTGGGAGTCACAAGTGGGGAGAAGGCTATTGCAGTCAGGTCCTGCTTGCAAACTTCCTTGTGGCATCTGGCTGGGCACTGCGAGAATAGGATGCTGGACTTGATGAGCCTTTATTCTGGTGTTAGTCACTATCCCCTTGGGACTGATGTTTTGGGTTACTTTTACATGGGTGCAAATTGGAAGGGTGGGCTAGTCCCTGTTGACCCTCCTTTTATGTATTTATTTTCTATACCACCCTCAATCGGTGGTTCACAACGTAAGAACACAGAAAGAGAACACAAAAGACACAATAAAACCAAAACCAACCAATAGCACCTCCTCCCACAGGCACATTAAAAAGGCCATAGAATGTTAAGACGCACCGGACCATAAGACGGACCTAGTTTATAGAGGAGGAAAACAAGAAAAAAAATATTCTGCTTTCTTGAATTGTCCTAGGCATAGCAGCCAACTCCTAGAGGCCTAGGTGCCTCCCCCCCATTAAATATTTGCGGAAGTCATGTTGATGGGCATTGTCATTCATATAGTGTGCATGCACTTTGTCTGGGGGGCCATGGCTTCGGTGGCAGAGTCATCCCTCCGCTCGAGGGATCCCGCTGCCGTCCAGTGCCTTCACTCCATAAGTCGCACGTTTTCCCTTCCTTTTTAGGAGGGAAAAAGTGTGTCTTATGGAGCGAAAAACACGGTATGTAATGAAGGCACCAGGCAAACCTCCCTGGGGAGAGCATTCCACAAACAGGGAGCCACTGCAGAAAAGCCCATTCTTGTGTTGCCACCCTCTGGACCTCTTGGGGTAGAGGCACATGAAGAAATGCCTCAGATGATGATCACAGGGTCCGGGTCAGTTCATATGGGAAGAGGTGGTCCTTAGTGTATTATGGTCCTGAGCTGTGTAAGGCTTTATAAGTCAAAACCAGCACTTTGAATTGGGCCCAGAAACTAATTGGCAGCTAGTGCAAGGTGGGCCAGGATTGGTGTTCTATGCTCAAACTGTTTTGCCCCAGTGAGCCACTTGGCTACTGAATTCTCCATCAGCTGAGGCTTCTGGACCATCTTCAGAGGCAGTCGCACATATAACACATTATATGTGTTATATTATACAGTATTATAATTATAACACAGACAACAGAAGTTAGGCTATCCCTGTCCAGGTAAGGGTGAAGCTGGGCCATCAGCTGAAGCTGATGGAAGGCACTCCAAGCCACTGAGGTCACCTGAGCCACAAGTGATAGCAAGGGATCCAAATGTAGCACCTTTTCCAACAGAGGGCGTATTACCCTATCAAGAGCACGAAAGTCCATCTAGTCTAGGGAACCGCCCACTAACAGTGCCTTAATCTTATCTGGACTTTACTCAGTCTGTTGGCTCTCATCCAGTCTGAGACAAGGCAATGGTCCAGCACATCCACTGGCAGCAGCTCTCCAGGGTTTCAGCCATACCTGGAGATGCTGGGGATTGAACCTGCGACCTCCAGCATGCAAAGCTGATTCCCTGCCACTGAACCACATAAAGCCCTTGCCCATATAGCCCCAGCAGTGTAGTCAAGAAATCTGAACTGGTTGCTGATTTGTGTCAGTGGCGTCGGGTTGGCCCCAAGATTTTTTTGGGGTGGGGGGTGGGGTGCACGTCACATGACATCACACAGTCTCTCAACGCCATGCAGGCTGGTTCAGCCTTCTGTGACATTGTGCCAGCCCCACCCCCAATATTGCAGGGGCTGGGCCCTCTTCAGACACATATTGAGGGGGAGGAAGATACCTACACCTCCTAGAGTTGGCCCGCCTGATTTGTGTATAGTTGCAAAAAACCTTTGGAACCCACTTTATTCTGAATTTCTTTTGCACAGCAAACCACAAGAACAAGTTGTCAGCCATCCCGTTTTACTAATCAAGCTGCCAGCTGTTCATTGGAGCTATAAGACTCCCCCCCCTTTTCAGGGATTAAACCCCTTCCTTGTTATTTATTTGCCGGCCCAGCTGCTTTCCAGTTTAGTTTAGTATTTAGTTTGCAGCTGACTTGTACCATTTAGGGAACAAAATCAAACAGTTTGGAGAACAAAAAAGCTACCCTCTAGGCAGTAGGAAAATTGCAGCATTTCCCCTGCAATAAACCATTAATTTCACTTTGATTTTGGTGTTTGAGTAACACCCCCCTTTTTTTGCAGGGAGATCATTTTCTTTCTCTTCACTTATCTACTGTCAATGAGTCTAGTAATTTGGAATGTGTTTAGGCACCAAACTGCCCTAAAAGGAAGGACTGTTGTGATACAGTCTCTATGATAGAGTGATGATGGAGAGATAGAAATGGCAGCTTCTCAAGGACTCATTACTGGCACATAGATGGCAGCTTGCGTCTTGCAAATCTTAAGCAGCCAGATCCTGTACAGCAGATAGCTGCTGAATTCAATTTAGCTGTGCAATAATATGTTTTCACTGCTGCTGCTTGCAAAAAAAGGCCAATGCGATTTAATGTTACCTCATTTGAACCCTGTTGGTAGCCATCTGTCTTGAGAGACAATGGAGTGTGCCTCCTGGGGTGAAGTCAAACTGCTGGAGAATCACAGTACTTGTTGTGGCTGCAGAGACTGCTAACTCATAATTGCAGCCTCCTGTGTTATTTTTGCTGTCTTAGTAGCACCGAAGTGACTTCATAGTTTTCAAATCACATGTACACTGGAAGCTGCTGTCTACTGAGTCAGAGCGTTGGTCCATCGAGTTCAGTATTGCCTACACTAACTGGCAGCAGCTCTCCTGAATTTCAGACCCAGGTATTATATCTCAGTATTGTATACATTGACAGGTACTCTCAACAGCCCTACCTGGAGATACCAGGGCTTTGAACTAACCACCTTCTGCATACAAAGTACTACCACTACCACTGAACTATGACTCTTCCCTACAGGAAGTTCCACTTTATTTTATTCTCTTCTCTTCTTGTCATTTGGGGCACTGTTTCCAAAGTCTAGGTACCACATTCTAAGAAAAATGTAGATATAGTGGTGCAGGTTCAAAGGAGGGCAGTGAAGTCAGTTGGTGGTGTGGTGTGGAAAGCAAAATTTAAAGGAACTGAGTATGTTTAGCCAGGAGAAGAGAATGTTGAGGGTGCTCCTGAGAGTATTCTTCAAATAGCATGTTGTTTCCTGTTCCAGGGTGCAGGATAAAAGGGCAGATCTGAGTTGAACTCTAAGGGGAAGGCTGATTAGAAGGACACAAAACTACTAGACTACTGCTACCGGTATGTGTGATTCATAGGGGTGTCTTTGAAGATTATTTGAGCTCTGCGGCCAGGAGTGCTTTCTACCAGCTTTGTTTGGTTCACCAGCTGTGACCATTCCTATATATAAAAGGTAAAGGTAAAGGGGCCCCTGACCATCAGGTCCAGTCGTGTCCGACTCTGGGGTTGTGGCGCTCATCTCGCTCTATAGGCCGAGGGAGCCGGTGTTTGTCCGCAGACAGCTTCCGGGTCATGTAGCCAGCATGACAAAGCTGCTTCTGGCGAACTAGAGCAGCGCACGGAAACACCGTTTACCTTCCCACCGGAGCAGTCCCTATTTATCTACTTGCACTTTGACGTGCTTTCGAACTGCTAGGTGGGCAGGAGCTGGGACCGAGCAACGGAAGCTCACCCCATTGCAGGGATTTGAACCGCCGACCTTCTGATCAGCAAGCCCTAGACTCTGTGGTTTAACCCACAGCGCCACCTGGGTCCCTCATTCCTATATATATGTATAATTTTTCAAAATGGTATGAAATAACAATCTCACCAACCAACATTACCCCCTTTGCACACCCACCTTTATGAGAAGAAACACCATGCTGCATCTGCAGCAGCACAGCAAGATGCCCTTTTCTGCCCCCAAACATGTCTCTCCTGCATCTGTCTCCACAGCCACAGCAGGCGCTTCAATCTTCCAACAGCTTGACTTTACTCGCAAAGGCGCACTCTGGTTTCAGATACCAAAATAGTTTTGCTTTGCTTGGACACTACGCACCTTAACTTTGGAAGGGAGCACCAATTGCAATCTATTTTTGTCCGGGTGTGCTCTGGAGCCCTTACATTAGGGATGGGAAAAACTGCAGCCCTCCAAATATTGTTGGATTGCAACTCCATCATTCCTGATCATTGGCCACACTGATGGATGGAGGCTAAGGCTGATGGGTGTTAGGGAGGGCCAAACTTCCCTGATTCGCACATTCAATTCATTTGATTTGTGTGGCACTCTCATAATGGCTGTTTAATTCAGTTTATTATTTATAATGCCGCTTTTCTGTTTGAGACAATCAGGGCAATTTAGATGGAAAAGGCATATATATATATGAAATAAGCAGCACTCAACTGCTGTGCCACATCATTGTTGTTGTTGTTGTTTAGTCGTTTAGTCGTGTCTGACTCTTCGTGACCCCATGGACCATAGCACGCCAGGCACTCCTGTCTTGCATTGCCTCCCGCAGTTTGGTCAAACTCATGTTCGTAGCTTCGAGAACACTGTCCAACCATCTCATCCTCTGTCGTCCCCTTCTCCTAGTGCCCTCAATCTTTCCCAACATCAGGGTCTTTTCCAAGGATTCTTCTCTTCTCATGAGGTAGCCAAAGTATTGGAGCCTCAGCTTCACGACCTGTCCTTCCAGTGAGCACTCAGGGCTGATTTCCTTAAGAATGGATCAATGCCTTGTCGTGGCGAAGGGGCTTGAATAACTCAGAGAAGCTATGATCTATGCCATGCAGGGCCACCCAAGATGGACAGGTCATAGTGGAGAGTTTTGACTAAACGTGATCCACCTGGAGAAGGAACTGGCAAGCCACTCCAGTATTCCTGCCAAGAAAACTCCATGGACAAAGACAAAATGCCACATCATTACAGTTTGGTAATGACTGGTTTAAGAAGAAAAATTCCTTCCAGTAGCACCTTAGAGACCAACTAAGTTTGTCATTGGTATGAGCTTTCGTGTGCATGCACACTTCTTCAGATACACAAAAAGCTCATACCAATGACAAACTTAGATACACAACTTCAGATACACAAAAAGCGCACGAAAGCTCATACCAATGGCAAACTTAGTTGGTCTCTAAGGTGGTGCTGGAAGGAATTTTTTATTTTATTTTTTGTTTCGACTACGTCAGACCAACACGGCTACCTACCTGTAACTGGTTTGAGAAGATCTTACTGCTTTGCTGCATCCTTTGTTGGAGTCTTCCCTTGCAAAAGTGATAAATGGATTTTCCAGCAAAACAAGGTGGGCACAGGAGGGTGCCAGAGATGACCTCCAACGTCTCAAACTTAATGAAAAGCTTAGCAAGCCAATGTGCAGCAAGTATTGCATATGCTGCTGGGGCCTATGATTCTAATTTCAATTCCATTCACAAGAAAAGGTTAGATAGGTCTAAAGCTTTAGAATGTACATAAACCCTGTCTACTGTGACTCTCTTTCTCTGCTTCTTTCTCCTTCCCTTTTCTATTTCAGGATTTTAATTCAGACTCTTTGCTGACTCTCTTGTGCTGTACACAAAGCACTTTCTCTGGGCGGATCCACACCATACATTTAAAACACATTTAACATGCAAGGCTACCCCTAAAAACACACCCACAGGCACCATGTTAGTGACCCTCATTTTAGAACTACCCCCTCTCTGGTCCCTGAACTGCAAACACAAACTCAGTGTCAGGATACTTGCAGGTCCAGGCATCGTGCTCCCCACTCCCCAACCCCAGATAAATAAAAGACCACTAAGACTGGTTTGGATCGAAACAGCTTTATTGAATGCAGATGAAAGAGGTTTGGCTTGGGCATGGCACAATTGAAATACTTCTGGCCACCTGCTGGAACTGGTATGTGGTCAATCCAGGTGGGGGTTCCTAAAGCATCAAATAGGGTGACATCCCCAGGGACCACCGTCTGGGGGAGTGTCTTCGGCCCTGGGCACGTGGACATGGCCACTCCCCCTGGATCCCTTTAACGGGATACCCCAGCTTTTGGAGGGGCAGGTGGGGATTACAACCTCCCCTCCATCCAAGACAATGGATTACCCCAATGCCCCACCCAGTTTGACGATTGCTATAAGGTAGGCAAAACCACTGGGTTGGAGCCAATTTGCCCCGTGGACAAATTCCTACCCGGCCCCATAAAACGGCAACCACCATAGCCAGAGCAAAAATCCTTGACTATCAGCTTGAACCAAGGGTGGGTGGCTGGGGAACCCAATGAAGGAAAAGCAGATAGGGCCCCAAGTGAGGGCCATTTAAAAGGCCAGGGAGCAGACCCAAGGGAAACCTTTCTGCTCCATCAGCTCCGTCCCCTGGCCCATCCCATGTCCAAGCCTACATTCCCATTTGCCAAACCAGGATGCTGGCCAGGATCTGGTTCCTGGTAACCAGATGGGACACCCTCATCGGGGCCTAGGTAGAGCCTCTGCTATCCAGCAATGCCACTACACTGAAAGGGTGAGCATACTTGCTACATTTCAGGCATACCTTACATCTCTACCTCTTCTAGTTTCTCATTCTCAAAGGACTACATCATACTCAAATAAAAAAAAATAAAAACAAATCAAGCAAACACACACACACACACACACACACACACACACACTTGAAAATGAGGCATGTACATTGCTTAACTAATTTTGGCAGACAGATGGCTGGGATTATATTTTAACAATGTCTGCTTTTACATCAGAAATAATAATCACTAACCAAAGCTGCAAGAAACTATTGTCTCCAGAGAGTTAGCATCAATTACTCCATTTAATTCAGTTACTCACTGGAAGGACAGATCGTGAAGCTGAGGCTCCAATACTTTGGCCACCTCATGAGAAGAGAAGACTCCCTGGAAAAGACCCTGATGTTGGGAAAGATTGAGGGCACAAGGAGAAGGGGACGACAGAGGACGAGATGGTTGGACAGTGTTCTCGAAGCTACGAACATGAGTTTGACCAAACTGCGGGAGGCAGTGCAAGACAGGAGTGCCTGGCGTGCTATGGTCCATGGGGTCACGAAGAGTCGGACACGACTAAACGACTAAACAACAACAACTCCATTTAAAAATTTTTAATTTTTAAAGACTTTTTTTTTTGGGGGGGGGAAGCATATGCTTTCAAGCTATACTAGGTGTCAGAGAAGTTGAGAGAACAGGCTTTTCAAGTTTTTTCTTTTTCATGGAACATGTGTATTATTAGGAGTTGCCCCTGGGGGTTCAAGCCTCAGATCTCTTGCATTGGGGCTTGGGGCTTCTTCCCCTTCTCCTCCCCACCCTTCTTTGCTTGCAAGTGGCTTTCCCTCAGAATGCCAACATAAATTTGCACCTACACATATAATTTGGATGTGCTGCATTGTTTATGTTATTGTCCAACCTTCTTTGTGATCCAAAATAAATGTTTAGACCCACCTCTTGAGTGGAAAGTCAACTGCAAATAATTGACTTTTTTAAAAAAAAACAGAACAACTTTTATAGTTGTTGCAAGTTTTGATGTGGCAGCTGCCAAAGAGCCAAATATGTGATTCTCAGCTACTTGCATCCAGAGCCATGCTGGTCTCTGATAGCAGGAGGTGGGCAGAGCCACTGTTACCTGAAAGACTGCCTGCCCCTGTACAGTTGAAGGTCCTTCTTCACCTCCCTTGGAGCTTTCTAAAAGTTATGTACAAGTTACACACATGCACCTGGAGTTCCAAGACTGGGAAAGCAAGAGGGCACTCCTTCAAGTGAGTTGGACCTGCAAGGCCTGTTTGCACCAATGTTGCATCTCTGTGTCCATGAAGATGGAGGTGGTGTCAATGCCAGATCAGCATCCAGCTTGCTATCAGTCACTTCCCACAAAGGAGATTCCATATTAATAGTGGGGAGGCACTGAAGGCAGATCCACAGCAGAAGGTACCTGACTAGATGTGCACAATGTCACATGATGGAACATTCCTCCGGCAACCCACTTGGTTCTTTCCCTGGATCCAACTCTCCACATCCCAAACTCTCCACTCCCCAAAATTCTGGTCTCCTCTACAGAGTCAGATACTTCCCGGGATCCCTCAGGCACTTCTTCTATTCCATTAAAACCCTTCCCAGGGTGATACAGCTATAGCTCTAATCTCTCTCCATGCCTGCTCAAGATCTGACCATCCCCTCCATGACATCTCCACCAGGCTCGAGACGATTACACCACCTTTCTATTACAAAGGTGGTGTGTGTGTGTGTGTAATTCCTGTTTTGAGTTGCCAGGGTATTTGAACAGTTTCAAGGTCCTTGCTGCTGCTGCTGCTTCCTCTAGCAGTTGATCAGGCCACTACTGAGAATTTTTAGAGAGCTGGTTTGGCCCCAGTGGGTAGTTTGCTAGGATTTGCATTTATTGATTAAAAACCTGTTTTGAGCACAAAGTGGTACTTGAAGTATTTTCATTTACTTGGCAAATTTCGGCTAACGATGAAAAATGCTTGTCATTAACAGGGACGCTTTGTTTTCCAGAAATGTGAACATGTTTGTTTGTTTGGAGTGTTTGACTCAATCAGAAAAAAGTGTGATGTAGCATATGATAAAAATCCTGCATTGTCATTAAATATTGATGGAATGCACTTAAGCACCAAGAACGTAATTATGGGAATGTTAGAAGTCTGCTTTGAAAAATAGTTTTAACAGGGTAGTCATCACTTAAAGCACATGTCTGAGGAACGAGTCTGAGCACCTTAGAGCCATGTATTCCCTGTAATTGTCTGGTAAACTATATAAGCACAACTGTTTAAATATAAGCAGGTCTATGGGGAGAGGTAACTATGGATTCTTCTCTCATGAGCTTTACGTAGCTGATACCGGGACTGTCGGTTTGCAGGCAAGTGGATGGTTCAGCAGGTGAACAAGCAGGGAGAGGCAACCTATGAGCAGTTCAGTCTTGGCATGGCCAATAAGTAGCTCAGAATGAGCTGCATGTCAGTTGCTTCCTAATGCCAGAAGGCATTCTTCAGGGCTGGCAGAAGACATTTTGCAACCTAAAGCAAACCACAAAGTGGTGCCTTCCCTTCCAGTCAGAGAAGAAGGGGTGAACTCTAGACTGGGAACAAGAGGGGAATAAAAATCTACACTGTGAACACTGCACGATTATCAAAGAGCATGACAAGTGCCAGCAGAAGCGGATGGGCAATGCAGAGATCACCCTCCAGGTAAGCACTGCCTTCCCATAGCCTCTTCCCTGAAAACCTCTGCCAGGCTTACTGCCATCCTTCTGCTTCTGGGGCAGACAGAGGCAAGTGTATTCTTAGCCTGGTACCTTGGCTGTATGTCGCTGTGAAGCCCATAAGTGTGGGGCAGAGGGTGTACCTGCTTGGCATGCAGAAGGTCCCTGGCTACAGCAGGTGCAACTGGTAAAATTCTCGCCTGGCATCCAGGAAGGCTGGATCCTGTCAGCATAGGGCATCCAGAAGGAGAGGAGGCTCTGCTGATGTCACAGAAAGTTCTGGTGGTTAACCACATAGTTGAAAGTTGGAGTTAACTACATATTAGCATAAACATTTCCATAGACTTTGCTGAGTGTCAGACCTAATGAGTAAAGCAGCTCATTCCCGGTGGGTCTTCCTCCATGAAATCAGTTACCAAGACTAAAGGTCCCCACAGCTGTCTGTGTCTCCTCCTCTCCAGGGCTTTTCCCAAGCAAATAGAGACTGTGCCAGTGTGCCTGCCTTTGCTTCTCCTCCCTCATACCTCTCTTGGTTCTGGGAGATGGGAGAGGGGGTGGAGCTTGTCACAGCAGGACAGGGAAACCTTCACTATAATAATAATAATAATAATAATAATAATAATAATAATAATAATAATAATAATAATAATAATAATTTATTTATACCCCGCCCATCTGGCCGGGTTCCCCCAGCCACTCTGGGCGGCTTCCAACAAAACAGAAATTCTAAAATACAGACTCTTGAACTCCCCCATCCCACTTGCCAACTTCAGCTACAGTTTCTTGATTTTTCTGTTCCAGACTCTCCCAGCTCACCTCTTCAGCTTTCAACACCTTGTCTTCCCATTCTTTCCCCTCTTCTTCCTCTGCCCAGTCATCAATGTCCACCACCAATCCCTGGGCTCTGAGCCTTCTTCCCTTGGAGGTTCCTTCCACCATTCCTCTGCACCCAACTAGTTTAGTCCAAATCTCATTCCTTGTAACCTGAATCCTTTGTTCTGAGTCCTACCCTCCTGAGCAGGAGAAGTGAAGCTTGCTCCATCCTCCATATGACAACCCTTTGGATATTTGAAGATCCTTGAAATACCCCCTTTTCTTTGGTCCTTGTTATTGTCTGCTGGTGTTTCTTTTTGCCACTGCTTGTCTTCCCATTTGCTCTCTGTGTTTAGCAGCAGGCCTCTGCTACTTGCCCTTGCAATATAAATGAATCGGACTGTTTCAAAAGGAGCACCGAGGAGTGTCTGGAGGCTGCATTTAACCCACAATGTAGGAGCCATATCAACAGACATCAGCCAGCAGGATCACAATGCTCTCAGAGAGTTGTGCTGGTTTTCAGGTCATTTATGGAAAGAGTGGTGCTGGTGTGTGTGTGTGTGTGAGAGAGAGAGAGAGAGAGAGAGAGAGAGAGAGAATATGGTGGCAATTTTGGTTGCCATGAGCTTGCATGATTTCTCCCTGAGAAAGCTTTTTTCCCAGGGCAATGATCTTGTGTGGTGCCCTAAAAGCACTTTTTTGGCGGGTGGAACAGCCATGCAGAAAGATGGTGTCTGGGAATATGGCGTCCCAAATTTTGGCTTCAGAGTGTTGGAAGGTATGTAGATGTATGTTAGTCATGTTCATTGATTTCAGTGGATCTTCTCTGAGTATGACTTGCTGGATCTAGCCCAGTGGGTTTTGCTGTCAGTTAAGTGTGTTAAGCACTGAAGACTAAAAACATTTTTTTAAATAAAAAAAGGGGAAGGGGAAAGACCTGAACACACTCTCTCACTCTCTCTCTCTCTATATATATAAACTTTAGGAATTTCTCACTCTCACGAAACTGAAGAATCTTCAGAAATTTCCTGTGCACACTGCATCAGCTAATTAAAATATCACACTGCTCTTATTATTTCTTGTAAATCGGAATGGCTGCTTGCCATGCAGCTGCAAACCAAGTGCAATTCCAATTTGCTTTTTTGTCTAGCTGCAAAATGCAAGGAATTCAGAAGCTGGGAAGGCAGTCTCAGGCACTAGAGAAACCAAAGCTGTTGAAATGGTCTTACATTAAACATGAATTGTAATGCTCATTATCTGGAAGAAACCAGGAAGAGATCTGTATGATTTTGAGCCCCCCAAATGCCAACACTAGCAACATTTTAATTATTCAAGAAGCTATAACAGAGTTTGAAAGGGTGAAAGACAAGTTCCACGAGCTCATCAGAACAAATGAATTGCCCACACTTATGCCTGTGTGAGGTGGGAGAGGGCAGTGTTGATCTATAGGGCAGACAGAGGAGACTGAGCTGACCCCAAACCAGTAATAACGACTAACTACAGTACCTGGCCCAGGGGCCTAATAGGTAATAATAATAATAATATTACAATAGGTAATAATAACAGGTAATAATAATATAACAATAATGAAAGTAGTCACTATGTTCAGGTGGGTGGGGTAGTTTTGGGGTGTGTTCTAAATGGATGGCAAGAATGTGGGTGTGTCAGGGACTCATGCTATGTACACACCATATATTTAGTGCATATTTGAAGCACATGGCTTTCCCCATAAACTCCTCAGAACTGTAGCTTACACTTAACAGAGCTACAGTTCCCAGCACCCATAACAAGCTACAGTCCCTAGGATTCTATGGGAGAAGTCATGTGCTTTGAAGGTGTACAGAGGTCCAAGTCAGACTCCCCTTCTTTGGGGGAATGAAAACAATATCCATTCAAAGTTCATTTCTCAACCACATCACACCAACAGATTGAATCTAGAGAGCTGCTTTATGTGACCTTCAGCACCTCTATGTGCCTAGTGAGATGCTCTCCACACCCCCTTTTATCTTAAAATAACAGACACATCCATGCTCCATCACCAAATGCTTTTGAAAGTTCACTTAGTTCCAAATATGATTTACAATAAGGTGTCCAAAGACAAATTAAAGACTATTGAAGCATATGGACTTAGTTGCATACCATGCTGGATCTTGACTAATAATTCTAGTAGTATTTTCTCCTACCAGAATTTCATTGACCAATAATTTTAGTGTTTCATAGATGTGAGGGTTTTTTTGGTGTTTAGGAGATGGATGTTGTGGGAACATGACATGGAAGTCCCTGAATATTCATTCTTAATGCATTCCTTGTCTATGAAAAATAATGCTCACACAAAGTGCATGAACTAGGAGTAAGACCCATTGAGTGCAACAGAGCTTACTTTTGAGTAAACAGGCTTAGGTTTTATTTAGTTGCATAACCATTTATAAACCACCTCTTCCAAACAACTAGGATGTTCAAAGTTGTTTCCAGGTGCACCCCACTCTTTCCCCAAAAACTCATATTTTGAATTTACCCTTTTTTATTCTCACCAGAGCCTTGTTAGGTTAAGAGTATGTGACTGATCCAAGAGGACCCAGTGTGCTTCATGGTTGGCCAAGGATTCAAATGCAGGCTTCTTTGGTTAAAACTAGCCCTCTGATTACCCCACTACACCAATTTCCAGCAATTTGGACTGCAATTCACTTAATAGATGCTTATATAATGAAATAATAGTAGACGTTGTGTGCAGTAAAATGCAATTATTATACTAATATAAGCCCAAGTATCTTGCACTTGCCTGATATTAATATACATTTTGACAATATGTATGTGAAATTGACATTTCGATATATCTGACAGCTTTTCAGCCACATCTCACAAACGTGCTCCAGAACTGAGAATGCTCTAAACCTCCCAAGGGGGTTACCAGTGTACTTTCATTAGTTCTGAGCAAAGCTGAAATTGTTCACTTCTTATGAGTCTTTGTCTGGAAGAATCTGAAGCCACATTTCAAACTTATATAAAATGGTCCTTTGAGTCCTTGTGACAAGATTCTGTCTTCAGTATAGATAAAAGCTATTTGTTTCAAGTTTCCAAATCCACATTTAATACTTACAGGAAGTTTTTATTGAAGCAAAAGTCTTTGAAGCCCATATATATATATATATATATATATATATATATATATATATATGGGGGGAGGATAGGATTAGTGATGTAATGCCTATTGTTTATAGAGTCATTATAGGACCGCAGCAATTTGAACTCCCAAATGCAACGTAGTGCAACAATCAAACTAGCAATTTCTGCTGTTAGTAGCTAGCAACCTTAACCCTGGCCAGTTTGAAAGCTTTAACTCTGCTCTAAGATATGAGACCAAAAAGGAGCAGAAGGTCTGCTAGCCTATTCTGTAACACCATTGATTGAGTGCAACCCATGTTGTTAGGTTCAGAACTGGCTTATCCTGGTATACACTTTCTTTCTCTACCCTAACATTTTATTCTCAAAATGCTAATTGCATGGATTGTGATTTAGCATATGACTGCAATGTAGACAGAGTTGGTTCCACATTATGGAAGGTCCCTGGGCAAGATGCTCTTAGTGCGCCCTACTCCATATGCTCATCCTCTCCCTCTGGGCCCAATCTACACCAGTGCCAAAGTGGGAGAGGGCAATAATATAATAATAAACTTTTATTTAAGGGACCCAGGTGGCGCTGTGGGTTAAACCACTGAGTCTAGGGCTTGCTGATTAGAAGGTCGGCGGTTCGAATCCCTGCAATGGAGTGAGCTCCCGTTGCTCGGTCCCAGCTCCTGCCCACCTAGCAGTTCGAAAGCACATCAAAGTGCAAGTAGATAAATAGGGACCGCTCCGGCGGGAAGGTAAACGGCATTTCCGTGCGCTGCTCTGGTTTGCCAGAAGCAGCTTTGTCATGCTGGCCACATGACCCGGAAGCTGTCTGCGGACAAACGCCGGCTCCCTCGGCCTATAGAGCGAGATGAGCGCCGCAACCCCAGAGTCGGACACGACTGGACCTGATGGTCAGGGGCCCCTTTACCTTTAAACTTTTATTTATATCCCTCCCTCCCCGGCCGAAACCAGGTTCAGGGCGGCTAACATAAAATATATAACATTAGTATAAAATCAAACAATAATTAAATTACCTCCTAAAAACAGGTCAAAATCAAATTAAGGTCTAATTAGATGGCTTTCTGTAGGGTTAGGGTTGGGAACAGTAAGTGCTCATCGGCTTACTGTGAGAATGCTGGGAGGCCTCTTTCATTTTAGTTCTTATACAAAAGGAAAAGGGGAGTCAGGCTGAGCCTTGACCAAGGCAAATGGATGCTACTAGCCTTCTTGTTCTTGTCAGTTCTTGCACACTTGATGCACACAGTAACTGATGTTCATTATATTATTTTTCACTTTTAAAGCATATTTATTTATTTATGTTTTCATTTATATACCGCTCTATACCCGGAGGTCTCATGACAGTTTACAGAATAAAATCCCATTCAAGTTCATACACATCCAGTTCTCCTTTCTACACCTCCCCCCCCCCAAAAAAAACCCTCTGGTGCTTAATCCCTGGGCAGAAGAAGCAAATTCCACTATATTTCTGCAGTTGTGGTGGCACTAGAATTAAACAAGCTTTTAAAATGTGAAGCAGCATGTACTCAGAGTTTGTAAACTCTGCCTCAAGTAGTATATTGGGAATGTAGAAGCAGTTGTAAAGCATGGAACGGGGTGGAGGGAAAGAAGAAGATGCTTCATAACTGAAATAATACCCCCCGTTCTGCCCCCTGCCCCAATTAAGTTTGGGGTCTATAATTACCTAATGGCATGACTGGCTATTCTGAACTCTAGAGGAAGAGAGATGTAATACATAAAAAATGACAACTGTTGGTAGGAATCCAGGTTTCCCCAAACATTCAAGTTGCAGATCACAAATGAATAATCACAAACTTCTAAAAGTAATCTAGGAGACTTCATTTGTGCCTGCTACATCTGATCAGCTTATGTTCAAGTGAAACAGTGAAAAATTCATTTGAATGTTGCTCCTGTAATAGTAACCTAGGGTTCTGAAACAGTTAATTAGAGATGGATTAATAGCTGCAGACTTGCAGATTTTCTGGGTTTTTTTTAACTGAATCACTCATGAGAATTCAACTAGATTGTTTGTTTGTGTTTTCATTGTAGAGTTTAATTAAGCCATCAGGTTAATCAGTCTTAGGTTTATAGATTAATTAGGGTAGGGATTTGACTTCTCTGGAGTGCTCCCTTCATTTTTATTCTTTCCAGTTATGGTGTGTGTGTGTGTGTGTGTGTGTGTGTGTGTGTGTGTGTGTGTGTGTATATATATATATATATATATATATATATATATATATATATATATAAAATTTCCATACCTTTGTTAAAATATCTGGGTCAAATGTGCAGATTCTGTGACTAGAAGTCCCGGTATTACAAAATTCAACCAAATAGTGCCCCTGATTCTGACTGGGGAGAGGGAGAATCAACTCTCTTTCCCTTGTCCCATTATCCTTATTAAAGTCATGTCTCCTGAAGCTGCTAATTACCACAGAAGAGAAAATATATAGAAGGGAAAACCTAAAGTGCTCGAGACCAATCATAAAGTTCTCTGTGTTTAACAGCAGCTTTGGGAGTGATTTGGATCATGAGTATAGGGTTAGGCCCCACACAATCCCATTATTCTTTTTTGTAAAGTAAAAAGATTTCAGAAGTTCTGATCATGGAATGCTTGCAGACCCTCCAAGTGTCCCTATTTTACAGGGACAGTCCTGGATTTACAGAAACCAGCCTAGCTTTTTGTTTGATCCTGGAATTGTCAGCATTTTCATCCTTCCCATTGCAAGAATCGCCTGATCTTTTGTTTTGCTTTCGTGTTACGAGAAAGGAGGGGGCGGAAGCTGCTCTTTGGTTCTTCCATCTCTGGTTCTGAAAGTTTCTTGCTCTTATCTATGTAGAGATAAGATGGCTCTTCTCATGCATGCCTGTAGTGACTGTTAGAAATAAATTAGGTATGCTTCAAAACCTCCACAGCTTTGCTTCTGTTTTACTCTGCTGAGTTTTGGCGCTCACAATGAGCAGATGTGAGTCCACTGCACCAGGACCTGTTCTCCGGGAATGCTGTGGATCAGAAGGTCGGTGAAGGTGCTCCAGTTGCCTAGCCCATGCACACGCTTAAGATGTGGGCTGAACAGGGCGTACTAACAAGAATGTCCCACTTTACCTTAGGATGTCCCTGTTTTCATCAGAGAAATGTTGGAGGGTGTGGAGTTATGTGGCCCCTGAGCCAAGGAGGTAAGTAACAATGCAACCTTCAGAAGACATTATTATCATCCACTAACGTCCATATGTCAAGTTGGTGTTAAAGGCACAAAAAGAGACCAGACTGAATTTTGGTAGTTCAGTTGACGAGCTGAACTCAGATCACCATATACAGTATTGGTCATCTCCAAGCCATACATGTATGTTATGAATTTATTTACTATAACATTTCATTCTACCCTTAAATATAAATATTTTGTGGCAGGGTGTTGTTGGTGGTATTAGTTTGCATGATACCTGAGTCCGGTGCTTTTTCCCCTGGGGATAGTAAAGGGTACACGGTAGTGGCAGTGGCGGAGAGCAGGCAGGGGCGGGGATGGCACACGTTCTGGGGGCGTGGTGTGCCCCCAGTGGGGGCGGGGTGTGCATTCTGGGGCAGGGTGCGCCCCCCGTGGGGGCGGGGCACCCAGCACAGGCGGGGCAGGCAGCCACAATGGCGCCCTCGGGATCTCGCTGCCCGGGGCGGAGCACCCCATCATCCCCCTCTTCCTACGCCTGAGTAGTGGCACCTTTTTTTCCCCAGAAGAAAAGCACTGCCTAAGTCCCATGTAATTCCTGGGCTCCTGAATCCAGCAAGAGTTAGAATCTAATGGCGGATTCCATGGTTGAATTAGCCCTGCAAGGACCACAAGTATGGTTGTTAGTTTGACAAGGGAAGCTGCTCTTTGCCAGAGGGCAAATGGTTGGGCTCCTGCCCTATTCCCTCACCTGGCTGGTAGTAAAAAAAGAAAGAAAGAAAAAGCCAAAACCTGGAGTAGAGTTGTGTGTTCTGGGTTAGATGCAGGCACAAGCTGGGAGTTGGAGCCATGCTTGACTTTGGCTGGATTCCAAGACTGAGATTGAGACTATGGGAGAAGCAAGACCTCAGGTTCTATTTACGTGTAAATAAACCATATATCATAAAGACTCCACAGTCTCCACTGTTCCTCATTCTGAAGAAGCTGGACCTTGGGTAAGTGACTGGACCCTTGGAATCTCGCACTGCTTGGAGATTGGGGAGGTATGGGAACATTTTTTGTGGTGGGGAAATTTACACTACAGTGATACCTCAGGTTAAGAACTTAATTCGTTCTGGAGGTCCGTTCTTAACCTGAAACCGTTCTTAACCTGAGGTACCACTTTAGCTAATGGGGCCTCCCGCTGCCGCAAGATTTCTGTTCTCAAAGTTCTTAACCTGTAAGTCTATAACCTGAAGCATCTGTAACCTGAAGGGTCTGCAACCCGAGGTACCACTGTATACAGTATAACTTTTAAAAGCAGTATAAGATAGTAGCACAACTAAAAGGTGTTAAACAGCACTTTTTTAATGTCTTTCCCTGGTGCCAAAAAGCTAACAAACTTTGCTTTCTTTCTTTTAAAAAAATAATTTTTATTGATTTTACATTTCAACACAATACAGCAACATTAAAGCCCAAATACAACATTAAAGAAAGAAATACAAACAGAAAGAAAGAAAAAAAATAGAACAACTTCTCACACTTTTCATCACATTTTCAAAAGGGGGACTTCCTCGAGTTCCCCGCCCCATCTGCTGTTCATTTCTACTCATATTTAGCAATTTCTATAACCCAATTTTAAATCATGTCCGGTTTATATTAAACTTTCCTCCATACAACAAATTATCCAACATAATTCCAACACCTGCAATTTTTATACACTTCTCAATCTATTCATCTAATCAATTCTACAATATTTCTTAAAATGCATTTTAATTTTTTTCCAATCTTCTTCCACCGACTCTTCTTCTCCCTGGTCGCGCAATCTCCCGGTCAGCTCAGCAAGTTCCATGTAGTCCATCATTTTCATTTGCTATTCTTCCACAGTTGGCATCTCTTGTGTTTTCCATCTATACAATATTTTCATCATATTTTCTCTTAAAACATTACACGCAGTAAATTTCATATTCTTCTTCCATAACCTTTCCCAATCCTCCATCATAATATTATGTCCCACATCTTTTGCCCAATCTATCATAACATTTTTCATTTGTTCGTCTTTCGTGTGCCACAAACTTTGCTTTCTTGGGAATAGATTGTTTCTTTCTTAAGATGATCAGCACTCATCACTGTTTGTCTTCTTCTCTCTTAAGGATTTCAAGACAGAGTGTTTCTCTTTCTTTCCCCCCTCTATGCTACCTCCATGAAATGAGGCTGCAGCCTTCAAGTTGTCCATTTCTGGAAGTCTTGAATGCTGAGGAACCCTTATCTATATTTCTGGGAAACAGCGCTGAATTCCTGGTGCCTCAAACAGGCTTCTTGCATGAAAAAATGAGAAGCATAATTGAAAATGAAGCTGCCACCATGTGCTCTGTGCAAAGGGAAACAAGAGAGTCTGCCAGCACATTCTGAATCTCAAAGAACTAGCTGGTTCGTGATAAGAAACAAGAAATAGGAGTTTAAGCTCTTCTGGGGCACAGAGTAGATTTTTCTAACACAAATAATGAATGAAATGTCCAGATTAATTTCAATGTCATGCACGTTATTGTATTTGTCTTAACCTCAGAGAAATAAAACATCTATTGTTGCCATTGTGTCAACTTTTTCTTATCTAAACTCAAACATTGGCATGCCTTGTGAATTTTCTGGTATCTACACTACAAGCTTTAATTATAATGGCATTCCCCAAAGAATTCTAGGAATTATAGTTTGGCAAAGGTGCTGAATTTCTGTTAGATAGCTTTCGCCTCCCTTGTAGGGCTGCAGTTTCCAGGGATTCCTGGGAAGTAGGAAAAACTGGTGGAATCACCTGCAGTCTATGCTGTAGACATTGTGCCTGAAATTGAATTTGTTCTGGAGGGGACTGGAGTCCCCCCCAAATGATCAGATTTGTAACTTGGGGAATCTTCTTGGATCCATTGAAAGCACAATGGCCTCCATTTTGTGAAGTGCCTTCCGTCAGTCTAGTAGCCCAGCTATATGCATATCTGAATAGCTTCTAGTTTATATAAATCTGGGCAGCTTCCAACTTATATAAATACATAATAAAACATTAAACATTAAAAAAAACCTTCCTTCCCTATATAGGATTGCCCTCAGATGACTCGGGGGTTGGATAACTCCATACCCTCCAACATTTCTCCAATGGAAATAGGGACATCCTAAGGAAAAGTGGGACATTCCGGGATCAAATCAGAAACCAGGAAGCCATCTCTAAATCAGGAACGTCCCTGGAAAATAGGGAGACTTGGAAGATCTGAAACTACAGTTCCCCAGATTCTTTAAGGAAAGCCATGACTCTTTAGAGTGGTCTGGTAGTGCTTTAAATATATAGTGCAGAGAAGCCTTTGTTTTTGAGCCTAGGTCGGAGTAGCATATGCAGATCCTTTCTTGTTCTCTTCAGCTAATGCCAACATCTCTTGCTTTGAGCAATTTGAGGGTGATTGTGCTTGTAGGTGGTGGTGGGGACTGCACAGCAGTTTTACTTTTATGGCTTTTATGCTGTTTCTATTGAACTTATTTCATAGCAAGGCTTGATTCTATCGAAACTTTTACACTAATTTCTGTACGTTCCATAGAGGTTTCAGTGTGAAGTGATTAATGAATTAAATGATAATTCAAAATAATCATATCAACTGTTAAAAATAGAGTAAATAAACAAAATACCTCTTTTAAGTAATATAAGTGTGTAAAAATAATGTCTGAAATTAAGCCATGATTTATGAAGACAGGAATGAAACTAGATGAACCTCATCTTCTTCTCTTTTTCTCCATTGCAACTGAAAGGAATAATTTGGAAGTTTTCACTGGATTTCAGCTGGATTTCAAACCATGAATGATGAAGTTCATTTGTCTCAGCAAACTGATTAAACACAGTTTAGTGTGTTCTGATGTAACACTAAACTATGGTCAACTGTTATTGGTCATAAACCTTCTGAACTCCTCACAGCTTTGCTATAGGAGGGGGGTATTACAAGCCCATACTGTAAAATGTAAAGATATGTGGGGGAGGGTGCACAAGCTCTTCATGTGATCCTCCGTATATAACTGATTTCATGAAATGTAATCTTCATGTGATTTATAGTTGTTGAGTTCTGCAGCTGATGCCTATGGTCGACATCATGTGATCTTCAAGCATTCCTCATGTGATCATCTACAGTTGGTTGCATGGAAAGTGAATATTATTTATGCTACTTGAGCAGCTTTCCCTTTTTCCCCCACAGGAGATATTTGTCAAATCAAGTGGGAATGGTAATATGTGTAAGATAATCAAATTGTGTTATCCAGCCCTGTTTTTACTAGATTAACTTCCCTGAGTAATGATAAATGCAATCTTCCCTGTGTTCAATATTATGGGAATAATTTAGGAGTTCAAAGTGGGGTTTTTTTGGAACTAAATAGTTCAACCTGGGGGTTAACTGTATTGCTGGATATTTAATCTTATCTGAGGCAATCTCTAATACAAAACAAGATAGAAATGCCAGTCACCCCGTGAAATGGGGAAGAACACTGTCATGGGCCAATTAATTTCATATCCAAGGATGCTGCCAAAGTGATCTGTTAAAAGACTGAGTGGATAAATTGAGGGAAGAAATTTGTTCACCGAACAAAATGTCATCAGTGTACAAAAGTAATTTAGATTCCCCAGGCCCAAACTTTATTTCTTGACTGCTTTGTCTGATGCACAGCAAATATTAATAACTCTAATGCTAGAACAAATAAGATAAACATGAACCAGCTACCTGGCTCTCTGGGTACTTCAGGAATGAAATCAGAAAGTTTGCCTCCTCTCAGCTCTGTTGTCTGCAATGTACATTCAAATATGTATAATGCCACTTCAAACAGCCATTGCACCCCCCCAAAGCATTATGGGAACTGTAGTTTATAAGGATGCTGAGATCCCTATTTCTTTCATGGAGTTGCATTTGTGCAGCTGTGTGATGGTACTTTGACAGGTGGCAAAAATGGACAAAGTCACACAAAAATGATGTTTTGGTCCACCATTGTGATTCAAAATAGCACCTAGTGGCCCAATATCAATGAAACTGCCACCTGCACCTTGGGGGCCATTGCATTGAATTTGGTGATGATATCTTGAGAGGTGGCCAAACCTATAAAGGACAGAAGGACAGACGGACAAACTACTTTTCCAAATATAAAGTAGATGGTGGAAGTTGTATAGGATGCATTGGCAGAGAAAACAATATGCAATGTAACTCACTTCTATAATGACTTTATTTAAGCATGGAGGGAAATTAGCAATCAAATTGCTCCCTTTGTTTTCTCTGTAACTCTGTGTAGCATGTACTTAAACATTAAAGATTTTATTACCTTTAAATTTTAGATTTTGCTGCCATCAGCTGCCCTCCCATGTATTTGCTTTTGTATGAAAATATTCTTGAATATCAGTTATACTATCCGTAGTTTTCATTTTAAAACTTTGATCTGCACATCAACATTGCCATTGATTCAGCTGTCAATCTCTGGTATCCTAGTTGTTGTGAAATGAGCTATCGATCAGATAAATGGATTTTGTCCTACATCTTTGATTTACTAAAATTATAGATGCATTTAGCTATATTAGATAGTATGGCAAATTGTTTTTCATTATTGTTGTAGGTTTTTGAGAGGGCATCACTCTGATCATGATGTGAATTTTGCCTTCCTCATTTCAGGGATACCACCAACCACAATGCTTGCAGTTTGTTGTCATATTTCTCAAAGAAGCTTTGCATGCGGCAGAGATACAGCAGAGCCAGTGAAAAAAATAAATAAAAAATCAGTGAAATAATACGTGCCTTGCAGGGATGCACAGTACAGTACTCTATTAGTTCTGGTGACATCTAGTGGCTGATGTCTTCAATGTGAGCGTGCTTCTAAAGAATGCTAGACTTTATACTTAAGAAGAATTACCACTGTACGATCACCAACATCGCAGCTGCACAATCACGCATTTAGCCACTGTTTCAGCTTCTCAACATCATAGACATGTTGTTGCCAACCAGCTGCCCTCCAGTTGTTCTGGACTACAGCTGCCACCAGGTGTGGGACTGATGGGAGTTGTAGTCCAAAGAATCTGGAGGGCACCAGGTTGGTGAAGGCTGACATAGACCCACAGTTGGTCAATACCTCTGTGCCTTTGGCCTTCTGTGTTTAATTTCAGGCTTTGTGGCTTTGTTCTCTAGCCAGCCTTTCCTTCCTTCCTTCCTTCCTTCCTTCCTTCCTTCCTTCCTTCCTTCCTTCCTTCCTTCCTTCCTTCCTTCCTCTTTTTGCTTAACAAAACACAAAGCTTGCTTCTTTTTTCCTGATGTTTCTGTTGGCCCTAATAAACATATTACTTGTGTTTCCAAATGAGCTAAAATAGCTTCTTATGCTTTTTGTTCATTATAGGTATGACTCTGTGTAACTGTGTAAGCTTATCCTATCTATATATTTCAGGTAGGGTCACCCCCCCCCCCACCGCCACCATTTCTTGGTCAATCTCACCCTGCTTACTCATTCACACAACTGGTTTTGAGGTTTGTCCAATTTTCACTGGCATACAACTGGAAAACGTGTCACACCAGCCAGAATGGAGGGATTAAGGTTCATCTCCACAGTAATCCCCCCAGTGTCCCCAAGGTTCACATTGCAAAGCGGGAGAGTGGGAATCTACCCATAGGGTCCCTGGTGAAATCAAGCTGATTCCAGCAATAATATAGCCTCAGAACTGCCCATAATTTGGTTCCCAGTGTCTGGTTGCAAGTAAAAGTAAGTTAAGCTGACAACCTAGAACCACTTAACTGTCTGAATGTACTCATTGGGGCTTACTGCTGTGTAGGGATGGGGGAGAAATTCAATTCAGTTTTCATTTAAAGGCAAACTTACATAACATACACTTTCTGAAGCTATATGTGAACCACCAACACAGCCGTCCTTTGAAATTCATACTTCTCTTATTTTTCCAATGCAGTCCTCTAATAATATATACTAGGGTCAATGCATAAATTATTGAAAATAACATACAAAGATGCACTGTATTAGGGGAAACTGCTTTGCAAAACAGATTCACATTAAACGGCTTATAATTTTTCTGGAGGAATTAATTTTATTTATTTTGCAAATGGGAATCTTGAGAACTGAACTTAAGATTGGGAAAAATGCAAAACAGAGAAACCAGAAGTGATGGATTTGTCCATCCCTACTTCTAAATAGTCATTTATAAGGATTGCATTGGAAGTGTGAGGGACAAGGGATATCGCGAAGTCCCTCCCCTCCTGAGTTCAAGCCCATCCCCGAGCACGGGAAAGCAGAGGGAGCTCCGATTCCAGTGGGGAAGCAGGAAGTCGTGTCCGAGGCTCAGGCAAGGTAGCGGAGCCAGGGTCCCAGGTGGGACAGGAAGGGGCGAATAAGGGGGGGAGACCCATCCCCCCAACTCCGGAATTACGCAGAAAGAGGAGGGGAAAGAGGATGGGTCTGCCAAAGCTTTTGTGTTGGAGAAAGACGCGCCAAAAGCCATTCGGAGGTTCTGAAACCGAATGACCACATCGCTCCTTGTAAATAGCAATGATTTCAGCACTGTAAATACGCAGCACCAATAAAAGAATAAAATGCAGAGCTGCGTAGCGTCGTTACTCTGAAGTAGCCTGCTCCGGCCACTGTGACAGCAACCTCCGAATCTTTTTTTGGGCTACTTTGGAGTTGCCGGGATGAGTGTGTCAGAGGCGGAGAAGTGGCGGCAGATCGCGGAGAAAGCCCAGCAAGACCTGCAGCAGCTGGCGCAGCAGGCGCAGGGGGAATTAAAGGCAGCTAAAGAAGAAACCAAGAAGGTCCAGGACGACCGGCTACAACTTGCGGAACAGGTGAGAGCGCTCCAGGAAAGAGAGCAGCAATTAAGGGCGGTGGCGGTAGACCTCCAAAACAAGCTGGATGCAGAGAAAAACAAGGCGGGAGGGGCACCCCAAGTCCAAGTGCTGCCAGGAAGGAGAGCCGGGACCCTAGTAAGCGAGTTCAATGGAGACCCGAGGGAATATCATGGCTTTGAGACTGAGATTGTGTATGCTCTTGAGCTGCACCATGATGAGTTCCCTGATGATGAGCACAGGGTAGCGTTTATTGTGGAGCACCTTACCGGGGCAGCCAGGGAGTGGCTAAGACCGTTAATCGCAACAAAGAATCCTTGCATGAAGAATGTCAAACTATTTCTAGAAGGTCTGAAAACGATGTATTCGTCCGATAGTCATATGGACCAGACTAAGGAGGAACTTCATAATTTACGCCAAGGAAATATGACAGTTCGCGCATATTGGGCGAAATTCACCATGCTGGTGCACAGACTGGGGTGGGAACTAGAGTCAGCCCCAATGCAAGCGGCGTTCTACTTGGGTTTGCATGAGGAGGTGAAGGATGAGCTCTCGAGAGGTCCAAAGCCCAGTACTATGGATCAGCTGAGCAAAGCGGCTCTGGCGGTGGGGGTGAGACAGGAATCCCGGTGGAGCGACAAGCAAGCAACGCGCGCAAAGCGGGCTTGGTTCCCACGGTCGCAGGAGAAGCCACTCCCCCAACAACCCTTTCAAGCCATGCCTGGGGCCAGCCAGGACCAGGAACCCATGCAAATTGATAGCGCGCGCGCTGGGGCTTTTCAAACCCCAGCGGCGACAAGACGCAGGGAGGGAAGAGGCGGGAATTGCTTCCTCTCTCAACTCCCCCAGCATCTCGTCAGAGACTGCCCACATCGCAGGGAGTGGCAAGGAAAGGCGGGAACGGTTATGCCCTCCCCCACTGATGCAGCACCACAGCAGGGAAACGGGAAAGCCTGGCTGCAGGAGACAAGGGGCAGCAGCCAGGCACAGTCAGCAGACAACAGCCCCAGCCCGCCCACCCGCACAGAGAGGAGCAGAGCCAGCCCACCCCTCCCAGAGCAGGAGTGGTTCTAGAAGTGACGCTAACGCTCCCAAATGGCTATCCCTTGACGGTCCTCGCCCTAATTGACAGTGGGGCGTCAGCGAACTTCTTCTCGAGGAACTTTGCAGAACAGCACCAGATCCAGCTTCTGCAGCTGGATTTTCCTCTGCACGTGGCAACCATTGACGGCAGAGAGTTGCTGGGAGGGGCCATCACTCATCAACCCCCCCCCCATGAGAATGACGGTGGGAAGGCACTCAGAGACACTGGCATTCAACGTCACCACCATCTCAGACCCCCCCATCGTCTTGGGCATGAGCTGGCTGGCGCGCCACGACCCCTCCATCAGTTGGCACCTGAGATGCATCACGTTTGGGTCGGACTTTTGTCTGGAACATTGCATGCAGCACCAACCAGGGGAGGGGCCTCCAATAGCCACGGTGGCCACCATGCACGTCAAAGGGGGTGAGGCGATACCCAAGCCGTACTGGGACCTGCAGGAGGTCTTCAGCGAAGCGGAGTCCGACCACCTACCCCCACACAGGCCTTTTGACTGCCAGATCAACCTGGTGCCAGGGGCAACTATACCCCCAGCCAAGCTGTACGCCATGTCAGACCAGGAACTGGAGGATCTGCGCGCTTTCATCGACAAGAACCTCAAGCGGGGGTTCATCAGAGAAAGCAAGGCAGCAGGGGGCAGCCCGGTCTTCTGGGTGGACAAGAAAGACACGCAACAGCGCCGTCTTGTGGTGGATTTTAGACGGCTGAATTCTGTGACAGAGCCAGTGGCTTTCCCCATGCCCAGAGTGGATGATCTCCTGACAGCGGCACGCAGGGGCAAGATTTTCACCAAGCTAGACCTGAGGGGGGCGTACAACTTGATCAGGATCCGGGAAGGCGATGAATGGAAAACCACGATGTTCACGCCTCTGGGCTCTTTTGAATATCTGGTGATGCCCTTCGGGTTGCAAGGGGGCTCAGCATGCTTCCAGGCCTTCATGCACCACGTCCTGGGGTCCCTCCTGTTCAAGAACTGCTTGGTCTTCCTAGATGACATCCTTATCTATTCCAATGACCCAGTGCAGCATGTGAAGGACGTCAGGGAGGTGTTGCAGCGCCTGAAGGAGAACCACCTGTATGTGAAGCTGGAGAAGTGCAAGTTTCACACCAAAGAGGTGGACTTCCTGGGCTACAAGCTGTCAGACAAGGGGTTAGCGATGGACAAGGACAAGGTGCAGGCCATCCTGGACTGGCACAGCCCCAGGACGCGCAAAGATGCCCAACGACTACTAGGCTTCGCCAACTTCTACAGGAAGTTCATCAAGAACTTCTCTCGCGTTACGGCTCCCATCACTGACTGCCTGAGAGGCAAGCAGAAGTTCAGGTGGACACCAGAGGCGCAAGCAGCGTTCGAAAGTCTCAAGAGGGTGTTCGCCTCAGACCAGAACCTGTTCCACGTGGTTCAGGACGCGCCCCTTCGCGTGGAGACCGATGCTTCTGATAGAGCTCTGGGCGCCATTTTTGTTGCAACTGGACGCCAACAGAGAGTGGAGACCTTGTGCCTTCTTCTCCAGGAAGCTGACCCAGCCAGAGCGCAACTACACGGTGTTTGATAGGGAACTTCTTGCGATCCACGCTGCGTTCCAGCATTGGAGACACTTCCTGGTGGGCGCCAAGCACCCCATCCAGGTGTGCACAGACCACAAGAACCTGGAGTTCTGGAGAACTGCCAGGGTGCTCAACCAGCGGCAGATACGGTGGGCAGAGTTCTTCTCGAACTTCAACTTCTCCATCCACTACATCCCGGGGGAGCAGAATGTCAGGGCGGATGCCCTCTCCCGCAAACCGGAGTACATGGAGGAGGAGGCGCCACCGGCACCCAGGCACATTTTCCCCCCGTCAGCATGGTCCTGCGGAGTAGCAGTGGTGAGTGAGACAGAACTCACAGCACTGACAGCAGCGGATGAATTTGCCAACCGCATCTTCAGAGAACTGAGAGGGGGGAGGGAGCAGGCGACAGACTTTGCAGAACGCATTGGGCTGCTTTTCTACAAGGGTGCACTGTACCTGCCCACCACCCAGCTTAGACGTAAGGTCCTCAAGCAGATGCACGACAACCCAACGGCGGGTCATTTTGGAAGGGACAAAACCGCTCACCTGGTCATGAGACACTTCTGGTGGCCAGGGGTGCGGGAAGATGTTCGAGACTATGTACGGGGCTGTGACACCTGCCAGCGGGCAAAGGTGGTCAGAGCACCGCCAGCAGGATTGCTGGAGCCCTTAGCCACACCACACAGGCCGTGGGAAGTGGTGTCCATGGACTTCATCACAGATCTGCCTTCTTCCAGAGGCAAGACCGCAGTGTTGGTGGTGGTGGACCTTATGTCCAAGATGTGCCATTTTATACCGTGTGCCAGGGCGGTCTCCGCAGAAGAAACAGCCAAACTGTTTGTTGACCACGTCTTCAGACTGCATGGATTGCCTTTAAGAGTTATTTCGGATTGTGGCCGCCAATTTGTTTCCAGGTTCTGGCGGCGACTCATGAACCTCCTGCAGGTGGAAGTCAGCTTGTCGATGGCTAGACACCCGCAGACTAATGGACAGGCGGAGAGGGTCAACGCCATCCTGCAGCAGTACCTCAGATGCTACGTCAGCCAGAGGCAAACAGACTGGGTGGATCGCCTGCCCCTGGCAGAATTTGCCTACAATAATGCAGTGCACGTCTCCACAGGGGTGTCGCCCTTTAAGGCCAATTATGGGCGCGACCTCAGATCTTTCCCAGAGAGGGAGGGGGAGGAGGAGGAGGAGGGCCCGCAGGCTGAGGATTGGGCAGAGGAACTGGAGACGGTGCACCAGCAGCTCAGAGAACACTTGGAGAGAGCCAAGGAAGCGTACAAGAAGGGGGCAGATCGCCACAGGCGACAAGGGGAGGTCATCAGGGTGGCGGACAAGGTTTGGTTGTCCTCAGAGGGCCTTCCCATCAGAGGGAGGTGCAAAAAGCTGGCGCCCAGAAGGTTGGGCCCCTTCACGGTCACGCAACAGGTCAACCCGGTGGCCTTCAGACTGGCACTGCCAGAGGACATGAGGGTGCACCCAGTGTTTCATAGATCGCTGCTGTCGCCGTACAGGGAAAGCAGCAGGCTCAGAGGCAGCGAACAAACCCCCGAGGGAGGGGGGGAGAGGGAAGGCAGGGAGCAACTCAATGAGGCCACGGCCATCCTGGATTCAAGGAGGGGGGTGGGGGGCCTGGAGTACCTCATGGAATGGGAGGATGCTCCACCGTCCCAGAATGAATGGGTCCCAGCCACTCAGATACAGGAGGAATTCTTGGTGGAAGAATTTCACGCCCTCTTTCCCCATAGACCCAAGCCCTGGCACATGGAAAGGGAGGGGGAGGGAGAGGAAGCACGGGAGAGCAGTTCACCATGGCGCTGGGAAGCGGAGTTTGAGGAACCAGAGGACGAGGTATGGGCGTCACCGAGATCCACCCAGTCAGAGGAAGGAGCAGATTGGCAGAACATTTTTACCCCCACCAGCTCGGACGCCACGGACTTTTTGGGATTCCCGTCCTCCCAGGCGGAAGGGGGGGGGGCTCGCAGGACTGGGGGGAGGTGTTCACACCAAAGGGCTCGGAAAGTACTGAGTTCTTAGGCTTCCAGTCGTCACCGACACCTGGGGGGGACCTGGGGAGGGGTGAAGGAGAGCTTGGGAGGGGGGTGGATGTGAGGGACAAGGGATATCGCGAAGTCCCTCCCCTCCTGAGTTCAAGCCCATCCCCGAGCACAGGGGAAAGCAGAGGGAGCTCCGATTCCAGTGGGGAAGCAGGAAGTCGTGTCCGAGGCTCAGGCAAGGTAGCGGAGCCAGGGTCCCAGGTGGGACAGGAAGGGGCGAATAAGGGGGGGAGACCCATCCCCCCAACTCTGGAATTACGCAGAAAGAGGAGGGGAAAGAGGATGGGTCTGCCAAAGCTTTTGTGTTGGAGAAAGACGCGCCAAAAGCCATTCGGAGGTTCTGAAACTGAATGACCACATCGCTCCTTGTAAATAGCAATGATTTCAGCACTGTAAATACGCAGCACCAATAAAAGAATAAAATGCAGAGCTGCGTAGCGTCGTTACTCTGAAGTAGCCTGCTCCGGCCACTGTGACAGGAAGAGAGTTGAAGTAGGCCTGATATACTAAGAACAAGACAAACCATATAGTATTTTGGTTATGCAACCACAGGAAGTGTTAGTTGCACTTCCTATATCTGTGCATATGGTTAATAATAGCCGAAGTGGAACTTTACTCTCTGTAATGCCTCTGTCGAAATAAATTTTAAAAATTAAAAAAAAAATGTCCAGTGGCACTTTAGAGACCAACTAAGTTTGTTCTGGGTATAAGCTTTCGTGTGCATGCACACTTAATCTGATACAATGAAACAGAAGTCACCAGGCCCTTGAAAGACTTGAAAGAGAAGTTGCTGAATTACAGTTTACAGTGGTACCTCGGTTTATGAACACAATTGGTTCCGGAAGTCTGTTCATAAACTGAAGCGTTCATAAACTGAAGCAAACTTTCCCATTGAAAGTAATGGGAAGTGGATTAATCCGTTCCAGATGGTCCGCGGGGTACTTAAACTGAAGCGTTCATAAACTGAAGCGAACTTTCCCATTGAAAATAATGGAAAGTGGATTAATCCGTTCCAGATGGGTCCGCGGAGTACTTAAACTGAAGCGTTCATAAACTGAAACATGGGTGTAATTGGTTCCGGAAGTCTGTTCATAAACTGAAGCGTTCATAAACTGAAGCGAACTTTCCCATTGAAAGTAATGGAAAATGAATTAATCCGTTCCAGATGGGTCCGCGGCGTTCCTAAACCGAAAATTCATAAACCGAGGTGTTCATAAACCGAGGTTCCACTGTATTACTAAACTGAAAACTATGGAGAGACCTGGTCTGAATAGAGATATTGGATTCTTGTCTCATTACATATGCTAAAGCTTTTTGGTTGTTTGCATACTATCCCTTGCTTTTTCCTGTAGGACTAATTGCAGTCGTCAACAGGTTTACCATGCCCATTGAGTCAACCACCCATCTCCTACTACCCTTCTGAGAAAACCCCACCCCACCCTCCCACTATATATAAGGGTGTGGTGACTTCTGTTTCAGTCTACAGTGGTACCTTGGGTTAAGAACTAAATTCATTCTGGAGGTCTGTTCTTAACCTGAAACTGTTCTTAACCTGAGGTACCACTTTAGCTAATGGGGCCTCCTGCTGCCGCCGCCGCCACGTGATTTCTGTTCTCATCCTGAAGCAAAGTTCTTAACCCGAGGTACTATTTATGGGTTAGCGGAGTCTGTAACCTGAAGCGCCTGTAACCCAAGGTACCACTGTATCTGAAGAAGTGTGCATGCACACGGAAGCTTATACCTAGAACAAACTTGGACAATTTTTAAAATTTATTTCATCTGCGTCAGACCAACACAGCTACCTACCTGAATCTAATGCCTCTGCGTGAGTTTTGGCTTCAGGTGTGCATGAATGCAGAAACAGTTGCACTTGCTATCATTACTGTCCAAAGCTGCTGTAAGCCACTTCCCAAATGTAGCAGAGAAAGTGTGAATGGAGTGCATGATACATACCTTGTTCCTTACAGTATCATGGCCAGGTGGTATGCCAGGGTGAATTTTGCTCGCGTTTTTAACCAAGTCCATGCCATGGATAGCTACTGGGCACCAGCCATCTATCTTTTAAAGTTATATCCTCTTAATAAGATGCTGAAGGCTATTAAGGTTGCAAAGTCAAGCTCTCAAGTGTTAGAAAATACTGTAGCTAAAGTTGCCCATATAAACTTAATTGGCCCCCTAATGCATGAGTATTGTGAAAGCATTTGATCATATAATTAAGCGCAATAGTTTTCTTATTCTTCAGGATGCCTGCCTCATTAAGAGCAGAGATTGGGCTGTGTTCACTGAGGGGGTAATTATTCAATAATTTTTTCTCATTCTCATGATTCCGTGAGTGGTCCCATGTCTTATTACTGCACACCTTCCAAGCCTAATGGTGAATACCAAACAATTAACTTCCTAAAGGGCAAATCTATTATTCTCATCACCATCTTCACAGAGCAATTTACGTAAGCTAGTTAATTTTAGAGCACATCCTGTGAAGCATGTTGATTGTCGCAAGGTGTAAAGGCCTGCTCACAGCCAAAGAACTTCCCACAATTAGCAGAAGTCCTGGGACATGAGAAAAGGTTTATTTTTCTGGTGTTAAGAAAGAGATGCAGGGATGGGAAAACTGTAGCTCTCCAGATATTGCTGGACCCCAGCCTTGTCATGGTCCAAACAAAGATGGACTCTCCGAAGCTCCTATTTTTCAATTTCAAGGGAAGCTTCTATTGGTGCAATGCAATCTTCCCTTGAAATCCAAATATCAGTTCCACAGGGGTGACATTTAGCAGGGAAAGAGTTAGCCCCCCTCTCTCAATCCTCATAGTTCCCATAGCTGCTGTTTGCATGACAAAAACAATGGAAGTTACCGTAATTGTATTTATGCATTTATTGCATTTATGCAATTAATGCCCCGTCTATTCTGGGGCTAATCTAAAAAGTTTGGCTTGAGCCTAGACAGCAGAGAGCATCATTTGTTCCTTGGCAATCAGAACTGGATACACTCTTTCAAGCTTGGCTTTACCACCCTGAGCAGAATCATGCTATTCTTTCCTGTGTAACGTTTCATTTTCTCTGATGCATGCAAAAATCTCTCCTCTCTAGTAAGATTTAGGGGGCAATTTTAACCTGGATTTTAAATTTATTTGTTATTTCATTTATGCACTGCTCTTCATTTAAAAACAAAAACAAAAATCCCAGAGTGCAGTTTCCTTTCTGCCACCTGCCCTGGTGCTGGTCATCTGTATAACATCAAAGCAGCATGACAGCCCATGTCTTCCTCTTACTTTGAGCCTCTTTAGAGATGCAGCTATGAATAAGCTGTGGGGATTTATTGACAGAGCAGAGGAAATTCTTTGTTTGCATGAGTTAATCTCCTTTCCTCCGATGCATTAATCTCCTTCAATAAAGATCATCCAATTTGGGTTCAGCACTTCAGGAGAGAAGTCCCCCCCCCCCCACCTCCCCAGAAACGTGTTGCAGAGTTTAATGCTTGTGTCTAATGACTTGGAAGCACACTGATCCATAACCCAATGTGGAGTAGAATAGTGAACAGAGTGCTTTAATCCAACATTAGATGCACGTAGCAGCTTTTAGGTCTCAGGCATGTGGAAATAACCCAAAGGAAGTGGAATACAGAACTTAGGAAGCCTTATACTGAAATAAACCATTGGTCTTTCTAGCTCAGCACTGCCTGTGTCAGGGAAGGGGAACCTGTGGCCCTCCAGATGTTGCTGGACTCTAACCCACATCAGCCTTAGCCAGCATGGCCAATGGTCAGGGATTATGGGAACTGTAGTCAAGCAATGCCCAGAGGGGCCACAGCTTTCCCACTCCTGGTTTGCACTGACTGGCGTACAGCTTAAAAGCAAGGAACAGCCTCTTTTGCCCTGTTTGCTCATGGGAACCTAAACCTAATAGGATTTCCAGTCAGGTTTGCTGGTGGAAGAGCTGCTTAGATTTAGGATTGGCACCAGTTTATGTGGGACACCTTTCCCTGCAGCAGACCTCCCTCCCTTGTACACAATGGGGCTGTCTGGAGCTCTCTGTTCCTCCTGAATCCCCAAAGTCTATTGCACAATGGGTTGATGATTCCTGTGTCCAGAAGACTGGCCAGTTACTTGCATGTTCTGAATGGGGTTGCACCCCCTCTCAAGGAACAGGTTCAAAGCTGGGGGTGCTCCTAGATCCATCTTTGTCACTGGAGGCTCAGGTAGCCTCAGCGGCTAGCAATGCCTTTTAGCAGCTAGAGCTGGTACACCAGCTGCAGCCATAATTGGATGGGGATAGTCTGGTCACAGTGATTCATGCATCGGACTCAAGGCTTAATGGTTGCAATGCACCCCATGTGGTGCTAGCCTTGGGCCTGTCTAAGACTCCATTGCTGATGGGGGCAGATGGACACTAGCCTGTAACTCTGGAGCTCACAAGCTTGTACCGGCTGCCCATACACTACAAGACCTGCTTCAAGGTTCTGTAACTGCTTGGGTACAGGGTATCCCAGGAGCCACCTGATCCTTTGGTAAGGGGTGTGTGTGGCCTGGGGAGCAGGTGCATGGCAAGGGAAGAGTACCAAGAGAAGCTTCAAGTGCAACATTTGGCCTTCAAGCCTGAGGCTCACCATGCCTTCTTTATAACACAGGATCACCAAATAAAACTGGGAATCAGTTCAAGGCAGACCATTAAAATAAAAAAAAGTTATCACACAACGTATGATTTTGCTGTCAGAGGATATGGCAATAGCTACCCGCACAAATGACATTAAAAGCGGGGTTATTAGAAGAGTGGAAGTAGATGCTGCGGTGGCCTATAGAGTGGAAAGCAGGGAGACCAACACTGGGCAGAATCAGAGCCAATGACCAGGAAACTGTAGGAACTGTAACTCTGTGAGGAGATAGGGGACACAACTAGAATTATTGGGCTCTGTCAGCCATTGGCTCTGATTCCACCTTCTGTCTTCCACCCTAGAAGCTACGATTGATAGGGTTGTCATATTTTGAAGAGCGAAAAAGAGGACACATTTGCCGACTCTTAACTATGGATTGCTATGACGACTCTACCCATGAAAAAGAGGATGTGTCCTGGAAAAAGAGGACATATGGCAACCCAACTTCCACACTTTCTGTGTCAGCCATGAAAGGCTAGATGGTATACAACTAGGGCTGCCACCATTTAACCTGATTGGACATTATCATGCCAGTAAGCCCATACAGGGGGGAAATCCCTGCTGGATCCATCTATGCCTCCTCTCATTCTTGACCATGCTTGCTGTGGAGCAGATGGGAGCTGGAGTACAATAACACCTAGAGAAGCACAACTTTACCATTCCTGTTATAGGAAGGACATGGGGTGGCACAGTAACCAGCGGTTACACAGGAAGCCTATAGCTAATCTGCTCTTCATGCCAGTGCTTCATTTGCTACTCTAATCAGGAAAGCAAAAATCATAGAACAAAAGTTATGAATGTGATGGACACAGGATAACAATGTTGTTCTCCATTTTGAGTTTTGTGTACTGTGCTACTACACCTTCTGCTTCATCCCTCAGGTCATACAATCTATTTTATCCAGAAAGTCGAATGGCGCATAAAAACAAATTTCTTGTTGCTGCTGGCTGCACATTTGTGCTAGATTTTGAGAGCTCTGTCAACCTTTTGTCTCCCTGCAAGTCAAGAAAGGAGCTTGCAAGAAGGGGGCTCATGTGAGTTTTAGACTAGGCTTGACTCTTTTTTTGTAGTTTAGGGGTTTAGAGACTGTGCTATGATGAAGTGCTTCTACACTGCATTTAATCACTGCCACTTGATATTATAAGGCCACAGAAGCTTAAATTAAAGAAAATATATTACATAGATCTTGATTTGAAGAACCTCATTAATCTGTGTTTGCATTTGATTAAACCAAACTGAAATCACTTAGGATAATTCACCCTACCACATGCAGGAGAAAGGAATAAAAGATATGAGATCCAAATCTCCGCATTGTTAACTTGCATCTTGTGAATTAAGTTGGGGGATAATAAGGGGATACATTTCAGATGGACAAATGAGAAGCATTAGCAAATAGATTATCAGGGCCAGAGAGAGAAGGTGAGAAAGACGACAGAAACATGAGGAATATGTGCATATGGGAGGATGGCTGAAAATATAGTTTCATATCCCAAGCAGAATATGAATATACATTTCAATTTGTTACTCTTTCCCAAGAAAGTAACTGTCAAACTGGGCGACTTCAGTGGGAGAGAGGGGAAGCAGAGCTCATTCAATCAGCTTTACTGAAAGACCTGCTCCTGCCCCTGAAACTATTTGGATTCTGAGACCTTCTGCTTAACTTTAAGGACTGGAGTCTGAGTTTAGTTTTACTCCTTTCCCTCCCTATTCATTTCCCCTTTTCTGTTGTACCTTTTGGATTGCAAGCCTAAAGGCAAGAGCGTTCTTGTTTTACTTGATTGTATGTAAGCCTCTCTGAAAATCCTTTTGCCTGAAGAACCAAATGTGAATCAGGGGTGACGAACCTCAGGTTGGGGGCCAAACACATTGCTCCAGCCATTTCTACCTGGCCCTCAGAAACAATGGATAGCACACTAGATTGTGTGCAGCCTGGGAGTCATTTTGGACTCACAGCTGTCCATGGAGGCACAGGTCAATTCTGTATCCAGGGCAGCTGTCTACAAGCTCCATCTGGTATGCAGGCTAAAAGCCTACCTGCCTGCGGACTGTCTCACCAGAGTGGTGCAAGCTCTAGTTATCTCTCGCTTGGACTACTGCTATGCGCTCTATGTGGGGCTACCTTTGAAGGTGACCCAGAAACTACAACTAATCCAGAATGTTGCAGCTAGACTGGTAACTGGGGGCGGCCACTGAGACCATATAACACCGGTCCTGAAAGACCTACATTGGCTCCCAGTACGTTTCCGAGCACAATTCATAGTGTTGGTGTTGACCTTTAAAGCCCTAAATGGCCTGGCTCAGTATACCTGAAGTAGCGTCTCCACCCCCATCGTTCTGCCCAAACACTGAGGTCCAGCGCCGAGGTCCTTCCACTGATTCCCTCATTGTGAGAATCAAAGCTACAGGTAATCAGGGAGAGGGCCTTCTCAGTAGTGGCGCCCACCCTGTGGAACGCCCTCCCATCAGATGTCAAAGAGATAGGCAACTACCTGACATTTAGAAGACATCTAAAGGCAGCCCTGTTTAGGGAAGTTTTTAGTGTGTGACATTTTAATGTATTTTTAATCTTTGTTGGAAGCCGCTCAGGGTGGCTGGGGAAACCCAGACAGATGGGCAGGGTACAAATAATAAATTATTATTATTATTATTATTATTATTATTAGACTGTAGATGTCATACATTATGCTTCGGATAAGACATTCTACTCTGCATGTATCCCAATTTGGTAGGCATTCGCATCAGCTTTGTGTGTATACCCTAAATAACAAGGCAGACTGGGCTGGTTCAAGACAGTCTTTCATGTTATGGATGGCACCATTAAAAAGGCATGTCATGGCAGGTCTGAGTGTGTCCAAGTTCCTTTATTTCCTTATTGCCCCAACCATAAAGTTAAATGCAAAGTTGTTTCCCTCCCTTTTCTTTTTTGAGAAACCAAGACAAGCTGACTGTGGAAATGCCCTGTGCTCAAGAGGAAGGTGCAAAGAGCAGGGAGGGAGGGGGAGGCCACTTTCATTTTGACAGATCTAGCTTTTAATCACAGTGAATTATTTTCTTGGTGCACTCCAATCACAGTGATTTGGGAAAGGGTGATTGACAGATTCATGCTTCACATGAGTCTCATCCGGGTTTTGACTGTAAGCCTAGGGCATAAGCAGCACAGGTAGACAATAGAGGCAGTCTGCTCCTTTCCCAGTCTTCCTTTTTTGTAGCAAACAATTGACAATCACAGCTCTTCCTCTCTCTTCTTCATAGACTTTATAACTGCAAAGAGATGAGGAGAAATGGTAACTTCTCCAGTTTTTTTTAAGAAATATAATCACCTAGTATGACAGGCCCCATAACTTATTTATCTTAACTTCTGCAGTTTTCTCCCCCATGCCCCCTGTTTTCAAACTGATTTCCCTCTAAAAAGAAAAAAACAGTGGAGAGAGCATGATTTTAATATTCTCTCAGAGTTTGTAATGGCAGGAGACTTGCTCTACCTAACATCCTGAAATTTGGCAGGATTGATCCATGCTCGAGGGGCTCATTTGCCTGCAAATTTCACTCGGTTATGTAAAGGGGGGAAGTTATTGCCATTTTTAGATGCCCCATTTTTAGTCACTGAGAGCAAAACAAAGCATGGATTCTGTATGCCACTGAATGCCAGTTGCTGGGTCACAAATGCGGAAAATACTGTTGCATTCGGGTTCTGTTTACTGGCTTCCCATAGGCACTATGGTTGGCCAGTTTGAGAACAGGATGTTGCATGAAATGAGCCATTGACCTGATGCAGAAGGGCTCTTCTTACATTCTTATTTAGCAGATTAGATCTTAATTGGATTGGAAAAACTCAGAGTGGAACTGAAACAAACTTGGCTGTTTTCAGATGCTACAGATACCTGACGGAAGGCAAACCTTTTTGGTTGCTACACAACCCTACTAGTTGGGTGTGCACTATTTTGACTGTGGAAGTGGAGAGAGGGGCCCTGCCATTATAACATGCCTCACCACCATCATGTTGCTGAAAGCATTGTAAAAAGGAAGCTGTTGTATGCATATATATTTGCAACCCTGCTAAACAGTAGCAGAAGCAGAATTTTTTTAAAAAGCAACAGGTCTGCTATTATCAAAAGCATGAAAATAAAATGGCTTTGACTTGGTTTCTGTAAACAAATAAAAGCAGGTAATTGATAGGGTTGCTATGGTTCTTAGTCTGTAGCAATGGTCACTACCTCCAAAGGAAAACACGCCTGGAGAAGGGCCTCTGATGGTGATCAAAAAACCCCAGGAAGGCTCATAACTTTTTATTTCCCTAGGCAATTTAGCTTATAACTCTTGCAGTGTCTTATGTGACCTGAAAATTATTTCAGTGTTCAAAGCTTTGTAATGACATGTCTCTCGTCACCCAGCAAATCATTTATATTTCTTGCTGTTCACTGAAATTATATGTAGTTCACAGAAGGATGGGATAGAAATGCATCATACCAAGGACAGGGGCCTCAAGAGTGTCTCTTGTTGCTTCTCCCATAACTTCAGCAGGCTTGCCTCCAGCCATGCTCCTCAGTCTCTTGGAGAAGCCTCTCCCAGCCAGCACACATGACGTTTTGCTTCATTCCTGCTCCTCCTTCCCAGAACACCTTGCCAACTCCCCCCTTCTATTTAAATAATCTCATAATCTCCCCTCTTACCTGGCAACCTCATTTTCAAAAACTTTCTGCAAAAGGCACTTTTTCCTGTGGTGAAATCACACTCCCTGTAACACTGGCAACCTCTGCCTCCCAACTCTGCTATTGTCTTCTCCTAGGTAGCACACAGGTGGAGGAGGGACTCCACCCCCTTCTCACCTGAGAATGAATGTCCCACCTTGAATGGGACTGAATGACTGTGCCATCACCTGTCTTTGTTCTTTGATGGCACCTGTCTCAGCCAATCTCCTGAGGAGATTGGCCTTGCCAAATCCATTGATCAACCCCACATTTACTAATTTCAGAAATTATGGGGGGAACCTGGCACCCAGGAATTTTAACGGATTCTTGCTGCCTGCAAGTCCATAACAATATTTAAGAAATGAATTATCTGTTAACAATACTTTCTGGGCAAAGAACTTGCCTGAGAACAGCCTGGCAGTTGAGTCTGAAACATGTGTTGGTAGTACAATCGGCGTTTTGAAGAAGACAGCCATCTTCAGAAGTATGAAGAGAAGCATTGAATATCTGATATAATATATGCTCCCACCCCCTTCTATGGCCTCGACTAAAGAGACACTGAGGCTGTGTTCAGTAACGAGCCCTCATTTCAGGTCAACGTACTCTATAAAAAGCAGTGACAGAAATAGTGAAGATACAGAAAAGGGCATGTAGAAGAAAGGATTGCAAAGCTAAAGTGTGGGGTCCCCGCCAGCCATAATGGGGGGAAAGAACTTGAGGGGACCTTTTGCCAGCCTTGAGGGTGCAAAAGAAAAGATGAAGAGAGACAGCGGTCCAAAGTATAGCATACAAAGTGCAATGGTTACAAGCAGCAAGTAACTGCACCATTGGTGGCTGCTAAAAAGAGGGCAGTCAGGAGGGAATTTCTACTCAAAAAGGTTACTTCTGCTCTTCTCCCTCTCCCTCCAAACTAACACAAGAATTGCAAAAGGGATAAATAAGGGGGAAGCAAACACATCTTGTTATCAAGTCTAATGCTCCCTTGACTTGAGTCTCCTGCTTTAATTACCATGCTGTTTTAGTGGTATTGTTTCATTGTGCATTTTAATTATGGGTATTTATCTATTTAATGCTTGTGTAATTGGTTTTTATACTTGTAAACTGCTTAGAAACTTTTTTAAAGCATTAAGCTGCCTCTGCCTCTGTTTCATTTACAAATTAGGTTTTTTTCCTCTTAATGTTGAGGTTTATAATTAAATGTCTGCACCTTCTGAATAATAGAACCACTCCGGGAACTCCAATTAGAAAGCAAGATACAAATATAAAAAAAATATTGAATGAAATTTCAACGGGAACAATTTTCAGTTTTGAATCTTGGAGGGGAAGTTTCTGACAGCATGCTTCTCCCTGTTGATCTTCCAGTGCCTACTAAATAGTTGTTTTAATTCCAGAAGGCACTTTGATTTTATAGTTTTGACTGATTTCTGTTTTCTGATTGCATTTTTGTAAACTGCTTAGATACTATTGTCATTAAGTGGCATATAAATGGCTTAATTAATTAGTTAGTGGTTAGGCACATTTCTGTGTGTCATCTTATCCTCACCTTTTATCCCCATCATTGGCTATCCCCATCATTGTGGGTGGGCAGGGCACATATTGTGATTACCTTATGGCATAGGCAAGTGTCCTTAAACATTAAAGGGAAAGGAGTGAAAACTTGACAGAGGAGGCTGTTTTTTGAAATTAGCCCCCAGGCCAAGTATAATGTCATATTTCAGGAAGCATTGTAGGAGCCGTCTCCAAGAAACCTCCGAAAAGGACTGGGAAAGGACTGTTTCTTCCTCTTCTTCTTCTTCTTCTTCTTCTTCTTCTTCTTCTTCTTCTTCTTCTTCTTCTTCTTCTTCTTCTTCTTCTTCTTCTTCTTCTTCTTCTAGCATTTGTCTTTCAAGAAGGATAAAAGCTACTGTACTCTCTGCCCTGAAAGTGTTTTATCCCTGCCTCTTTTATCTGCTTTGCATTACTTTGGTCTTTTCCACTTTTATTTATATATTGTACTGATTGCCTTTTAAATTTCTGTTTTTCAGTTTTGGAGACTGTTATTTTCCTTCTTATCATTTTGCAAACTATTTTGGGCTCCCCCCCCCCAATTTTCTTTAAAGAAAGAAAAAATAGAACATACAGTAAGAAAATAATTTATGTAAATTATTTGCAGCTTGCTATTTTGGGTGCCATGTAGCAATGCCCAAGAGGGATCACAATCAACATAATTTAAAACAGATTACAAGAAAACACAGTCGAAAATTTGCAACAAAACCCCAGTTCAGTAGACTCTGAACCAGATGATAAACAAGCCCATAAGTTTGCAAAAAATAAAACAGCTTTTATATGCCATCAGGGAAGATGTCAGCTGGACCTTTTGGGTTGGGGGAGCACCGCCAGTGTCAATATGACCCCTGAATCCCGCAGCAATCTTCACACAGAGTCTGTCAGTCAGGACCCACAGAAGAACCTCCTGGACCACCACATGGCCTTCTTCCCCTGATGTATCAGATGACTTCCCCAGCCCAGGCAGGAGACTAAGCAAGAGAAGAGGAACACCTCTCTTCAGGCTGTTTTTAAGGTTCTGAAGTTCTCCATAGTGGGGTGGAGTCTAGATGCACCATTTATAGTCTGCTCTTCGCTGAATATGTTCAACCCCAGAGTGGGGAACAAAGCAATAAAAATAAGCAAAACAAAACAAAGTAGAGTACAGTATACAAAACTTACAAAACCATATACTGGTACGCAGGTCCAATTAAACAATAAATTGACGATTCCTCATAAGGTAAATAAGCAAAGCTACAATATCAAAACCCAGTATTTTCCAGTTTAAGCAAATACCAAGGTAATAGCAAGCACAATATATTCAAACAGAATAAACAAACCAAGAATTTAGTTCCCACCTCCGTCTTTCACTTGTGGCAGCTCCCTCCCTTTCTGTCTCTCACACAGAGATGGCCTCACTCTGTGCCAAAAGACCCTCTGTGGCTTTTGAGTACCTTAACAAGTCTTATGGCTTGTCAATTTCTCAGACTGATGGTGCTCAAAACTATAATTCTATCTTAGTGAATGTGTGGAGTGTATTCACTTTTTGAGCTTTAACCTCCCCCCTCCCCCCCCCAAATTACTGACCTACTTGAACATGCCACGAAGAGTGCCAATTAATGCCATAAGTGACAGTGGGACTCAGACAAGCTTCATATAGGTCAGTGAAATGTCATTCCACAGAAATGACATCTTGTCTCTTCCAACCTAGAAAGGGTTTGAACTTCTTTGGACAAAGCTTCTCAATTTGTATTTCCTGTCTCCTGTAGTGAGATAGCTGGCATAAGGGTCTCTTCAACACTGATAGGCCCAACAGTGTCTTTCTCCAAGCCAAAAAATAAATTTAAAAAACTGTCCAAACAAGTTTTGTAGGTCCTTGTGTTCCAATATGTTTTCCTCCTTCATTATACCAAGCAGCAGGAAGATTGCGAGTTTAAGATTAGAAACTCCGAATATAAATCTGGCTGCCATGCCTTGCACAAAACAAAAGTACCAAGGCAAGCATGGGAAACACTTTTCCAGACCAAGGGCCTCATTCCCTTCTGGGGGCCACATGCCAGTGATAGGTGGGCCCAGAAGCATAAATAGCTGGAATCACAGATGTAAAATTTCCTTTAGTACAGTAGTCTCATTTCTACCTCTGTCCAGGTAAGCAAAAGCTGTGCACTAAGCAGACCATATTTTCTGTTCTGTTACTGTTGTGGATTGAGATTATGCTGGTTTCCCCCAGTTCTTGCATGCTCTCAACATTTTAAATACTACAGTCAGCTAATAATTATTATTATTATTATTATTATTATTATTATTATTATTATTATTATTATTTCCCCAGCCACTCTGAGCGGCTTCCAACAAAATTTCAAAATACACTAAAATGTCACACATAAAAAACTTCCCTGAACAGGGTTGCCTTCAGATGTCTTCTAAATGTCAGGTAATTATTTATCTCTTTGACATCTGATGGGAGGGCATTCCACAGGGTGGGTGCCACTACTGAGAAGGCTCTTTGCCTGGTTCCCTGTAGCTTTGCTTCTCACAATGAGGGAATCGGCATAAGGCCCTCAGCGCTTGACCTCAGTGTCCGGGCAGAACGATGGGGGGGGGGGAGACGCTCCTTTAGGTATCCTGGCCCGAGGTCGTTTAGGGCTTTAAAGGTCAACACCAACACTTTGAATTGTGCTCGGAAACATACTGGGAGCCAATGTAGGTCTTTCAGGACCATGTTATATGGTCTCAGCGGCCGCCCCCAGTCACCAGTCTAGCTGCCGCATTCTGGATTATGCCTGCCACACCACAAAGAAATAGAGTCCTGATTGTTTTTTTAAAAAAAACAACTGCCGCTCTTTTCTTCATCCCTCCAGACTGCCCATCCTTATGCTCTCTCATTATACTTAAAATATACCACCCATGTTCTCAGTCTACTTTACATTGCCTAGAAAGCTCAGCACATAATGAAAGTCACAAAGGTTCTGTACCATTCTCTTTCACTTCTGGGAGATCCAAATGTGATTACTGAAGCTGCCTTATACCTAATCAGACCATAGGTTCATCTAGCTCAGTATTGTCTACATCATTAGTCTTCAGCTGGTGGGTCAAGATCCCCTAGCAGGTTACAGACTGATCGGAGATGGGTCACAACGGAAGATGGTGACCCACCTCACATTAATCTGTGACCCTCTAGAAGATCTCAACCTTGCAAATACAGTGGTACCTCGGGTTACAAACACCTCGGGTTACAAACGCCACTAACATGGAAGTGGTACCTCAGGTTAAGAATGAATATCCCAGGATGAGATCAGAAATCGTGGTGGCAGTGTGGTGGCAGCGGAAGGCCCCATTAGCTAAAGTGGTACCCTGTTTCTCCAAAAATAAGACGTAGCCATAAAATAAGCCGTAGCAGGATTTTTAAGCATTCAAGGAATATAAGCCATACCCCGAAAATAATACATAGTGATAGGCGCAGCAGCAATGTCGGCTGCAGCAGCAGCAGGAGGAAAAAAAATAAGACATCCCCTGAAAATAAGCCATAGTGTTTTTTTTTGAGGAAAAATAAATATAACACGGTGTCTTATTTTTGGAGAAACACGGCACCTCAGGTTAAGAACAGTTTCAGGTTAAGAACGGACCTCCAGAACGAATTAAGGTCATAACCCGAGGTACCACTGTACATGGTAAACGATTAAGAAATGAGACCACAAATGCATGTTTGGGTAAAAAGTAGGTCCTGGGACTGAGAAGGTTGAAGACATGGTCAGATAGCAGCTCTTCAGCCCTACCTGGAGATTGAACCTGGGCCATTCTGCATGCAAGATGGTTACTGTACCTCTGAGCTATGTCCCTTCTGCCTTGGACCTACCTCCTAGCTTGTGCTCTGTTTCTGAGTTGATCGTCATTTCTGACTCCTGGCTTGCTCTGTGCTCCCATCTGCTGATTTGCCATGTGGCCCCAGTAGCTGATTTACTTCACACTTTGCAGTTCCAGTTCTAGAAATATAGGAAGCTGCCTTGTACTGGGCATGATGATTCATGGGTCCAGCTAGTTCAGGACTGTATACAATGACTAGAAGTGGCTCTTTTCAGGCAGGGCATTTCTCCCACTTTTACTTGGAGATGTCTGGAATTGAACCTGCATGCAGTTTGCTGCCACTGAACTTATGGCCTTTGTTTTAATGGAGTTGGGAATTTCAGTTTAGGATTTGTGGTTTCTTTTTAACCGTTTGTAGTGCTGTATGAGGGCTATGTTGATATGTCATCTAAATGGAAATAAAGTATGCATAAATGTTTGGAATTTGCATTTACCCAAAATTGAGCATGCTTGAAATGCCTTTGCATTTTTTAAAAAAGCATTATGAGCAAAGGGTCCTTCATGTCACAGAAACGGAGAGTTTTCTCTGTTTAATATGTATGAAGAGTACCTGCAAAAAGAGGTTTGTCTCACCACCAGGGGCAAGAGGAGGGTTGAGGGGTGCGTGGCAGGAACAAAGAGAACCAGGCTAATAATTTGAATATGTAAAAGGCCTGGTATGTTTACAAAGATACAAAACAGGTCATATAAGTGGGAGCCTGCAACAACTGAACTGAAAAGAGATGCTGGTCTTTTAAGCCCTAACCATGCATTGTGAGTGTTGCAGCGGCTGGTTCTTCCCACTGGCTATCTGCCTCCTTCAGTAGTTGCGGGTGCTGCTAGCAGCCAAATCCACCTCCTATTTGAAGGAGAGTGAAAGGTGTGAGTGCTTTTGTGGTTGTTGTTATCTACAGTTTTATTTTGGCTGTCACATTATTACAATAAAACAGTACAGTCCCCATATTTTCCCCCCCCTGTTCAGTGTGTGTCCCCCCCCTTTCTTACAGCATTTTATTTATGTTGTTCAGTGGTTGGACATGTTAAGGTCCACACACTCAGATAAGGGTTAGGATAAGGGATTGTCAAGGTGGTGTTGGTGTCCCAGATTAACATCCATTAAGATGGAGACATCTCCACCCCTACACTTCTAGTTTGTGGGTATTGCTTGGTGAAAAGTTTCAAAAATGCCCTCCAAAGCAAGCTTGACTCTGTAGGAAGAATTTCCTCATGGGCACTTATCTGAGTTTGCTATTAGAGGAAGTTATAATGGGATAGCTCATTCACTAGAACATGAAACTCTTAATCTCAGGGTCGTGGGTTCGAGCCCCACGTTGGGCAAAATTTTCCTGCAATGCAGGGGGTTGGACTAGATGACCCATGTGGTCCCTTCCAACCCTACAGTTCTATGATTCTATAATAACAACTCTTAGGTGGTTTAAAAACAAACAAACAAACCTGATAACAATTGAGGATGTAGGATTTTGTGTTACTCAGAAGACAAGGATGTGAAGTGCTGTGTGACTCAAAGGCTTAGATATGAAGTCATCAACCAGAGTCTCATGGGGCAAATCTGGCCTTGGTGACTAGCCTCTCTGTAGCCAATCTGTTGGTAAAAAATTGTGAAGAAAATTTCATCCATGGCAAAAGTACCGTACATACTAGCAGCAGGAAACTTTATGGGACAGGGACTGTCCATTCTACTAGGAATGAACAAATCTGTCAATTTAAGTTTCTACAAATTTTTCATTTTGCCGATCTTACATTTCATTCACATTTCCACATCAGTTTGCAACATTTTTTTAAAAAAAATGTTTCATCCTCATGAAAATTTATCACTGTTTTAGCATGGATTTCTCCTATGACACACATTTTTTTTGCATGCAATTTCCCCTAATTTTATACATTTTTGCATGTAACATCCCCTAATATAATACATTTTTGGTATTTCATTGAATATATACATTTTTATATATGCTCTCATTTAAAATACACATTATTTGTCTGGAGAACTGTACCGCAAAATATGAAGTGAAGTGCAGATTTTGAAAGATAGCTGTATCACTTTGTGTGTTGTTTCAGGAAGTGCAAATTCAGGGGTTTCATATTAAAATCTGACTCAAGCCTAATTTTTTTCTCATTCCTTCCCAATACCTGCACCCCGTTTCAGACCCTTCAGGAAAAGGATTGTCTCAGTACACTCACCCAGTAGCTGGAATTAGCTACAGATTCTGATAAAGGTAAAGGTAAAGGGACCCCTGACCATTAGGTCCAGTCGTGACCGACTCTGGGGTTGCGCGCTCATCTCGCATTATTGGCCGAGGGAGCCGGTGTATAGCTTCCAGGTCATGTGGCCAGCATGACAAAGCTGCTTCTGGAAAACCAGAGCAGCACATGGAAACGCCGTTTACCTTCCCGCTGTAGCGGTTCCTATTTATCTACTTGCATTTTGATGTGCTTTCAAACTGCTAGGTTGGCAGGAGCTGGGACCAAGCAACGGGAGCTCACCCCGTCACAGGGATTCGAACCGCCGACCTTCTGATCAGCAAGCCCTAGGCTCAGTGGTTTAACCACAGTGCCACCTGGGTCCCTGATAAGTAGTAGCAAATCCAGGTTTACCATAAAGTAATGTGAGGATTTGTCCTTAATAATACCTGAATGTTAAACAGCCCAACACCACTTATTTGTTCTTGTAGATTCTTTAGTTTTTCTTTCTAACTCTTATTTTCATGCATCTACGTGTTTGCATACACTGCATTAGGTCTGAAATCACAGAAAATCTGCACTGCCTCACTGCTGCTTATTATACTGGGAATGAATAAGACCCGTAAGTGGCCTATTGAAACTCTATCCTTTGCTTAATCTTCTTTCATTATTATTAAGCAAATGCTGCAGCTAATGTACTCCTGCAAAAAAACATACTTAACAAATAAAGAAAGGGGGCATTTCTCCTGCTCTTTCTAGATATGTTGCTATGGAGTTTAATGACTATTTCTGTAAAGCCTGAGTAAACAATTCCATGAGCCCTCTGAGGATGCTGTGCTAAGTATACTCTTGAGGCTGCTCCGTCTCGCAAGGTCTGGCACCAAGTTTGCATCTGCTACCCTTGAAAATTGACTCCAAGTCTGCCATTGGAGTAGACCTGGTCCATTTGAACTGGACCAGCCCTAGAGATTTTGCTGCTTGAGGTGAAGGACAAAAGTGGCATCCCTGCTATTCCACATAATGAAATGGGAGGACTAGCAGTGGAGTCTTACATCAGCACTGGTAATGGGACAACATCCTCCATCATGACTGAACATAGCATGGTAACTTGGCAGGCAATATTGTCCCAGCAGCTCCTTTCACCACAAGCAATGGTGCGACTGGCCCTGTTATTAGGGAAATTCTATACTGATAGTAAAGTGCTAGAAAGGGGATCCAATGAGTTGCATGTTTACTTTAATAGTTGTTGGTGTTGTAGACACCAGTGCGAATAATGACTATCCCTTCCATATACCACAGTAAGGCTAAGTATAGTAAGAGCATTTCATGCCTTTGATGTACAATTGGCATGCATGATTTATTCCTGTCACAGAAGATGATAACTTTGCTTTGCTTGGGTCTGTAAACCTGCATTTATTCGAGCCACGTGAACTGTTTGTACTATATTTATTTCAGCTGTCGAGCAGGTGGCCTGTGACAGGCTCTCTGAAACCAACACCCAAGATAGTCACCTGGATCCATCTACCCTTAAATATGGCTCTAGATTCAGCATGACGGGGTTCAAAGTACGCCCTGCTACATGTAATTTCAGCTTCAAACACTTTTAAATTGTTCCTGGAATTCAGGTCTAGTAAAAGGCATTGAAAATATTTTTTCCCATTCTCTCTTTCTCCAGATGAGCTTTGGGTTTTTCTTTCATTCGTTCGCAGCCATCATTTTAAAGACTATTATCCCTGCAATCCAATTCTAAGGAAATCTCCCAGGTTGCCTATTGACAAGGATGTGGAAAGTCTTCATGGCCCCTGCCCATCAGAGGTCAAATCTATTGATTGTGTGTGTGCTTTTTCTTGTTTACTGTCTTCTGCAGTGTGAATTGCTCAAAGCCAAATAATGGTGGCTTTTAGCGGGCAGGGCAGGCTGGATGTATACTGCCTGCTGTAGCAGCTGCTGCAAAAGCATGTATCGGTGGATGTGCTTCAGGCTGGTGAGATGCCAACAAACAACCCCACCGGATGTCATTTTATCAAGAAGAAGATGGGCAGTTAAGCTCAGAAATGGGAGCCAGGTGCCCTTTACTCCTCCTGTGTCTCTATCATTACACAGAGCTAAGTGAGCTATCCTGTGATCTGGATTTGTTGTCAGTGAGATGGTTAGAAAAGATCAGAGGCTGGGAATTTGAGTATGTGTGATAAGTATAGGAAGGAAGGGAAAAAGAGAGAGAGATCCTGGCTGTGGAAGGGTGGGGAGAAATACAATGACAGTAAAGGTAAAGGTACCCCTGACTGTTAGGTCCAGTCACGGTCGACTCTGGGGTTGCGGTGCTCATCTTGCTCTATAGGCCGAGGGAGCTGGCATTTGTCCGCAGACAGCTTCCAGGTCATGTGGCCAGTGTGACTAAGCCGTTTCTGGTGAACCAGAGGAGCACATGGAAATGCCGTTTACCTTCCCACCGGAACGATCCCTATTTATCTACTTGCACTTTGATGTGCTTCTGAACTGCTAGGTGGGCAAAAACTGGGACCGAGCAATGGGAGCTCACCCCATTGCAGGGATTTGAACCGCCAACCTTCTGATCGACAAGCCCTAGGCTCAGTGGTTTAGACCACAGCGCCACCCATGACAGTATGATGTACCAATTAGCTGAACCTGCAAGGGAGGCTTATTGGCTCCCAGCTGGGCAGGGAATAGGAACAATTCCCTTTAGAGAGGTTGTAAGGCAATCTGATCTTTGGAAGTCACAATATGCTAAATCTGCTTGGAGAACCGCCCCTTACGGTGACTCACTGAGCTTCAGAGGACAGCTTCTCAGTGAAGCCCCTGGACTGACTTTGCCTATCCAGGCTGCCCATTGGATCCTCCTGGGTGTTATGGATGTCAACTTGAATAAAATATTAGGTTGGGCCCAGGTATGGCCCATGCCGCATAATTAATCACAAGGCATGACTAATGCACACCATTTGAATGACAATGCCCATCAACTGGCAGGTAGGCAGCCCCACCACACAATTTATTGGGGGCTGAAGGGACCTTGGCCCCTAGGAGTTGGCTCATATGCTGGGTGTCATAGAGCAGCCACGGCCAACTCCCATCAGCCCCAAACAGCAATGGTGCTGTAATGGAGGGTAGCAGGTCAAAAAGGGAGAACATTGTTGGAAAAGTAAAGAATTCATTTAAAAGAGCACGAGGAACAATGTTAATGTAACCAGGCAAGCAACAAATATAACATGAAAGTGAGGAACCTGGGGTTATAGTTCATTGGGGAAGTACAGAAGAACTGCAACCCCCCCCCTCCAGCAGCTGCTGGTGCTGCCTTGAGCCCTTGAGGCGCTGGAGGGGCGCTGGAGGCTCAGCTAGGCCCACACCTACAATAATCAGCCATTGTCCTCTGAGTTGTCAGTAGTTCTCCAAGGTCTACACTATACATTTAAAGCAGTATCACACCACTTTGGCCTCGCTTGCTGGGATCAGTGGCAGCTTTGAAGGGACAGTTAACTCTTTGGTTTGCTATCTGCCTTGGAAATGTATTGAATGATAAATAAATATTGTGTGAACCTCTGGGTATTTTTCAAACTTCCCTGTGGCATCCTAAGCATGTGGTGTGCTTCAGAAACCACACAACCCCTGCTTTATCACCCTGTTAACCCACCATGCAGATCAAACTGATCCACATCCGCACTCCCCTCCCATGCCCCCAAGTAGAAGAGTTGCCATTAAAAAAACACAAACCTTTGGTTCAGACAAGAGGATTCCATTCTCTAAAATGTTCCTTTCAACCTGACAACAGCTTTTAGGTACTTAAATAACACCGGAATCACTTGAAACATTTGTCTCTTAATGAGTGGGATAAAACCACCTTAAAATAAATGGAAAATAAACTCATTTTGCAACTCAATGATTACACCTCATTAATTTCATTCTTTTCACTAAACTGCCTAACTGCTCCCTTTAATACACATAATTGGGGCAGAATACACAATGAACTGTTTCCTTAAGTGTGGCAATATTTTGTAAAGGATTTAGCAGCCTGTGTAATGCAAACAAGTAATAGGCTACTGTGTTCAGAGCATCTGAGTATAGCATTAGGATGACTTTGTTTATATGAGGGTTTTATGGGCTTTTGTTGAATCCACTTGGCTGAGCTAGAGATGTTTGTAACTTCCTTCTTCTTCTTCTTTTCTTTTTTTAAAAAAGCAACTCCTTAATGACCTTTAACCTACCGAGGAGCAAATTAAAATGTTAACAGCTGAATGTACAAGCCGTATTTAATGTTGGACCATAGGGTAAACCACTTGAGTTGCAAAGGCAGCATGAGGTCATACTGTAAATACATTTTAAAAGCCCTTTAACTATTGATTTTGTCAGAGCTCCTTCGTGTACACACGAGAATAATGATGAATGCTGATAGTACACAATATAATTATTGAAGGGAGATTTGTCTATGCATGTTGGCTGTCCCTGTGATTGCACAGGGTTCCACATAGCGCATAGGGAATTTGTGTACAGAGAAGGCTCCCTGCTTCAGTCATCTCCTGTCTGATGGACAGAAGGTCCTGTCAGTGGCGGAGCTTCATGCTCCAGCACTGGGGACGGAGAGCAGGCGGGGACGTGGCTGGCGCACGTCCTGGGGGCATTGCACACCACCCGCAGGGGCGTGGCACAAGTCCCGGGGGCGTAGCATGCCGCCCACAGGGGCATGGCGCATGTCCTAGGGGCATGACATGTGTCCTGGAGTGTGTGGCACTGCCTGCAGGGGTGTGGCACGCAGGGGGGCAGCTGCGATGGCACCCCACCGAGATCGTGGTGCCGGGGGTAGTATGCTCTTCCTCCACCAGTGGATCCTGTGGCTGGGCAACAGGGACACAGTACAGAGCCATCATGCACTTCCTTGGATTCCCCTGTACACGATTAAAATCCAGTGATGAATAGAAAGCTTGAATGTGCCCTAGCTCCAGAATAATAGAATTGTAGGGTTGGAAGGGACCCTGAGGATGGGACAATAATAGTAGTATGTCATGTTTTATGTCATGTTCTGGTCCAATGCCAGATCCTATGGGGACTCAGGCTGGTCAGAAGTTGTAGGACCACAGAAAGCTTCATGTGAGCACCTTGCTCTGACAAACGTTGAGAGCAGATGGGGGTCTTTTAAACTTCTATCTCCAGGCTATCTATTTTAGATTTTACCCCACTGCAGAGAACTTCAGAGCTTTAAAGGGCCAACCCTCAGATCTGAAGATGGTCACGTCCTCTCTGTTCTACAGCTTTCCTCCCTTTGCTGCTGGACCAGTGTGTTTGGAAGCATCTGGTTACTCAGGGGAAGGTGTCCATGGCAGAATGGGCTCCGGCTGTGGTGGTCCAAGTTGTTCTTCTCAGGGTCCTGTTTTACAGCCTTGAGTGCAGAGGTCTTTTGATATAGAGCAGGTCTCTCAGAGCCTTGAATTTGATCCAGCTCCTTAGCTGGTGTCTCTTCATCCTCTGACTTTGTCCTGATTGCTGCTGGATACAGGGATCATGACAGGGAAAGCTTTTCTCATGTTCTTTTTTTTATTTTATTACTAGGTTTCAAATTCCTGAAAACCCATATCATGTTCTTTCTCCAAGGCACCATGAGCTTGTTGACAGACACACCTTTCATCACCTTTCTGCCTAGAACCCTGGACTATTGATTTCTCCCTTGCATGGCCTATTACCTATCATTGGTGGTGGGCCTCCCCCCTGGAGTGCCCCCCAGATGTTTTGGACTGCAACTCCCATCAGCCCCAGCTAGCACAACCATGGTGGTGGGGACCAGTGGATGCTGTAGTCCAAAGCATCTGGAAGATAACAGCTTTGGGAAGCCTGCTTTGGAGGCTTTGTTTAGCAGAATCCATGTAGAGATCTGAATCACATTTCCAAGCTCTGTGGGCAGATCTTTTGATGCACATCCGAGAGCCAGAAAATAGTACATATTCCATGGTACACCCAACTCGCTCAATGCACATGCCATATATTTAACCTCCCTAAGCAATTTTGCTCCTTTGGAACACAGGTTTAATTTCACAATATGTATTAATAATGTGCTGCTTGAAAAGAATGCAAGAAAGGAATGATAAAGAGAGGAGAGAACTGCTAAAGGCACAAGAGGAGCTGGCGGACCAACTGGCCTTAGTAGAAATGAGGCAGAAAGAGTTAATTCTTCGTTTGAGAGGCGTTCCCGAAAGACAAGGTGAGAGGATCGACGAAAAGATATGTAAAGAATTGGCGGCATGGCTTGGTGTTAGAGAAGATGAGCTGACGCTAGATGTGGACAAAATATACCGAGTCAGAGGGGACAGATCCAAGAAATTTAAAGGACCCGGTGACTGTTTGATATTTCTAAACTCCGGCTTGCTAAAAGATAAAATCTTACAAAGAAAGAAACAGGAACCCCTGATGATCGAAGGCAAGAGTATTGCCGTTTTTAAGGAGATCCCGAAACGGTTCAGACTTAAGAGACAAAAATACAAAAGACTGACAGATGCCCTAACAAGAAAGGGGATCTGGTATGTATGGGAATTTCCTGAAGGTCTCACTTTCACATTTAAAGAGAGAAGAAAAACGATAAGGAGTGTGGAAGACGTAGAAACCTTCTTGGAGAGATCAGGAAGGGAACTGGTGGAAGGGGAAGAGGGGGAGGAGGAAGAGAGTTGAAATTGAAACAAGTTGTAAGGAAAAACTCATAATTTGTATTTGTAATAGAAAGTAACTTCTATTAAGAGGGTGGGGACGAGGTGACTACAATATTGAATGTTTGAAAGTTATGCAGCGAGTTTTCTTTCTTTTCTTTTCTCCTTTTTTTTTACCCCTCTTATTGAAATAATAAAGTTAATTATTCTGGAGCAAGAGAAGTAATTTATCAAAGAAATACTTGAACGCATACATAGACAGATACACATATAGATATACATAATAATAATAATATTAATAACATCAAATAATTATGGAATTAAATATTGTGTCATGGAATATAAATGGATTGAATTACAAAAGGAAAAGGAATAGGGTGGAACATGTATTAAAAAAGGGAGATTGGAATGTGATTTGTTTACAGGAAACACATGTGGTAAGAAAACATGAAAGGGTCCTAAAGAATGAACGATTGGGGAGAGAGTATATATCGGCCGACAAAAAGAAGAAAAAAAGAGGAGTAGTAACATATGTAAAAGAGAATCTAAAATCAGAAAAGGTATTTCAAGACGATGAAGGGAGGGTGGTAGGGGTAAGAATTTATACACCCAAAGGGAAAGTAATAGTGGTAAACATATACGCACCTAACGGATGCAAATCTGGATTCTTCCACAAGATTGAACAGATATTAAGCGAGGTTATTGATGGGGACGAGATAATATTCGCAGGCGACTTTAATGGTGTTGTATTACCAAGCCTAGACAGATCAAGTGATACCAAGAAAGGAGGCAAGCTGCCGAAAGTCTTCTTCCAAATAATTGAAAATTATGAGTTAAAAGATATGTGGAGACTCAAACATCCAACAGAAAGGAAATATACGTTTTTTTCTGAGGCAAAACAGTCAGCTTCTAGGATAGACATAATCTGGGTCTCCACAGGTCTGACAACATTGATTAAAAAGTGTGAGATTATGGCTAAATCGGTAACCGACCATAACCCGATAATGGTAAAGATTAGGGAAGAGAGGAAAAGTATTAAACGGTGGAGAATGGATGACAGATTATTAGAAGACGAAACCTTTGTTGAAAAACTGAGGGAGTCGGTGAGGGAATTTTTCCAGCTTAATGTATCGCCAGAGGTAAATATAACATCTGTATGGGATGCTAGTAAGGCCTATATCCGAGGATTGTATATACAACAGAAAAGTAGATATAGGAGAGACAAGCAGGAAAAGATAGAAAAATTGAAATCTGAGATTGAACTAACAGAAAAAGAATTGGGGAAAAATCCAAAAAATGCCAATACAAAAGTACAAATGAAAGTGTTACAGAATAACTTAAAGCAATTAGTGGATGAAGAAATAGAGAATAGAATTATATGGGCAAAACAAAGAACTTTTGAATTGGGAAGTAGATCCGGCAAATTATTGGCCTGGCAATTAAGGAAGAGACGGAGTCAGCAGCAAATTATTGCAATAAAAGATGGGGGAAAGCTTAAGACCAACCCAGATGAAATACAAGATGGCTTTGTGAAATATTATAGTAAATTGTATAGAGGGGAAAATATTAATAATAAGAAATTAGAAGAATATTTAGATAAATTCACTGGATTTGGCATCAGTTCAGAAGAATTGGAGAATTTAAATAAACCAATTTCATATCAAGAAATTACAGATGAGATAAATAAACTTAAATTGGGGAAATCACCAGGCACGGATGGCCTAACAGGGAAACATTATAAAGTGCTACAAAATGAATTAAAAGAAGTGTATAAGGTAATGGCAGACGAAATTTTAGAGGGAAGAGAGTTTCCAAAATCGTGGCAAGATACATACATTACCCTGATACCTAAGGATATCGAGAGAAGAAATAGGGAATTATAGGCCAATTTCATTATTAAATATTGATTATAAAGTATTTGCTGGAATTCTAGCCAACAGGATAAAATGTGTATTAAATAAAGTAATAGGCAAAGAACAACAGGGCTTTTTACCCCAAAGGAAAATGTCTAGTAATATTAGAATTTTATTAGATATGTTTGAATATGTGGAATGGAATCCTAGTAAGAAGACAGCTTTCATATTCTTGGACGCCGAAAAGGCATTTGATAATCTGGCATGGGAATTTATGATAGGGGCGTTGAAGAAATTAGGAATTAAAGGAAGATTTATGGAGGGAATAAAGGCCATATATAGTAAACAGTTGGCGAGGTTGATCATTAATGGGGACATATCAAAAGAATTTGAAATTTCTAAGGGAACGCGGCAGGGATGCCCATTGTCCCCACTATTATTTATATGGGCACTGGAATTTCTAATAAAAGACATCCAAATGGATAGGAACCTCAAGGGCATATCGGTTGGGAAAAGTGAGTTCAAATTGCGAGCTTTTGCCGATGATTTGATAATAATGTTGGAAGACCCTGTGGAGACCTTACCCAAACTAAAAAGTAAATTATTAGATTATGGCAAGGTAGCGGGCTTAAAAGTCAATAATCAAAAAACTAAATTGATGATCAAAAATATAAGAAAGGAAGAAGAAAGGGAAATACAAATGATTAGTGGGTGGGAGATAGTGAGGAAAACCAAATATTTGGGGATTATTATTTCCAATAACAAAGCAGATTTATTTGATAACAATTACGATAAAATTTGGAAGAAAATAAAAGAGGATTTAGAGCATTGGAAGGGACTGAATCTAACATTAACAGGCAGGATTGCCGCAATTAAAATGATGATTTTACCTAAATTGATCTTTTTATTTCAAATGTTGCCGATAAAATTGAAAAAAGAAACATTCGAAACATGGAAAAGAGATTTAAATGATTTTATTTGGCAAGGAAAAAAGGCAAGAATACAATATAGGTTGTTAACAGACGCAAAAGAAAGAGGAGGTTTGGGAGTTCCGAATTTAAGACTGTACTATGCTGCATCTTGCCTGTGCTGGCTGAAAGACTGGTTCCTGTTGGATGATTTGGAGTTATTGAAATTGGAAGGCTTTCGAAATACTGGAGGCTGGCACGCATACCTATTAAAGGAAAAGAAAGGTGAATATACATCCTTCAAAAATCATATATTTAAAAAACCTCTGTTCGATATTTGGGAAGAATTCAGATGCTTATTAGAACCTAAAATACCGTGGTGGGCTTCACCTGTAGAAATGTCAGCAACAAGCAAAGAACCCAAAGGGAATAATTGGCCCACATATAAAGAATTAATTGAGAAAATAAACAACCAATATGAGCTAAAACCATACAACCAAATTGAGCAATATTGTCAAAGCTGGCTACATTACCTTCAAGTGCAATCGATCTTTAAAGAACATAAAGTAATTGGATTCGAAGAGGAAAGATCAAAATTACAAGAATTATTATTAGAAAATCAGGGGAGATCATTGGCGAAAATATACAAATTCTTGTTGGAATGGGAAATGAAAGATGAGATGGTAAAAGATGCAATGGTAAAATGGGCAAAAGATATAGGGAGGGTAATTTATGTTGAACAGTGGGAGAAATTATGGATTAAAGATATAAATTTCACAGCATGTATGACAATAAGGGAAAATATATGGAAAATGGTTTATAGGTATCATCTCACACCAGCAAAATTAGCTAAAATTTATAGAAACAACCAAGATAAATGTTGGAAATGTAAAGAGAAATTGGGTGATTTTTTTCATTGCTGGTGGAGCTGCGATAGGATTAGCTCATATTGGTCAAAAATATACGAAGAAATGAAAAAAATGCTTAGGTTGACATTCGAGAAAAAACCTGAGATCTTGCTGCTGAGCATGATCCCAGAGGACATACCAAAAGACAGGAGGAATATACTTCTTTACTCGTGTGCGGCCGCTAGAATGCTGATCGCCCAAAATTGGAAAGGCGATAAGGTTCCAACTATTCAAGATTGGCATATAAAATTGATTGAATACATGACACTTGCAAAGCTAACCGCAACGATCAGAAGGATACCAAAACAAAAAATCAAAGATGAGTGGAAATATGTGGATGAATATTTTTATAAACAAAAAATAAGCACAAAATTAATGATATGTTTAGACTAAGAGACACAAGAGGATAGGAAACAAGGTGATGGGAGGAGAGAAAGGCAATTGATGTAAATAAAAGGAGAAGCTTAGTAAAATTTATTTATGTGAGGGAACCGATGATAAGTGTTGGGAAGTCAAAATCTTACTTTACTTTATACCTTTCCTATTTTTACTTTATCTACCTCCATTCTTTGTTTATTTCCCCCTCCCCCCTTCCTCCCTCCCCTACCCCCCCGTCCCACCTCCCCGTACCATTGACTTACCTGGACTCCCTTTCCTTGTTCGTTCTTCTTTTGTTTGCTCTTCTTTCATCCTTACTCTTTCTCTTGTCCGGTTCCATATATTCTTGGCCCCCAGATCCAATTGTAAAGATTAAGTTTTGGGTTAGTGGGATTTCATGGCCGATTTTAGAATGCTACGATTGGAAAAGGCTGTTTATTTGTTATATGTATTTTCTGGTTTTGTAACTGGATTATATGTATTTTCTTTTGTATGTATTTTCTTTGTAATTTTTGTAATTTTTAACAAGTAATAAAGGTTTTTCAATTTAAAAAAAAAAAGAGAAAAAAATAATAATGTGCTGCTTGTGCAAGGTATAGATTCAAAATAACTTTTAAAATGATATTTTTTGGCAATGTGGCATTTCTGAGTCCTTTGCAATATATGCCACTTGATCTTTTTAGTTATGTTGCAATTATGTAAAAGACAAAGGCTTGCTGACAAATTTGTTTCAACCTTTTTTTGTGTTGGCACTTTGAACAATCTCTCTATGCCTGAATTTGCAGCAAAAGAAAAGGAATAATTAATTGGTTCATGAAACCTATGCTGACGGACCTGAAGAGAAGTCTCTGAAAATGTATGAATCTAAGTCCATGTGACTTCAAAACTTCTGTTGTTGTTAGGAATTTTGAAGGTCATGTTTGCTAGCAAAGACACTTAAATAATACAGATGGAGTTCAGCTAGAAATGAAATCCTGGTAACCTTGGCTGAGGAAACTTAACAAAAACACTGTATCATCTGAGTAGCAATAAACATAGATTTTGTCTTTCTTACTTCAGCCTTGTACATAGAAGTGAGGCATTCAGTCAAACATACAGAGAAAAACTTTCTCAGAACTACACAGCCAATCAGACCACATGCTACCTCAGTAAATATCATGCCATCTAGCCTGACTGCTAGGCCCCCCCAACCCCACTTGGTTACTGAGAACAGAAAGATTGGGCTTGCCTATTGTCAACGAGGATGTTCTAAAACCGAGGTACCACAGGGAATTCCCTCTCCTGGGCCGCCAAATCTTTTGTCTGTCTCCTGTCATTTTGGCACATATGGCAGCATGTTCCTTTCATGTTCCTCCCCCAGTTTACTCAAGAGCAACTTTATAACTGGTTCCTGCTGGGACATGTATAAAAGAAAGGGTCTAAGCTACACTGGTAAAGAAACAAATCAACGCTTTATATGTGTTATAATGCTGTGACACCAGATGGTGCTGTGGAGTCCCATCTTTTGCCAACAGGATTTCCCTTTATGAAATTTACAATGCGTTTAACTGAATGACTTTTTTGATGTGTCTAGATCCAGCCAGAGTCGCCCTTGGATCTTTTCCTATACTCTAGTAACTGAAGGGAAATGATCCTCCTTCACATTCATCGGATCAACATGTGTACACCTATCATTAAAAGACAGAAATGTTAAGTGATCACCGTGCGAAGATGAGGGATGGCTGTCATGTATGAATGCGACAGCACAGGTAGAACACCATGGAGAGAATTTTCATGTTGCGTCACATAATTTCAGAAGTCATGCTTTTCAAAAGAGTCATGTTTCCACATCCAGCCACTGGTCACCATGTGCATAACCAACAGGCGAGAGAACAAGCAACAAATGTGTGAAGAAGCCCATGGTTTTATTGATGTCAAGTTCAAATAGGGTATTCTATTTTAAGTCTTTCCTCACTCTTTCTCCCTCTGGTTTATACCTGTGAAGAACTATGGCCCTTTTTTTTGATATAAATTTCAAATTTAATTGCCTTTTGCAGTAGTTATTTACGCCTCATATTTTATTCATTTTTCAAATGTCAGGTAGGACACCAGGGATGCCTGGAATCTTTCTCCAAAGTCCCAGGTGAGCCTAATTAACATTCCTGGCACAAATGCAATCCTAACTAATTTGTTATTGAGCTTAATCAAGCTATCACATCTAATTTCATCTTCCTGTAAAAACTCATTTCAGGTGAAATTATTCCTCTGTGCTTCAGAAAGGGCAACATTGGCACGAGCAGCATCAGTCTTGGCCCCCTTCTAATTTCTTGCTTCTGGACAGGACCCAAACTTTGCCCTCTTACTCCACCCTGTTTTTCTAATTGTTGCCTACTGAGCAATTACTCAGAACCATGGAATCCATATTAAGAACCAGTCACCTTTCTTCCCTTTTGGTATGTAATCATTTTTTTGATTATTGCATTTTTAAAGGTTGTGAGCTGTTTAGTGCCTCTGGAGAAAGGCAGTTCACCAACTGGTATGCTCAAACCGTCGTTTGACTAATATCCTGCTTGTTCTTACAATCAAAGGGAGTATGATTCTCATTTTAATCCTTTGGAAGGGAGGTTGGGCATTCTGTGTAGAGTTGCCAGCTCCCTTTTACTGGCCCTGCTCCCATGCTTTTAACAGTCGTGCAATGCTACGTTTCTTTCACCATTTCTTTTTGCCAGGAAAAGCTTCCCTTGATGGATTTCCTCACTTTGGCAAAGGATGAAGGCAACTTGAATGGAAATTGGCCACTCTTCACTACTTCTAATGCCTGTCATATCCATTGGATCTGATGGTTTGCATAACTTCTGAAACTTCTGACTCTGCTCCATTTCGTATGTATTAATTTAGAGCAGTGTTTCCCAACCTTGTGCCTCCAGCTGTTTTCGGACTACAATTCCCATCATTCCTGACCACTGGTCTTGCTATCTAGGGATGATGGGAGTTGTAGTCCCAAAACATCTGGAGGCACAAGGTTGGGAAACACTGATTTAGAGTAGCCTTCCCCAACCAGGAGCCCTCCAGATGTCTCGGACTGCAGTTCCCATCAGCCCCAGCCTGTGGTGGTAAGGGTTGAGGAAAGATACAGTTCCCAAATGCCTTGGTACTTGGACGTTTTGGCTCCTGAATGCTGCAAACCCGGAAGTGAGTGTTCTGGTTTGTGAACGTTCTTTGGAACCCGAAAATCCAACTGGGCTTCTGCAGCCAATTAGAAGCTGTGCTTTGGTTTCTGAACATTTTGGAAGTCGAACGGACTTCCCGAATGGATTCTGTTCAACTTCCAAGGTACGACTGTATGTTTGTATGTTTGCTAACAATTGCCAAAAGGCACAATTGTTTCTTGAGAAAAGGTTGGAACTAAGCATGCTTGAGGCCTATGTTCTTGGGTGTGGTTCCAAGATGCATGCCAGACTAAAAGCTGCATAACAGAAATCAAAACCAGCTATTGCTCTTGTTAGTGGTGTAGCCTAGATACGTTAGTTGTAGCCCAAAACATCTAGAGGGCACTAGGTTGGGGAAAGCTACTCTAAATATTAGTAGTGGTAGAATTTATTAATTTTCTATACTGCCCTTCACCCAGCCGTGGAGCTTCATGCTCCACCACCGGGGGCGGAGAGCAGGCACACTGCCCCCAGTGACATGGCGCATGTTCTGGAGGTGGGGCGGGGCGCTTGTTTTGGGGGTGTGCCGTGCCGTGCGCAGTGACGTGGCGCACGTTTTGGGGTGGGGCGCGTTGTGCACAGTGACATAGAGGCGCATTTTGGGGCGGGGCGTGCCATTCGCAGGGGCAGGGTGCGCATTTGGGGGCGGGGAGGGCAGCGGCGATGGCGCCCGTGGGATCGCGTCACTCGGGGCGCGCCACCCCCACTGCCCCTATCTTCCTACACCCCTGCCTTCACCAAGAGACCACAGGGCAGTTTACAACATAAAACACAAAATATATAATATAATAATAGTACATGGAAAAAATAGGCAATACAAATACTCCCGAAACACTTTAAAAGGCTATAGAATGAACAGCAGTCAAAAAGGAATATTTTCACCTGGCAACTAAAGATATTCAACGAAGGCACCTGGCGAGCCTTCCTGGAGAAAACGTTCCTCAAATGGGGAGCAACCTCAGAAAAGGCTCATTCTTGTGTTGCCACCCTCTGGATCTCAAATCATTTCCAAAGCAAAAAAAAAAGGGGGATTTCTTGCTAGCTGTGTGTTCCAGCCATTGAAGGATCATGTAGCTATCATGTTGAGATCACAGCATTATGTAATCAGTCATATTTGGCTTGGTGCTAGCAGCATGAAGCCAAATTAAATAGAGGGCAAGCTTCTTGTTTGCACTCTGAATGGGAGAAACATTTCACTCCATTTCCCAGGTCCTCACAATTATTGCCAGAATGTGGAGTGCATTTTGCAGGAAGTGTTTTTGTTTTGTGAAATGTGACTCCCTACTAGATTTTGGGCTCATCTCTACAATAAGCATGCCAGCAATACTGCACCAATGAAGTACCATCTCTAATGTAGAGTCAGGGAGCTGTCCACTGAGATTTTCTGATGTGCAAGCCCTATGAAGTAAATGGGAATTGTGTACAAGAGCAGGGAACAGCTTCCGTTAGTTTCAAATAGGTTTGTATTGGATAGCCTCCCAGTGGATTATGTCCTTGGTGTATTTCATTTTCATTATTCAGTAAAGTTTCTTGAATCTATTCCCGGTGTCAGGCAGCGGCCGTTTCCTGAGATGCCTCTTTCCCGAACTTAAAACATGCACCCTGTAAAGAAGCGAAAAGTTTCTAAATAATTGGACAGATGTGTGCAAAACAGCAGAATATTCCTGAACAAGAAATTGGAATTTGCACTACAAATCCCAGGAAAGGTCAGTCTCCTGATGGAATTGTGATATATGTTAATAGGGGTTGGGGCGAGGAAAAAAATATGCTTGAGCATATCAAGGGACTGTAGAAGTGCAAAAATGTACTGTCCATCTGTGTTCTGATGGGGGGGACTTACAAGAAATGTATTTATTGCATTTATAGATCATAGAATCATAGAGTTAGAAGAGACCACAAAGGCCATCCAGTCCAACCCCCTGCCAAGCAGGAAACAACATCAAAGCATTCTTGACATATGGCTGTCAAGCCTCTGCTTAAAGACCTCCAAAGAAGGAGACTCCACCACACTCCTTGGCAGCAAATTCTACTGCCGAACAGCTCTTACTGTCAGGAAGTTCTTCCTAATGTTTAGGTGGAATCTTCTTTCTTGTAGTTTGAATCCATTGCTCCGTGTCCGGTTCTCTGGAGCAGCAGAAAACAACCTTTCTCCCTCCTCTATATGACATCCTTTTATATATTTGAACATGACTATCATATCACCCCTTAACCTTCTCTTCTCCAGGCTAAACATACCCAGCTCCCTAAGCCGTTCCTCATAAGGCATTGTTTCCTGGCCTCTGACCATTTTGTTTGCCCTCCTCTGTACACGTTCCAGCTTGTCAGTATCCTTCTTGAACTGTGGTGCCCAGAGCAGAATACAGTGGTACTATTACTTCCCTTGATCTAGATGCTATACTCCTATTGATGCAGCCCAGAATTGCATTGGCTTTTTTAAGCTGCTGCATCACACTGCTGACTCATGTCAAGTTTGTGGTCTACCAAGACTCCTAGATCCTTTTCACATTTACTGCTCTCAAGCCAGGTGTCTCCCATCCTGTATTTGTGCCTTTCATTTTTTTTTTGCCCAAGTGTAGTACTTTACATTTCTCCTTGTTAAAATGCATCTTGTTTGCTTTGGCCCAGTTGTCTAATCTGTTAAAGTCATTTTGAAGTGTGATCCTGTCCTCTGGGCTATTAGCCACCCCACCCAATTTGGTGTCATCTGCAAACTTTCTCAGGATGCCCTCAAGCCCATTTCCTCCAGTGAGATCACCTTTTCCTCCAGTGAGTTCAAGCTCATATACATGGCTCTCACCTTCGAAGTTACTCCTCACAACTCTGTGAGGTAGGTTAAGCTAAGAGACAGTGATTGGCCCAAGGTTACCCAGTGAGCTTCATGCATAAGTTGAGATTCTATCCCTGGCCTCCTAGGTCATATCTCAACACCAGGGCTGGCCCAAGATGTTTTGCCACAGTAGGTGAAATGCCCCAGTGCTACCGTCGCCCCCCTTGCAAATCTGGGAACCTCTGCCCCCCTCCTGACTCCGCCATCATGTCCTGTCAAAGGTTCTTGAGAGCAGAAGGCCTAGGCAGTGCTGCCTACAAGGCCTACGCAAATCTTTCAAGCTTAACTGTTAGCAGTAAAATGCTGTGTCACTGTAATTCATGACTCATATTGGGTTCCCTATACAGTGGAACCTCAGTTTATGAACACCTCGGTTTATGAATTTTCGGTTTATGAACGGCATGGACCCATCTGGAACGGATTAATTCATTTCCCATTACTTTCAATGGGAAAGTTCGCTTCAGTTTATGAACGCTTCAGTTTATGAACAGACTTCCGGAACCAATTGTGTTCATAAACCGAGGTACCACTGTAAATGTAACCAGCCATCTCTCTGGGCCTCACTGTAGAGTGTGTGTATTTGCAGACAGAGCGGCTCCAGGACTCCACTTAATCAGTAACTCAGATCTGTGCCTCTGTGAAGAGTCAGCTAGCTATGAGCACTCTGTGTATGCTCTTTGGCTATGCTATTTCTGAACAAGTTTATTTTCTTCAGTAAAGTTTCATTCTGTTTATGAAGAAGACCTGTGTTGGTTAATTTACTGCTGTGCAACACGTCATGCCCCATCATCTCAATTGTACTCTCACCTGCAGCTGCGTCCACGGCACTGGGGGGCGGAGAGCAGGTGGGGCTGGGGCTGGCGCGTGTCCTGGTGGTGTGGCACACGGCCTGCGGGGGCGGGGGAACCAGCCGCGATGGCACCCCACCGGGATCGCGCTGCCAGGGGCGGTGCACTCCCCCCCACCTCTTCCTCTGCCACTGAGCCCATGCTGCCACCATGCCACGTTAGCAGCAGCAAGGGCAATGGGGGCTGTGTTGTTGGCATGAGTGATGCTCCAGTGTGGCTGGCAACACAATGGCAGGTGCAGGATCTGCTGCTTGAAGCAATGGGCTTCACTTTGCCTAATGGATTGGCTGCCCTTGCTCAACACTCAGCTACACTACACTGACTCTTAATGGCAGAATCCGTCAGCAATTGATGCTTCTAATTGTTTGGCATTTCATGATGTATGGAGAGAAAAAGCACAGGCCATTCTGTTGGCATCTAAAGCATTTCTTGCCGTCCCCCTTGTACTAAAAGTATTGACAATGGAGCCTGAAGTAGTTATCTCTAGTGAACAGAGAGGCATTTCTTTTCATGTGGGTGCCCTTAATGGTTCATAAATGTCTGCATAATAATGCATCTGTTGACTTAACATTCATATTTATTTATTTTTAACATTCCTGTCTGTTACTTAAGTTGCTGTATGGTGCAAATTATTTGCTGCTCTGAAGAGAGAGGAGGAAAAATATTAGCTTATCTCTCGACTTTCCACCACAATCTCTTTGCATATTTTTCACTATGAAGCCTTTGCTTTTGTGCCTTTCGGAAACGATAGATTGATCCAGCATTAACTGAAAATAATATGCAAACTGTACATTTTCATTTTAAGAGTGGTGCAATGTAAAATATGGTCATTCTAGGCAAGTTAAAATAACTGTTGATCATTCCCAAGTTTAACTGCTGATCAACAATGGCTGGTGGGGCTGGCACCTAGAGCTTTCCAGTTAAGTTTGTTGCTTTCCAGAATGATTTCTATTGTAGAACTGAATAGAGCAAAAGTATTTTGCATTCCAAACCTTCCCATGCAGTCAATGAAACAAGGAATCAATGGAAGAAGAGTGGTCAATCTCCACTATTGGCAGTTCATTTGCACTGAAGGTGAGAGATTGCTAATCTTTTTAGAGCCTGGGGGCACATTTGAAATTTTGTGAGTGTCATGGGTGCTTGCCACAAAATGTCTGCTGTGGAGTCGAAAAGAACAGAAAAAGAGACAGGAAAACAAAATGGTATAGGCGTGTCCCTGGGGGAAAGAGAAAAACGCCTACATCAGCCACTACTGCATAGACAAGCTATTTGCACCTCAAAATGGAAAGATGGATGGGTGTCTAATCCTAGAATACAATGAAACGTGGGGATATTTAAGGGGCATGTTAAGTGTAGGGGCAGCTGAACTAGAGCAAACAGAAACTGAGCAGGAAGCACAAACAGTCTCTTGTATATTGTGGATTTTGTGGAGATATTTATTAAGACCTTTCTCAGGTGTGACAGAAGGTACTGTTGGCCTGTTTGACAATGGAATAGATTGCCTTGAAGGTGGTGGACTCTCCTTCGCTGGAGGTTGTTAATCTGTTAGGGATTCTTTAGCTGTGATTCCCTCATTGTAGAGAGTTGAACTAGATGACTTTTGGCATCCCTTCCAACTCTACAATTCTGTGATTCTATGAAAAACTCCAGATTTGTTTGGTTTTTTTGTCTTTGGTGTTAGGGAAGGGGTAGTACTCTGGTTTGTTTACCTTTGGTCCCCACTCTGCACTCAGCTCACAGCTGGGGCTCCTAGAAGCTGTCTCCACGAGACACTGGCAACACCCCAGGAAAGGGTTTTGATTGGCTGGTTAAACCAGGTGAGGGTAGCCAATGGGTCTCAAACCTTTGGTGAGTTGGGACTTGCCCTACATCTGAGCAGACAAGACCAATAAGGGGGTTCAATAATCCAGAAGGCAGTTTGGAGCAAGTGAGGGGCAGATGGGGCACATCAACCTAGGAAGGTTTTCCATCTAGGACACGGGTGTCAAACACAAGGCCCGGGGGCCAAATCCGGCCCGCCAGACCTCGTCATGTGGCCCGCTGAGCGCCCCAGCCAGCGGGACCCAGCCGACAAAGCGCCGACAAACAGCTGGGGCCTGAGGGGGGGTGGAAAGGCGGCCGGAGCAGCGCTGCGTGGAGCGCCCTGAGCCACAGCAGGAGAAGGAGGAGGCAGCTTGCCAGGTCAGCGCCCAGCAGCGCCGCACGGAGAGTCCCGAGCCTCTGCGACGCAGCAGCAGTGCTCTGTAGCACTTTGAATCCTCCTCCTCCTGCCACGGCTCGGCGCCTGGAAACGGCTGCTGCTGCTGCTGCTGCTGAAGCACAGACAAAGCACCCAGCAGCGCCGTGTGGAGGAGGAGGAGGATTCAAAGTGCTACAGAGCACTGCTGTGTCCCAGAGGCTCGGCACTCTTCGTACGGTGCTGCCAGGCACCGACCCGGCAAGCCGCCTCCTCCTCCTCTTGCCTCACCTCCTCCTCCTCCTGCCGCGGCTCAGGCTCATGAACGTGCAACTCTGAGGCTTTACGCACTTCTCCTAAAACGGACACCCGCTGCCTCACGCTGCACGGGAAATGCTTTTTGCCCCTGGGTCCCTTCGCGCTCTTTTCTGGCGCTAAATCAAGGCGGCGACCCCCCCTTTCTTTCTTCCTCTCTCTCGTTCTTATTCTTTCTTTCCCTCTCCTTCCTTCCTTCTTTATCTATGTCTTCTCTCCGTCTTTCTTTTTCTTTCCTTCTTTATTCCCTTCCTTCTTTCCTACTCTTCTTTCTCTCCCTTCTTTCCTTCCTCTCTCCCTCCTGCTCCCTCTTTTCTTCCTTCCTTCCGTCCTTCCCATCTTTCTTCCTCTCCCTCATTCTTATTCTTTCTTTCCCTCTCTACTTCCTTCCTTCTTTCTCCCTTTCTGTCTTCTCTCCCTCTTTCTTTTTCTTTCCTTCTTTATTCCCTCCCTTCTTTCCTACTCTTCTTTCTCTCCCCTCTTTTCTTCCTTCCTTCCTCCCTCCCCTCCCCCTCCCTCTCCTCAGAAACATAGGATGCTGCTTTATACTTCTGGTCCTTAAACCCTGGAGCCAGGAGAGCAGCTCCAGTGAGTCAACCTCAGCCAGTCCCTTTGGTGAAGGGTGGTGGCTCACTGGCAGAACATCTGTCCTGCATGCAGAAGGACCCCAGCATCTCCAGGTACCAGTAGCTCTGCAAAGCTCCTGCATGAAACCCTAGCGAGCCTCCACCACCCAGTGCAGTTACCAAAAATCATTTTTCAATAAATTGTACAATAATTGTACATTTGAATATCTACTTGCCATTATTCTGACTATGTTTCTGCTTTCAGAGCTAGTTATTACTTACATTATTACAAAAAAACAGTAATAATTGAATGCAGTGACAATAATTTATGATAATAAAGAGTGGACACATAGTCCTACAGATACAACCGGCCCTTTGAGGGTGACCAAACTGCTGATGCGGCCCCCGATGAATTTGAGTTTGACACCCCTGATCTAGGAAAAGGATAACCCTGATCCTAAACCTCCTTTGCCTTGAGGGACATCTTCAGGAGAAGAAAAGGCTAAGGATTAAACCCTGCACAATCCAGAATGGAGTCCCTAAAATGATTGGATGGCACCTTCTATGCCTCCTTCTGGCAGCTCCTGCAGCCAAATGGACTGCTCTGCTTTCCTTTGGACCACATCAGCGAGGCTGAGAGTGGGGGTCTTTGTCGTCTGGGCAGCTCAGGACCTCCCTACACACTGCTCGGGCTTGCACTCTGGGGAAGTCACTTCGTTGCTGCTAATGTAGCGGTTTGTCTTCACCCCCAGAGGCGCACTGCATTGTCTCCTGAGACAGACGGATTCCAACAACAACAACAACAACAACAACAACAACAACAACAACAACAACAGTATTCCTCCAGATGGCAATGATGCACTAACATTGGGGAACCATGGCAGAACAACTACTAAAGTGAAACGAAGTATTGAGGGTCCAGTAAAATCCCGTCCTTGACATGTTGGCAAATCTGGAGGGGTCCATATTTTTTGCTGGCTTGCAATATCTGCTGCTATGGTCTTCAGTTGCTATGACTCTTTCAAATGTGGTTAGACCTTCCCATAACATTAACCTGGCTGTGATGATCAGATCACCTTCACTACAGAAGGTTAACACAGAGGTGCTCTTTTGACAGTACTGTACAGTAGTAGCAATAGAATGAAGCAGGAGCCATTAGGAGTTATATAGAAGGAAACTATCCTAGAGTGTTCTGAAAGCAAAAAAGAAGCCCAGGTTTGTCGTTTTGTTATGAGTGCCTTGCTTTTCGATTGAGGTCAGCGGTGTGCATAGTTCTGCAATCCTCTGGGGCAAAATGCCCCTGTGGGCTTTGAAATAGAGTTGCTATCTGGCCCAGTCGTATAAGGATTCCATCAGTTTTATTTTTGTGCCACACATTGCTGATGCTGTATTATACAACTTATTTTAATGATGCAGTAAAACTCTGGAACAGGAAATGAATGGGCAGGAAAGTGATAGCTATTTAATACAGTTCTAAAGGTGGTAAGTTGGGTGATAATGCTGCATTTAATTACGTTCACTCTGTCATAAACTATTATTGTTAGTCATAATATTATTGTACTCTGGTGTGTTTTAATCAGAACATTATTATTTTTTAAGTGCAGTGGACTGGATTTGCACTAAAGGCATAAGATTGAAAGAAGAGCTTTACTGGATCAGGCCAAAGACCTTATTACTCTAGCATCCAGTTTTTTTCAGTGGCCAATCAGATGCCTACAGAAAGCCCACAAGCTGTATCAGTTATTTTCTTTTCTTTTTAAATTTTGTTACGATTTTCAGTTATATACATTTCAATAGTTTTACAATCATTTTAAAATTTCAAAACTTGACTTTCTTCCCCCTCTTTCTGTTGTTCCTTTAATTTATTTTTTTATGTTTCCTGCATATTCCAAATTAACTTATTCATTTATTCATCTTTTAATATTTACTCTTATAAAACTGCAGGTTATGGCAATAATCCTGCCAATGTTCCTATCTGTTTACGGTTTGTTTGTAAATATTCAATAAACCATTTCCATTCTTTTATAAAAAAATTGTTATCTTGATTTCTTATTTTTCCGGTAAGTTTTACTATTTCTGCATATTCCATTTTTTAAAAAAATCCATTCTTCTTTCTTTCCATTTTGGGGCAAATAACATGCTTGCCACTGCAGTCACATACATGAATAAATTTCTATACTGGTTTCTGAAGAAGTGTGCATGCACACGAAAGCTCATACCAATGGCAAACTTAGTTGGTCTCTAAGGTGCTGCTGGAAGGAAATTTCTATACCGTTTGGGTTGTTCTCTTCCCCAATAATTACCAAAAGGAAAGCTTCTGGCTTTTGTGTGTGTGTGTACAAATATTATTTTTAACATCTTTTTCAATTCATTATATATCATTTCCCAGTAAGCCTTAACCTTGCTACAAAACCACCACATATGATTTTGCATTTCCACATATCTCTTTCATTTACAACACTTGTTTGTTTTTGATTTACACATTTTTGCCAATTTACTTTGTGTTAGATACCATCGATATAACATTTTCATATAGTTTTCTCTTAAATCATAGCATGCTGTGAATTTTATATCCGTATTCTACAATCGTTCCCATGCTTCCATATCTATATTTTAAACAAACCAATGTATCATTGAGGATTTTACTTGCTCATCCTTTGTCTCCCATTCCAATAATATCCCAAGCTGTATAATTTCTAATGGATAGGTATGTGAAATGGAGTGGGAACAGGAAGGGATTACTTAGATGCAATGGAATCAGAAGCAGGGATGGCAGAGAAACTCATGCCACTTTGCATTTAAAGGCAAACATACCTAATTTATGCTTTCTAAAACATCTATTAAAATCATAGCTGCCAAGTTATCCCTTTTTTACAGGGATTTTCTCTTATGCTGAATAGGCTTCCTCGTGAGAAAAGGGAAAACTTGGCAGCTATGATAAAAATGCATGTATGAATGACAATAACATACAAAAATGCATTTTGTTTAGGGGAACGTGCATTGATTTTTTTTTCATATTAGGAAGAATCGTATGCAAATAGGTATATGAGGAGAAATTCACACTAAAATGCTGATAAATTTCTAGAAGGATTTTAAAGAAAGAAATTAGTAAACTGATATGGAAATGTGAAGAACAGAACTGAAGTCTGTAAAAATGAGAAAATGGAGAGGAATCATAGCTGATAGATTTGCCCATCCCTAGTCACAACGAAGATGAGAGGCTTTAATAATTTGGGGTGGTGGTGGTGGATGAATTGTTGTATGCTGTACTCTCACCCACCCCAAAGTGAGCCTTGAATTAAGGATGTAGCAATGTCTGGTGCTTTATTTATTTTTAATTCCAAATAGCAAACAAGCAAATGTTTCCAAAGTTATTGCAGATCTGTGAAAATGAAAGAAACAGCTGTGACATAAGCCTTGGGAGCGTAAAACCCGAGATGTCTCGGTGTCAGCTGAGGATTGACTTATTGAAAATGTATATTGGTTTAGTAGCTTTCCAACTTTGAGGACAATCAAAAAGTCAGGTGAGGTGGGGGGGGGGAGTTAGGTTTCCTTTCTGAAACTAAAGTGTGTGCGTGTAACTGTGATTGAAAGATACCTAGAACTTATTGTTGAAGTTGGAGAGATACATGAGTGCTCTTGATTTTCTTTTAAGCTCCCTAAAACTGTTTATGACTGCGATTTATTTATTCACTGTGTTTTTTATTCTATTCAGCAGCTATGTGGTGCAGAAATTTTTCCAGTGATTTATTTTTCCACGGGAAAAAATGTTTCATAAATTCATTAGTAACAATGAATGGATAGCGAATTTGGCAGTTTCAAAGGTTTTAGCTGTGCTTAATAAACACAAGTAAAGTAAGCTTGATTAGTTTGATCACTCTCTGGGGTATAAGGAAATTTTCTGATGCAAACTGATTTCTTTCTTTTTCCTGCTGCAAATTGCCCTGTACAAATTGTCCTAATTTGCATTGGAGTCCCACCTGCCCTGAAACCCACACCACTGCTTTTCAGACGATTTGAGAATTGTAATGAATGTTTTATTCACATGGAACCATAGCTGCCAAGTTATCCCTTTTTTCAAGGGAAATTCCCTTATGCTGAATAGGCTTCCTCGTGAGAAAAGGGAAAACTTGGCAGCTATGCATGGAACAGTGAGAATTTTATGGGTGAGTTGAGCTGCATCTACTAAAGCTGGCCATGAGCATCCTTAAGAGGCTGAATTTACGGAAGTGATTTTTCCATGTTGTTAGTAGCCCATTTCCATGCATTTACTCATCCTTGAAGAGGAAGTCTGGGGGTGGGTGGCAACATTCATACACAGCATTCCAAATTGGAACTGGAGATGCTAGTGACTGTGGCTGAAACTAGATGTTTCAAGATATGTGTAGTTGCTGTTTTGTTTGGCTTTGTCTCCTTGGAGCAGAAGCTATCAGGTGCTACACTACAAGGTCATCACAGAATCATAGAGTTGGAAGGAACCACGAAGATCATCTAATCCATGGGGGCCAACTCCCAAGACACTACAATCTACCTCATAGAGTTAAAAACTGGCAGTGATCTACCCTCTTTTTTCAGGTTCAGATCAAAGTTGTTGAGCTTTTTTTTAGGAAGGAAAGCCCTGTTTTTTGGGGGTGCAAGCCAACACTGTTGAACTTTTTTTAGGGGAGCCAAAGTTGTTGAGCTTGTTTGGGGGGAGGCCAGTGATCTACCAGTGATCTACCACAGATATCAAGTGATCTACTGGTAGATCACGATCTACCTGTTGGATGTGCCTGATCTAATCCAACCCCCTGCAATGCAGGAACATTTTGCAGACCTTCCAAGTGTCCCTATTTTCCAGGGACAGTCCTGGATTTGCAGAAGCCATCCCAGTTTCTGATTTGATTCTGGAATGTCACGTTTCCCAATTTTATCAGAGAAATGTTGGATGGTATGCTTTTGTCCAACGTTGGGCTTGAACCCACAGAGTCTCAGGCTCTACTAACTGAGTTATATGCATGAGATGTTGAGGTTACAACTGAATAACTAGCATGATCCTAGAAACAAACCCCCCTCCCCGTGCTCAGAGGCCACTGAGACTGTAGGAAGACTGTAGGAAGACAGTAGAGGCAGAGCAAATGGCAGGTAGAGCCAACTATTTTTAGCTTTGTCCTCATCCTCATACCTGTTGACTTTAACAGCTGGCAACACTGAGACTAAGGAGGAAGAAACTGACTAGATGTGCCACCCACTGGCAGACTGTAAAAAAGGAGGCAGGTAACTGGGGTCTGACTGAGGACAGACTGAAAATGGTGAGTCAGGACCCCCTTTGCCCTAATGGACCATCCTCTTTTGCAAGGGCCAAGCTGACTAAGGTGTTCCACCTTCCTCGAATTTATAGGATCAAGCAATGCAATAACATTTATCTGCATGTTACTGTAGTGATATGCATTGCAACCTTACTTCTGGTTTGTTTCTTTGGCCAATTTCAAGTGCCGGTTTTGAACTTTAAATGCTCCAAGTTGTCTGTGGCCAGGACACCTTACGGACCAGTAACTATCTAACTATATACAGTGGTACCTCATGTTGCGAACGGGATCTGTTCCGGCGGCCTGTTCGCAACATGAAAAGGCCGCCACATGAAGCACCGCATCTGCACACACATGTGACGCGACGCGGCGCTTCTGCACATGCGCAAAGTGCGATTTAGTGCTTCTGCGCATGTGTGCAGGTTACGGACGCGCCGAACCCGGAAGTGACCCAGAAGCAACATGAAGCAGACCTATCATGAGGTATGACTGTACCAGGGATAGGGAACCTCTGTGCCCTGAGCCTAATTAGGTGAGCCAGGCCTCCCCATTCAGTCTGGCAGGCCATTTCGACCAAGCCATGCCCACCTGTCAATCACCTGTTGATATGATATCACATGTGGGCTGTACCAAAAGAAACTTCAAAGAACAGCACAGGGTTCTTTAAAGCCCCTTTCAAAGAGCCCTGAATTGCACGATGGAGCCTTGACAATCAGATATGCATCCGGACTTCATAGTGTTGTGTCAACAGGTGGCTGACAGGTTGGTAGCCCTACTCACCTGATGAACTTGGCCCACAGTGGGTAGGAAAGATGAGAATATGGCTCACTGCTCAGACCCAGTAGCCCACCCTATGAACTTGCTTGGTCATAATGTGATGTGTCTTGGCTGGCTGTGTAGATAGGGCCTTTTAAGTGCTGCCACATAGAATGGAACTGTTTCAGGGGGTGTTTGGGGCAATAGATAATTTTGTGACCCTAATGCCCAACCTGGTGATGTTTAGCTTTTTGGCTGTCACTTGGTGTTTTTTGTGTTTTTTAAATGAACTTGCTGTTTCAACATGTTTTATGATTGCTGAGCTGCCTTATGAACCTAACGGACGGCTTGCCATTACTAATATTTTAGATGCAGATTTCTATGAAATGCAAGCTGGGTCTCATTGACCTGACATATGAAACAGTGGGAATTTGTTTGGTCTTTTAACTTGATCTACTTTCCCCTATATATTTCTTTCATTAAAATCTGGTATGGACTACTGTGATCCAGATAAAGGGATTGTGTTTCCCCCCCTGGTTTCTCTCTGTGTGGGTCTATGCAAAGCCTAATTATCAGTTGCCATAATTTCCAGATTCGCTCAGAAGGAAAGCCTCTGCTTTGCGTCCCTCTATTTGTGTAGCTGGCTGCTGCTGTACCCAGAAATAAGGCAATAAATGCTTTTAGCCTCCATTGCTGCCAAGCAATATTCCGTTTGGAAATAATCCATTACTTAGCAAATACACTGCAAATATGAGGATGGCAAAGGTACAGCCATGAGATGAGACTACAATATTGGGGCTTTGGGATGTGGAGCTCTCTGGCCTTTGGATTCTATCTTTCATTTTTTAGGTACAAATGTGAATTTGATATAACTCTTTGTTGAAAGGATTCAGTTCCTTCCCCTGACAGTAATCCACCGCTTCGCTCTTTGTTCAAGGCTATAATTTATCTGCTTAACAGCAGCAACCATCTGTTAGGAAAAAAAGGACTGAAACCAAAGCTTAGGTAGGGACAGAAAAAGAAAACAAAACCTGTATAGCAGCAAAGCAGGATTTGTAAAAAGGATGGTTAGCACAAGATTGCACCAAAGGTCCGTCTGAGAGCAAATGATTTTATTTTGGGGAGAGGACTCACAAGCTCAGTATGAATGCTATAAGTTAGGGGTGAGGAACTTCAGTTTGGTACATATATTGTAGTGTCATGCAGAAATAAGTAGTGTGATAAAACTACTGGTTGAAAGAATAAAGAACACTGATGGTATAATACTCATAATAGACAAAGCCATTTACATGCGGTCAATACGGAGCAGTTAATACTAGCGCAGACAAACAAAGGTTAACTGAGCTTGGGTGGGTGGGGGACAAGGGCGTACCCACCACGGGGCAAGTTAGGGCAGCTGCCCTACTCTAGAAGCAGGGCTGGTGGGCAGAGGCGGAGCACAGCCCGGCGGAGCACGAGTTCGCCATTCCCGCCGCGCCGCGCTGCGCCCTCCCTCCAGCTCCCCGTCGCGCCCTCAGGCAAGGCCAAGCGCGGCGGGGAACCAGGGAGCGCGGCGCGGCGGGCGGGAACGCCGAACTCGCGCTCCGCTGGGCTGGGCTCCGCCTCCGCCCACCAGCCCTGCTTCTAGGGAGGGGCACAGCCCGGCGGAGCGCGAGTTCGCTGTTCCCGCCCACTTTGTGGCCCCTCCCCTTCCATGCCTTTGCCCCTCCCCTTGCCCCCCCTAGTTTTAATCCTGGGTACGCCCATGGTGGGGGAGGGGGGGACATGAACCCAACCATAAAATGGACCACCCTCAACTGTCTGCCTGCATGGGATTCTCCTGTGGCAGGGGAGGGCCCATGGGAGGGGGGTGGAAAGAAGGTGGAAAATATGTTTATGCAAGTATTTTTCTCTTTTTTTGTAATCTGTAAAACTAATAAAAATTATTTTTTTAAAAAAATAACTGAACTTGGAGAAGCCAGAAGGAAGTAAAGCCTGATAAAACAATCTACCAACAGGTATTTAATGAAGACTCAGCAAAAGAGGAATAGGCTGCCTCTCCCCACTACTCCCCAGTTCAGGTAACTTATTGCAAGGGCTGTTGCTTTATTTTCCATGCTAATCATGTTTACCTGGGTAGAAGAACATGTCCCTGAATTGAGATATTGTCTCTTGCTTCTTTGGATGAAGAGGGCTGTGTGTGCATTTATAGAATCTTCTGACTTTTGTGTGGCTGAAATGAAACCTACTGTACAAAGGTCAGGGTTGCATCCATTGCTCCACCCTTTTGGCCACTGTCCCTCCCCACCACTAGAATTCAGCCTTCAGAATCTTGCTCATGAAGGAATGTGTCATTTGGGGATTAAGGATCCCTATCCCTGTTATAGGTGAACTGAGCATCTCAGGAATACCTGGAGCAGATCCACACCATATGTTTAAAAGCACATACAATGTGCCTTTGTTGTTGTTTAGTTGTTTAGTCGTGTATGACTCTTCGTGACCCCATGGACCAGAGCACGCCAGGCACTCCTGTTTTCCGCTGCCTCCCACAGTTTGGTCAAACTCATGTTCGTAGCTTCAATAACACTGTCCAACCACCTCGTCCTCTGTCGTCCCCTTCTCCTAGTGCCCTCAATCTTTCCCAACATCAGGGTCTTTCCCAAGGATTCTTCTCTTCTCATGAGGTGGCCAAAGTATTGGAGCCTCAGCTTCACGATCTGTCCTTCCAGTGAGCACTCAGGGCTGATAATATAAAGAGCTGTTGTTTCTCCCTCACATAGATACAGGGCCAGCCCTACGGCAAGGCTGGGTGGCGCAGGGTGCCGGGTCGCCAGGGGGGCGCCATGCTGGGAAACGGGGCGGGGGGTCACCGGAGGGATCTTTGCACCAGGGCGCCAGATATGCTTAAGATGGCCCTGCATAGATACAGTACTCAGACTACATTTCTAAGGTTCTTTGGTGGATGTCATGTGCTTTGAATGTGCACTGGTTGTGCTTTTAAATGTATGGTGTGGCTCTGCCCAGGGAAGAAAGTAGAAGGACACCACATATCTGTAGAGTAGGTATTGGAGGCCTTTGAATGACAGTTGCTGGAAATCACAAGTGGGGAGAGTGCTGTAGTGCTCAGCCTTTGCTCTTGAGCTTCCCGTAGGCTTCCCCTGTTGACCATAACCTTGTGCAGAAATCTGTTGGCAGTTATTTTTGTCTGGAGTTAAGTGCACAGTGTAGAATTCGCCAAACATTTGGCAATCATAAAGGCATAGCACGGCATGGTGCCATAGATGTCATTTATGACTCCACAGACCTGCTGGGGACCTGAGGGTGCAATCCAACCGCTACTTGGCATGACATTTAGCCTGCATAATAGACTTCATTCAAAAGACACATTATACTAAACCAAAATTTAATATGCACTGCTGTATGCTGGACAAGCTCTGCCACTTCCCCTCCCCCCTTAACAGAGGTTCTGTGTCTGCCTGTCAGGCAGACAATCAGCAGATTAAGCTAGAGGACCATAATATAGAATTGCAAAATTCAGCCCTGCAAGTGGGAACTGAAGCATTCTGTCCATGATTAAAATATCAGATGCATCAATGAAGGTGGGTAAAACAACTACTCTGAAGGCAGAGAAAATAAATGAACCTTCCTGGGATCTCTGGATTAGGGCGCTATACAAATTTTATAAAAAACAAAAAAACATAATAAAATGTATTTCACTTTTCAAGCTTTAAAAGGGACTAGAAAAATTCAGATAGGTTTTCCAATAAGTTGCTATATGAAACCTCTAGATTCCACAGCAGTATATCATTGAATACAAGATGCTGTGGAACAACAGGAGAGGTCTGTTGGCTTCCCAGAGATACCAGGTTGTTTACTATGGAAAATGGCAGGCCAGATAGATCTTGGAACTGATTTAACAGGGCTCTTCATCTTCTTAGGCATGCTATGCTTGCTAAGTAGATACAAATTAAAGATGAGCCAACATTTCTCAGAAGATAATTTCATTGACAAAATTTCAGGTTTTCTTTTTTCTCAACACCACCCAACCCAGAAAAAGAAGCCAATTTTCCAGAATATTTCAGAATAAATAATTTTGAGCCACAGGTTACATTGCCAGCATTCACCATCCAGGTGCCCTCCAGAAGCTGTTGCAATGTAACTCCAACATCTGTTGTCCAACATCTGTAGGGCAATATGTTGGTGAAGGCTGACACATATGTAATAACCTTGTTCTGCAGAGAGGTTCCCAGCTTCTATTTTATCAACTTTATTTTGTAGGATTTTGGGTAGCAAGACTGAAAAAGATATTTCTGACAATTTGCAGAGCTGCTCCCAGCTGTAATGTAGTAAACCCACAACTTACCCAGAAGTTGCACATTTGGTTCAAAGGCAGATGGGATTGTTAAAGTCATTTTCCCCAGGACTTGGCCCCCTTTCCATCTCCCCGTTTTATTTTTATCATGTGCATAAAGCTGAATGTTCACAAGTTAAATGTGCGTAAGTTATGGCCTTACTGTAATCATATTTGGGAAATATGGGACCATGGTTTGCCTCTTTAAGATGGGTTGGGGAGGATATGTGGCCCTATGTTGCGTTATACTTCAATTTCAAAGAGCCAAGCCCAGTCCTTTTGGCAGCTGACTGATTGCAGCCCATTGACATATGTTGGTCCAGGAGCACCTCTTGATTAATGCCAATTGTCTGAATTGTAGAGGAATCAACGACAAATCATGCTGGAGATGGAGGCTTGTCTATAGCAGGGACACACTCCCAGGTTCCACTTGTTCTGCCTTTCAAGTTGGCAGACACAGTGGGATGCATTGAGGTCCCCTGACCCCACTGGGTAACATTGCCAGGATTTTTGTCTCATGAATCCTGGTTTTTCCCTGCCTGAACTTCCTCACTGCCTGTGGAGTGACCACTATTGACTCATGAGAAAGCTGGAAACCCAAGATGGCTTAGTCCTTACCCCACTCTATTTGGAACATAGTTTGCAAGACCCCAGCTGGTCCCAAGAGACTGCAAAGAAGACTGAATCAGGAAAGTCAAAGAGCCTCCTAAATATATAAATAAAATCTCCAACATATTTTACAGGGACAATAACCATTTTATCACAGGTGTGTGTGTGTGTTAGTCACTATGAAAAACAACAACAGGGTCTGTTGGGCTTGTAATAAATGCTTTTATTAGGGTATAAGGTTGTGTAGGTCCAATCCTACACACACACACACACACACACTACATATACCATCTATATCATCTGCATCTATATCTGAATGATTTTATTGAGGTTAAAATAATTACGACTGATCTTATAACAAATAAAACAACCACAGTTTTGTCTCCGTGTTTAGTGGGGTTATTATTATTTTGTCATGTACCAATCTGAGATTGTTTTGTAATTGTATTATTTGGTTCTTGAGATTAATTACTGTATGATCTGTAACTGGATGACCAGGAAGTTGAGCCCAACTCTATATCTACATTGTGTCTAATTCTTCACTCATGCATAGGTCATTCTTTTGAAAGAGTTGTTAAGTAGAATTTAAGTACCTTAAAAGAAACAAACGCTCAGCAATTCTGTTGTGAAGAAAAGCCAATCAATTGGAAAGTTACAGGAAAGGATTTAGCAGGCACCTGAGATTGAAAATCGGTAGAGGCAAGCTGCTTTATGATCTAGCTTGAAAGCCCTTTAGAAGTGTAGAAAGTTTGCTCCTTCCCTAACCACAGGGTACAAAGTTTTTTGGCTACTTATAACAGCTCTGAGAGGTTATTGTCTGAACTATTGACATGAATATATCAGACCTTCCAAATGTCCCTATTTTCCAGGGACAGTCCTGGATTTACAGAAGCCACTCCAGTTTCTGGTTTGATCTCAGAATGTCCCACTTTTTCTTAGGATGTCCCTATTTTCATTGTAGAAATGTTGGAGGGTATGGTATATATGAGCAGTTATACTTTCTGTTGATTAAAAGGGACCAAACTGCAACTAACGTGGGTCTGAGCCCAGCCTAATATTTTTCTTCTTTATTTATTTGGAATATTTATACCCTGCCTATTAATCAAAGTTTATGAGGCTGCTTATAATATATTTTTAAATGAAATGAAATGAGTTAAAACAAATTAAATTAAAACAAAGAAGAGTTATTTGGAACAGCGATCTAGTTGAATGCAAGGGAATGCATCTCAGGATCCTCTTTTAGGATCCTTGCTTACTATAACAAGTGAATGAGGTGATAACAAGGCTTTTGAGTGTGCCATTTTTCATTTAAAGTACCCATAAAAATCTAGTTAAAAACTTGTTAAAAACAAGTTGTCATGAATTTTATATGAATGTAAGTAAAATCAACTGTTTTAAAACAAATATACATTAAGAATTACATGCTAAAATTATATGGCTGGGTAAAGGTAAAGGTACCTCTGACCATTAGGTCCAGTCGTGACCAACTCTGGGGTTGTGGCGCTCATTGCACGTTATTGGCCGAGGGAGCCGGCGTACAGCTTCCAGGTCATATGCCAGCATGACAAAGCCACTTCTGGCAAACCAGAGTAGCACACAGAAACGCTGTTTACCTTCCCTATTTATCTACTTGCACTTTGATGTGCTTTCGAACTGCTAGGTTGGCAGGAGCTGGGTCCGAGCAATAGGAGCTCACCCCGTTGCGGGGATTCGAACCACCAACCTTCTGATCGGCAAGCCCTAGGCTCTGTGGTTTAACCCACAGCGCCACCCGCTGGGTAGCCTTGCCTAAAGGGAAGTTTTTAGCAGGTGTTAGAGACAGTACAGTGAAGCTGCCTGCCTAATACCAGTAGATGTTCAATTGTATCTCTTGTGTGTTTGCTGCACTAGGCACATTTGGGAAGAATGGTAGGGTGGACAGTTTATTAATAATAACAAGCAAATGTTTTAGCAGGCATTGGAAATAGTACAATGAAATCACCTGCTTAACACTGATAAGCAGGAAGTTCCAGAGAGTAAATAGTGCCACACTGAAGGAACAATTCCTTGCAAGCATGGAGCAAAAATTAGGTGGCACTTGTGAAAGTGCCAATTCCACAGACTAAAGTAGTCAAGTGGAAACTGCCTGTCTAGACAGATCCTATACAGCCATACCTTGGAAGTTAAACGGAATCCATTCTGGAAGTCCGTTCTGGAAGCTCCTGCAGCCAATCAGAAGCCACGGAAGCTCCTTCAGACATTTGGCTTCCAAAAATAGTTCACAAACTAGAACAGCCACTTCTGGGTTTGCGACGTTCAGAAGCCAAAACGTTCAAGAACTAAGCTGTTCAAAAACCAAGGTACGACGGTATGTGAACTGGGGAGGCCTGCAGTATGTTGTCCTTGAATTCCATAGCCTAATTTAGAAGGGAAAACACTATTTTTTTAGGGGGGGGAAGTGCTGTTAAAGAATTGAGAGTTAGCATTTTTGTGGTGACCTACTGCAAATCACACAGATACCAGTATCTACTGGTAGATCCTCATTTACCACCTACCCCTCCAGTCTAAATTTACCTAACTGCATCAATGAATGCTGTATTTTGCAAAAGGGGAAATTCTATAAAGGGAATTGGCATTTGAGAGGTCTCTTGTCTCTCTGACATCCTTGATCCTTTAAGTTGATAAAGCTGCACTTTGATCAGGCTGGCTCAAAATCTTTTTGAAAGGATAAGATATCCAAAAGACTGCTAAGTCTTTTTTAATGATCTGTTAATTGTTTACATTCAGTCTGAACCTGTCCAACAACTTGTGGCACTCCCCCCCCTCTCTTTTGCCAAGGCATTTTTGGCCCTCCTGCTCTGTTCACCCTCAGGCAGAACACCCCCCCCCATTGAAGTGCAGGTGTGCTTAGCAGGTATCATAAAACTATCATAAAAAGTGCAGATGCGCATAGCATGCCTGTCAGGTGACATGCTCCTCTACGTTAAAAAGACACTGGCTGTGTATAAATTAAGAACCAATTTGCTAGCGTGCCACCTTTCTGATTGCCCTGCCTGAGTAATTTTCTCTGCAGCCCCAGACTGAATATGCTATTTCACCAGAGCTGGCTATGACTCATTTCCCTGCATTAGTTTCCTCTCACAGATGGCATCATTTCATCTCCTGCATTGAGAGTGACAATTGACATTGTGGAACTGAGGCGGCAGAGAGTACCTCCATGATGAATATATAATTTGCATGATAAATTTTCTCTAGTTTTGTGTTTTAGGGAGCGGGGGGGACAGTGGGGGGATTAAAAACATAAATGTGCACATATGCGCATGCAAGCGGGATCACACATATCCAGGCAAAATGACTTGAAGCTGCTAATTTGATTCCAAAGGCACTTGGTGATACAAATTGTTGGTCTCTCACATGCCAAAAATAGGCTAAGGGGAGGGGAGAATGGCTGCAAAAGATGTGAGGATGATCCAGTTTTTCTTGGTGCGTGAAAGTTGGTTATTTACAGCTATTGCCTTCTTCTTCCCTGTTTGCCCCACTGCACCTGACAGTTTCTCTAGAGGTTGTGTTTCCTCTTGGACCCTACAGAGTGACATCGCTCTTTGAAATGGTGACAAAGCAAGCTGATTTTCTTGGCTGCTGAAATAATAGCCTTCCCAGGAGCTATTGTCAAAAGGCATAAAAATATAACTGAATACATTTGGGCAAAATATCCCTCAATTGCAGGGAGCTGGACTAAGGGCCCTCTCTGTCCCTTCTAATTCTATGCTTCTAAGACGATGCTGTGGGACATTAACAATTTTGGACTCTTACGTTCCAACTATTTGCTCTTAGATATGCATGTGTTGCCACCATCTCAAAAAGAATTTCTGGAAAGGAGTGTGTTTGCCAAAAATGGCTCCAGCCTCTTCTGAAATGGTTGGATGTGTTCATGGCACGCCTCCTCCTCCTCAGTTGGAAGCAGCTTTTTCATTACAGTGTCTTCCTTGATTACCCAGGTTGAGTATTGCTTCTTTGTTTAAATGGATGGATGTGCAAAACAACCATGTGTGAAGATGCTGGGTGTATTCACTTCTGGGCATCAATTCATGAAAGACATTGACAAGCCAGAGGTGATTCAAAGCAAAGACTTAGAAGGCACTAATTCTATCCTTGTTGCTGTATATATATATATATATATATATATATATATATATATATATATATATTCTTTTCTTTTCAGATTTACATCCTAATGCCCACTTAGCTGGTTAGAGTAGTAGACTAGGACTGAATTGGAAACCCCATTCAGTTATGAAGCTCATAGGAAGTGGGGAGACTAGGGAAATGGCATGGGAAGAAAGGCTCCAAACACCTCATCCTGCAGAGTATAAGGCTGGGGTAAGATACACATTCCATAGACATGAAGCCACCACCCCAAAGGGTCAATGCTGACTGCAGAATTTGGACGCAATTTTAGCCCCATGTCCTGTAACAACCACACACTGTGTATGGTTATCTGCAGAGAAATCCTAGTGCATGAGCCACAGCACCTAGTTGCATGTAGAAGATCACATTTCAGAATATCTCTGCACATGGTTTTTGCAGGAAGGAGTTGCAGTTTGTGGTGTGAGTGTGCTGAAACACACAGGGAGCATGGCTATTTCCTTGGTGTAAGCAGGGTGGTGCTATCATCAGGCTAGCTAGGATGCAGACATAAGAGGAGTACAGTGCTGATCTTTGAAAGGCAGTTTTATTCAGATTTGTTGTTGTTGTTTAGTCATTTAGTTGTGCCCGACTCTTCGTGACCCCATGGACCAGAGCACGCCAGGCTCCCCTGTCTTCTACTGCCTCCAGCAGTTTGGTCAGACTCATGTTCGTAGCTTCAAGAACACTGTCCAACCATCTCGTCCTCTGTCGTCCCCTTCTCCTAGTGCCCTCCATCTTTCCCAACATCAGAGGCTTTTCCGGGGAGTCTTCTCTTCTCATAAGGTGGCCAAAGTATTGGAGCCTCAGATTCAGGATCTGTCCTTCCAGTGAGCACTCAGGGCTGATTTCCTTCAGAATGGATAGGTTTGATCTTTTTCCCCTCCATTGGACTCTCAAGAGTCTCCTCCAGCACCATAATTCAAAAGCATCAATTCTTTGGCGATCAGCCTTCTTTATGGTTCAGCTCTCACTTCCATACATCACTACTGAGAAAACCAAAGTTTTAACTATACGGACCTTTGTTGGCAAGGTGACGTCTCTGCTTTTTAAGATGCTGTCTAGGTTTGTCATTGCTTTCCTCCCAAGAAGCAGGCATCTTTTAATTTTGTGACTGCTGTCACCATCTGCAGTGATCATGGAACCCAAGAAAGTAAAATCTCTCACTGCCTCCATTTCTTCCCCTTTGTCAGGAGGTGACGGGACCAGATTATTCAGATTAGTTTTTGTTATATCTTATAAAATTTCCAATAATATTTTACTTTTATATTTTGAAGGATTTTATCATTTTTGAAGTAAATCATACATTAGCGTTGTTTTTTTAAAAAATGTATACTGTATATGAAATACAGTCGTACCTCGGTTTACGACCCGCTCGGGTTGCGAACACTTCGGGTTACGAACTCTGTAAACCCGGAAGTGTTTTCTGCGCGCGCGCGTCCCACGCATGCGCAGAAGCGGCGCACACGCTTTGCGCATGCGCAAAGCACGGAAATCGCGCTTTGCACATGCGCAGAAGCGGCGCTCGGTTTGCGATCTTTTCGGATTACGAACCGCGATCCGGAACGGATCGTGTTCGTAACCTGAGGTACTACTGTAGATAAATTGTAGAGCTGATTGGAGGTCAATGCAATATAGTGAAAATGCGCTTACTTTTAAATCTTACAGTCAAATCTTAATCTTATTTAGAAAATGCATTCATTTTTCTATGAGCTATGGCTGATAAAAAAAAGACTATCTGGAGCTCAGTACCTCTGGCGAAAGGGAGAAAAAGCTAAAGAGCAAGCAAAGCAAGAGGGCTTCTTCCTGAAATGCCTTTGAACACAGAAAGCCATTGAAGAACAACATGACTATACTTTTGTTGAAACTAACATAGAGGGAACTGAATGCAGTGCTCCTACTACCAATAATGTAAACTGTAAGACAGAAGTTTCACAAATTGGAGATATTTCTGGAAAACACACAGAGAAAAAGGAGGATGTGAAGAAAAGTGAAAATATTGCAAAGTCTGCAAAAGAAGATTGTATTGTGCTTGACTTGAATTACAGGGACCCTGCTAACTGGCCTAACTACTGCAGTGATAATTTTCGACAGCTTATGACACAACATGAACCACAGCAGACAGTATAACATGAAGTGCGATATATTCAACCTAAAAATATGTGAGTTTTTTTGTTCAGTTTTGATAGATGGTAGTCTATCAATGTTGAGACAAAACAAGTTAGAAAAAGGAGAAAGAAATGGTAGTTTGAGTATGAGGCTCAAAAAGAGGCACTAAAGCAGAAATTCTTAGTACAGTCAGGTTGCGTGTTTTCAGGTTGCACACAGCGCCAAACCTGGAAGTCTCGGAATGGAATACTTCCGGGTTTCGGTGCTTGTGCATGCACAGAAGCGCTACATTTCACTTTGTGCATGCGCAGAAGCACCGAATCGCGACCTGCGCGTGCACAGATGTGGTGCTGCAGGTTGCGAATGCTGTGGGTTGTGAATGTGTATCCTCCATGGATCACGTTCGCAACCCGAGGGTCCACTGTAGGTTTCTACTGTGCTATACTAGACATAGACATTCTGTTGAAGAGAGCTTCCATCAGCTACCAAAAAAAAAAATAATTAAAAAAATATCTACCGAAGATGTACTTAAGGCCTACATGAATTTGGAAAAAGCAATTGATGCACAATGGAAACAACAATATTGATTCTGAAAACCTGTGCTGTGAACTTATAGCAATAGCTCAAAGACTTCCGAAGTCTGTGGCGCCACAAGGAGTACTTCTCTTCATACTACAACAAAAACTCCTGGATAATGTGCCTAATGTTTCTGTTGCTCTAAGGACCCTTCTCACATTTTCCAGTGTCTGTGGCAAGCAGTGAATGCAGGTTCTTAAAGCTCAAACTTATAAAAACTTACATACGCTGAACAATGTTGCAAAAGAGACTAATTGCCTTGGCCTCTATATCAATTGACCACCAGCACTTGAGCCGAAAGAATTGGTGACAAATTTTGCAAAGGAAAAGGCATGCAAAGTGAGATTTTGATGTACCTGAAACTGAAACTTTTAAGAGACTTAAATGTTAACATCAAAACCCACAAGATTATTCAAAATTATTTGTATGCTAAAACCTTTTCTTTTGTATTTGAGAAAGGTAATCAAAGATGGATGTATTACTTATTCTTGCAATTTAAAATAAATCTAGCAGTTTCAAGTTTTGTGCATATCATTTTTTTCTACAAGGCACCTGTTTTTGAAAATTGAAATTAATAGTGTGTATGTGTGTGCGCACGCGTGCCCACCTTACCTAAGGTGCAAAATAGACTGGCACTGGCACTGGTGGAGGAAGAGGAGTGGGGGGGAAAGCGCACCGCCCCTGGCAGCGCAATCCTGCTGGGGTGCCATCATGGCTGCCCCCCGCCCATGCTGGGTGTCACTTAACGGTCAGGGGTCCCTTTAATTTTTGCCTTTTTATGGAAGAGGGTATTTTAAAGTTCTGGTGCCATTTGTGGAACTCTCTCTGTGAGGACGTTCACTCAACATCTACTGTTATCTCTTCATTGCTAGGTGAAAACCTAATTGTACATTTCGCATACTGTACTGGAAAACTTGCTAGAACAAGCATCAGAATATCACTAATGAACACCTATTTTAGCCACTCTTTTTTTGTCACCTTTATATCCATGCCATCCTTCCTCTGGGTGATAGTGTGCACAGGTTGAGCCAGGTTGACGACTTATTCCTGAATCCATCAGCTGCCAAGAAATGCAAATTGCAAACCCAATGCGGAGTTAGTGGTGGGGTGAGACACCTGTGCCCAGGGGGCTAACCCTGAACAAAAGGAACATAGTAATGATAATGATAATAATCATAATCCTCTCTCACTTGGTGTCTAATTATGGCAATATTCTATTGATGCCCTCCATTACGACAGCCGGTTGCAATTACTCTTATCAGTTTTCTGTCACAATTTTGTTCCATTGTCAAGTCTGTAACATTGTGGAGTTAAGTAACGTTTTCCTTCCCTGTTGATGTCAGTTGCCAGGGTAGCTGCATGCATTAAACTTAAAGGTTACACTTTCTCTGTGTAAGAGATTTCTCTGAAGTGTTGAACTTTAATCTTTCCAGCACCAAACGTATCGGTGAATGTGTTACCTTTCATTTTTCTCCCCTTGAAGTTTGTGCAGCAGAGGTTACATCGCTGAAAGCCTGCACGTTTAAAAATAAAAGAGGCATTTGTTTGTTTGTTTGTCTGAAAAGAAACTCTTTCAGCTGCCTTTAAACCCACCCACTCCACCCCTTGGCAGACCATGGTCATTGCAAACCTGCTTTAGCCTTTTCCTCCAGCACGGATATCACCCCTGGGGCAAAGTTCACACCTTATTTTTAAGTGCACACCTAAGATGTTTTAAAGGCACAACTTTGCTTTTTGACAAACAAGGTTGAATCCTTCAGATCTAGTGCTTTCCCCCCCTTTTTTCTTTTTAAGGTCACATCCACATCATACATTTAATTCTAGGAATTGTAGGCCTGGGCCCTTGAAGACATCCTTTTTATTGTGCATTCATGATTATTCATGCTCATGATGCTATTGGGTCAGGCATATGTTTCCTGCTTTCAGTATTGTTTGTGCCTGCAAAAGTATTGGGACAGTCACACTGCAGTCACACTGCTTCATTTCCATCTAGTGAATATGCAGCGCAGCCGGCTAGTTTTGGGCATGCTAAACATATGGCTCAGTCCTCAGTAGAAGGAAATACCTGCCCCCCCAAAAGCATTCACCTTCTAAACTGATTGCCTCATTCTGGCTAATAGTCGGGTTGGCCTGCCTGTGACCCTCCAGGTGCTGTTGGATTCCAACTCACCACAGCCCTAGCCAGCATTGTACTGGTCAGGGGTCAATAGAGTAGTAGACCAGCAATAGCTAAAGAGCCACACACAACTGGGATGGCTCACTACATTTTGAAGTAAGACAAATGGCCATCTAAAGAGCTTCCCATAAGACCATTAAATTCACAGCCAGCACTGGTTACCTGATCCTCTTAATTAGGATTGAACCTGGGATTGTCTGCAAGCAAAGCATATATTCTCCAATTGTTGTTATTACAGTGGTGCCTCGCTTAACAAACGCCCCGTAAGACAAAATTTCCGCTTAAAGAAAGGATTTTTCTAGTGGAGGTTGCCTCGCTAGACAAATTCGTTTTACAAAAAATTCGTCTAGCGAATCCGGGTTTCCCATAGGAATGCATTGAAATTCAATTAATGCGTTCCTATGGGCAATTTTTTTAAAAAAAAATATTCAATGCATTCCTATGGGATTTGCTAGACAAATTTTTCGTTATAAGAATAGACCTGTGGAACGAATTAAATTCGTCTAGTGAGGCACCACTGTATTTGTATTTGTTTTCATTGATGAATTGTTTTCCATAAAGCAACCTGAAGAAATCCATAGCACAGTAAATGCCCCCCCCCCTCGGAACAACTGCATATATATATAAACTGCTAAAGCAATTGTATATGTAATGTGGGTATCTAGGATTAAATATTACAGTCGTACCTCGGAAATTGAACAGAATCCATTCCGGAAGTCTGTTTGACTTCCAAAACATTTGGAAACCAAGGTGCAACTTCTGATTGGCTGCAGGAAGCATCGGATGTTTGGGTTCCAAAGAATGTTCACAAACTGGAACATTCACTTCCAGGTTTGTGGCTTTCGGGAGCCAAAACATTCAACTCGCAAGGCGTTCAGGATCTAATGACTGTACTTGATTTACTCCCCATAATCCAGGGGGGTGTCCCTAGCTCTCAGCTGCTTCCTCTTTAGTCTCAGCATTGCCCATGTAGAATTCAGCAGAGAGATGGATTGGGATAAAACTTGTATTCATTGACTTTGCCTGTCATTGGTTGTGGCTTCATGTAGTTCTGGTCTCCTTGCCTTCCATTCTGCCAGGTGCAATGGGCACCAGCTATCACTGTGATGTTGTTTACACTGACAGCAGCTCTCCAGGTTTCAGGCAGGATTCTCTCCTATCCCTCCCTTCCTGAAGATGCTAGAGATTGAATCTAGAACTTTCTGCAAATAAAGCTATGGTCCTCCTCATTTTCTCAAAAATGGGAAAAAGGAAAAAGACTGCAAATGGCAGATGACATGATCTAATTCTAGTCCAAGTGAAGTCTTTTTTTTAATCCCACTGTTTTAACAGGAAAAGTTCAACGTACCTGCTTAACACTTTCACTGACATCAAAGGCAATTTGAATTGCCTAACTTTTGACAGCATCACATCCTCTTTGTCTTTAATTTAGCTTTTGGGTGACCTCTATAAATTTTATGCATTAATTTGTTTGCAGTGTTTCCATAATGAAAAATAAAGCTAAGTTAAATAATACTTCCCCTACATTTTATGAGCTCCTTTTATATTCTGAAACAGAAGCTTAATGGTCTCTGACTGTAGCCATATAAACTAATGAGAGCCATTAGAAGCTACTAATCTTCCAGCAAGAACTTGGAAATGTTGCTCAACACAGTCAGGGCTGTCAACTGAGCAAGCTGGACAGCCATCCACGTCTCCTTGCTTGGGAATCAGGTGGAGATGGGGGTGGTGAAAGCAGTTGCCAGTTTGACCCTCTGCTCTGCCTATGAAACTGGTTCAAAACTGCAACTGGGGGGAAAAGAGAAATGATAGAGCTGGAAGGTAGCAGGAAGTGGCAGCACTAAAAGCAGGAGGCATTGTTTCTGTGGGCAATGCTATCCAGAATTGCAGCTTAGAGCATTTTGTGGCCACACACTCAGAGAGAAACCATTGGGTCTCCCTAGGCAGGAAGGGAGCCAGGTGGCGCTGTGGGTAAACCACTGAGTCTAGGGCTTGCTGATCAGAAGGTCGGCGGTTTGAATCCCTGTGACGGGGTGAGCTCCCGTTGCTTGGTCCCAGCTCCTGCCAACCTAGCAGTTCGAAAGCACGTCAAAGTGCAAGTAGATAAATAGGTACCACTACAGCGGGAAGGTAAACGGCGTTTCCATGTGCTGCTCTGGTTTGCCAGAAGCGGCTTTGTCATGCTGGCCACATGACCTGGAAGCTGTACGCCAGCTCTCTCGGCCAATAATGCGACATGAGCGTGCAACCCCGGAGTCGGTCACGACTGGACCTAATGGTCAGGGGTCCCTTTACCTTTACCTTAGGCAGGAAGGACAACCCTGTTTGGGTTGGGATTTCATCTAACCACCTATGTTCTTGCTGGCTATGATGGGTTTCCCCATCAAACTCTAGGTTTGGTTCCTCTGTCCAGGCTCAACTCCCAGAAGAGGAATTTAGGCCTGGTACCCATGTGGTAAGGGACCCATGTGGCGCTATGGGTTAAAGCACAGAGTCTAGGGCTTGCTGATCAGAAGGTCAGTGGTTCGAATCCCTGCAACAGGGTGAGCTCCTGTTGCTCAGTCCCAGCTCCTGCCCACCTAGCAGTTCGAAAGCACATCAAAGTGCAAGTAGATAGATAGGGGCCGCTCCGGCGTTTCCGTGCGCTGCTCTGGTTTGCCAGAAGCAGCTTTGTCATGCTGGCCACATGACCCGGAAGCTGTCTGCGGACAAACGCCGGCTCCCTCGGCCTATAGAGCGAGATGAGCGCTGCAACGACAGAGTCGGACACAACTGGACCTGATGGTCAGGGGCCCCTTTACCTTTACCTTACCCATGTGGTAGCTACAGCAGGTTTGTTCTTTCCAGCATCTCCGGGGGAATGAGCACTCAGAGGCGAAGGAAGGTGTTGTGACACCGAGGGTTGGCGTCGCTACGTAGGGTGCATGTGCGGCGTCGCTATGTACGACGCATGCACCGTACGTAGCAATGCCACACATGCACTGTATAGCTGTTTGCCGCCGAGATCCTTTGCTCATGGCTGCAGCCATGAACGGAGGATCCTCCACATGCAGTTGTGGAGGCACGATGGCTGCTTGTGCCACTGCGAGCCCCCGCGGGGTGACTTCTTGTCACCCCCACAGACATGGAACTCGGGGCGCACTGCCACCCCACCCCCATTATGTTTTTTTTAAAATATATTTTATTGGTTTTATATGAAATACAGAAAAAATGAATACAAAAAACAAACAAAAAAGAACAAAAAGCAGTAGAAAAAAGGGAAAAAAACATTTCTTTAACATCTGTCAAATATATTTCTTACTCTGTCGACTTCCTCCTTCCCCCCTTCCACGTTTCTATTTATAACTCATATAGCACTCTCTGCTTCTTAAACCATTTCTTCTTTTAGGATACTGTACTTGTTATTAATATTTTTCTTGATCCATTTCAACCATACATTCCCAATATTTCACAATATCATTTGGATCTAGAAGTCTTAATAATTATTTTACATTTAAACTTATTTCCTCCTTACTATATCTAAATGCTTCTTCAGCCTCTTTGTGCTTCCACTTCCCTCCCACCCCCATTGTGATGCCACTGTGAGCACTCACACTTTACACCATGGGTGCCCTTTGTGGAATCATGCGTGGTGCTTTGGACCCCAGGGAATGTACCGGTTGTGTGAGCTGGCCTGCCTCTCAGTGTTATTCTTTGGAGGTTCACGCCCAGCCTCAGTTAAGTCAAATTACACTTCTGGGAGGTGGAGCCAGTCGCATAAATAGGGGGTGGAGCTGGCAGCAGCCAGGCAGTCAGCTCAGGAGATTCACCCACCCAACCCTCCTGTAGTTTAATGTTTCTTGTTTGCAGGTTAACCTTTTTCTTCCTGTTTAGAGGGCGCTGCTACGGTCTTTGACTTGTTGCTGTTGAAGAACCGGGAATAAATTTTCCTGCAATAACCGGTTTTGTCTTCCCTGTCGCAATTCAGCATAACTTTCAGTTTAAGGTCTTGGGCGGAATCCTTTCGTCTTTTCTTCCCTAAAATGGGAGGGGTGAATGAAATGGTGACTCACGCCCCCCCCCCTGCGACGGCGATTCCAGGGTCCCTTCTTAAATTGGTAATATGGGTGTCACTGGCCATACACTGAAAGGTTGTCAGTGAACTACCCTGCGTGTGGGAATATGGGGTGGGCTTCATTTACCCTGAGGAGCCCCAGTTCCCTCGGCTGATGGGCTGGGAGGAATACATGCTCAATGCCTAAGCCAAGGTCTTCCTACATCTGAAAGTTTAATAAAGTTGTGGCCAAATTTTAATTCCATAACACGTCATCATGGGTCATTATTCCTTTTTGGTGGTCCCTGGGGGCTGGGACGGTCGCCTCCTGGTCTCACAAAGTAAGATTGTTCACAAAGAGCCCACATGGTAGTTCCGATTAGAATGGCCACTTACAGCCGGAAGAGGAGAGGAAATGCATTGCCGAAAGAAAGAGACAAAAGAGGGTGTTTATTGGTGTAAATAAATTATATATGCCCCCAAAACTCTACATCTCTTAACAACTCTGAGGGCTAGAGACTTAAACTATATTTTACAGTGAGACCACCAGGAAGCTAAATTCTGTGCCAGATCCCAAATGGAATTTGGAACATATGTCTGAAGTAGAGATTACCTTCCTGGAAAGCTTCTTGGTTACAATCCCATCTGGATTACCGTAATGCACTCTAGGTGGGGCTGCCTTTGAAAAGTGCTTGGAAAATTCAGCTGGCTCAAAAAGCTGCCGCCAGATTGTTAACTGGGGCTGGTTACAGGGAGCTCCACTGACACTGGTGTGTTTCTGGACACAATTCAAAGTGCTGATTATGACCTATGAAACCCTACATTGCTTATGTCCACACTATCTGAAAGACTATATTCCCTCATATGAACCTGCTCCAGTTTTGAGATCTTCAAGGGAGACCCTTCTCACAGTCCTTCTACCCTCACAGGCATGCCTGGAGGGGACGCAAGAAAAACTCTCCTTGGTGGCTGCTCCTAGACTCTGAAATTCACTCCATGGGGAAGCTAGACTGGCTCCTTCCTTGTCCTTCTACCAGCAGGGGAAGAAGCCTTGTTATCACAGGCTTTTGGAAATAGACTGCTTTTAATGAAAGGGCTGGTGACATGATTTTATTGTAATTATTTCTATGTTTTAAAAAGAGTTTATATATGTACTAGCTGGCCATTCTGTGCGAAATTAGGAAGAAAGAAATAAGATAGTTGATGTTTGATATTTTTCCTTTTTTAATAGAGAAAACAATGTTTTTAGGTGTGTTAGTGGTGGGATCTTAACAATCTAAGGTTCTGCAAACACTCTCGTATTGGCAAGAAATGCTGTTTCCAAATTTGAGCAGAATCGGTCAAGCGGTTTCCAAGAAAAGTGGACTATAACAAACATGGCCCTTCTACATTTACACTTACACACACACACACACACACACACACACACACACACACACAGACACACACTGTTTTAATTCTATTAATGTTCAGTTGTATTTTTAATGATTGCTTTTTCTATGTTTTTAGCAATTCTTGTTTTTATGTGTAAGCTGCCCTGAAAAAGGAAAAAGGCAGAGAATAAATAAATAAATAAATAAATAAATATTAATCAGTATTATTATAATTGCTTAGCAACTCTGCAGTCAAGGCTACTGGAATCCATTTGTTTCCACACTGGATGCTCACTTTCTTGGCCTAAACTCTTATTCTATAAAATCAGAGTTGGCTAAAGTGACTTTCACTGTTTTTCTTTCTTTCTTTGTTTTAATATTGCTTATCCAACTCTGTCCCCAGATCACATTAAAAGCTTAACTACCTGATACCTCTAAGTCAGAGTAACTGCCTCATGTGAGGCTCCTGTAGATCAGCTGATTGCCTAGCTGAATTGTATAATTCACCAATATGTTGGCTAAACATATGAGTTCATCACAACATACATTCCAAAAAACTAGCTAGCCTTCGTCAATAGACATGAAAAGTTGATCAATCTCTTTAGGGCTTCATTAAATTAATCTTGCAGGGGCACACATTAAAATTGCTGAATTTGATGTTATCTATCCTTTAATAAGGACAACATTGGTTGGTAGGACTGTAATCAATAATTAAAAGATGTTATCTATTTGTTTGTAGTGTACAATAAACAGTTTTTGCGATTGAGTAGCAATCACTGCAAAGCCGAGGCATTTAATCAATCACTAAACTTGCTTCTTGTGGGTTTACTGCAAAGCAATATAGATTATAGATAGTGATCCAGAGCTGCAGTAAAATTGCAGAAATGCTTTTCCAGGGGACATAATAGTAATCTACATAATATTTGCAAAGTATAACAATAAGTATAAGAAATACTTCATTGTAAAGGATGGTCATCACTATCTCATGAAAGATGTGAGGGAGCAAAACTTAATGGGCTTTGGAGTTAAAGCTCCACAAAGATTAATATCATCTGATATGGACTAGTTACTTAAAATGCGTATTGTTTTTCAAATATGTAGAAGAGCACTAAAACGTCAATTCCATACCTTGGATTTATGTGTCTAAAGCATCTTCATGTTTTGTTTTGTTTGCCCTTTCAGTTGTTGTGCTTTCCATCTCTTTCAGATATAAAATAAATCTGTCTTTCAGGGAACCTTGCCCACAGATCTTTCCATCAGTAATTAGAAGGATATCAAGTCACCATGTCTGCACACATCTTGTGGCTCTGGATTATTGACGCAACCAAGGCCTTATCTGCACTACACACTTAAAGCAGTATCACACCACTTTAAATGCTGTTGGCTTCTCCCAAAGAATCCTGGAAACTGTAGCTTGTTAGTAGTATTAGTAATAATAATAATAATAATAATAATAATAATAATAATAATAATATATTTGTACCCTGCCCATCTGGCAGGGTCTTCCTAGCCACTCTGGGCGGCTTCCAACAAAGATTAAAAATACATTAAAATGTCACACATTGCCTTCAGATGTCTTCTAAATGTCAGGTAGTTATCTCTTTGTCATCTGATGGGAGGGAGGGCGCCACTACTGAGAAGGCCCTCTCCCTGGTTCCCTGTAACTTTCCTTCTCGCAGTGAGGGAACCGCCAGAAGGCCCTTGGGCACTGGACCTCAGTGTCCAGCACCTCAGTAATGGTGCTGAGAGTGTTAGGAGACCACTGTTGCCCTTACAGGTCTAGAGTTCCCTCGGAAAAGGGACTTGCTGTTAAACCATTCAAGGTTTAAGCTGATAATTAAGCACTAAGAGTCCCCATGTAGGCTGACACTATGAAGTACAAAATCCCATTTCTGCCTCTATCTGCTTTCATCTGCAGCTTTCCTTTTATTTTGGCATTGGCGTAAACAGTAATTAGTGTGTGTCAATGTGTATACCTATGTATGTAAATAGATGGGAGTGTGTGGACAGAAGGAGGAGATGTCTGTGGATGGATGGGGATGTGTGTGAATGAAGGGATTTGTGTGTTTCGATGGGGTGGATGTCTGTGTTGGGATGAGGGGATGGTGTCTACGGATGGATGCATGGATGGATGTGGCTGTATATATGTATGGACTGGAGGATGTGTGTGCATGTGTAGTTGGTTTGGGAGATGGGATGGGATGAGGGCATGGTGTGTTGTGGATGAGGGGATGGTGGCATGTCTGTGTGCATGGATTAGTGGTGTGTGTGTGTGTGTGTGTGTGTGTGTGTGTGTGTGTGTACTAGGGGGGTTGTCTCTGGGTCTGCATTTGTGATGTGTGTGCATGCTATGTGCTTATGGATGGGGAATGTGTGAGTGGTGAGGGCTTGGTGTGTGTATATGGACGGGGTGGTTTTGTGTGTGTGCATAAATGGGGGGTATGTGTTTATGTATATAGATAGGGGGTTGTGTGTGTCTATGTATGAGATGGATGGGGATGGTGGCTTATGGTTTCCGGACAGTGGAGAATGATGGGTGTGTGTTTGAGTGTGCATGGACTGGGCTGAGATGTGAATCCCAAGTTTTCTCAAATGCATATACTTACCATTTATGCCAGAAACCTACCAAATTTATTCTAGTTTCCTTTTTTTTTGAAGGCCTGGAAAATATACTAACTTGTCACAGCTCTCCATCTCTAAAAGTTAACCTGCCAAAGACGGCTTCCTACATTTATTCACTGTTTATGAAGAAAACCTGCAATAAAAAGTATGACTATTGTGGCTTTTCTTGCATGAAGAAACACAGTCGAATTTAACCTTCATACTCACCAAATCTCTTTACATAAAGTACTAATGTTTTAAATGCCAGACCATTAAGCATTGCTGTGAATATATATAGAGAGAATATAAATCCAAAATCTAAATATAATACATAACTAAACCAACGATGAAGTTAACTAACTAATGGATTTAAATATCTAACAGGTATAGACGAGTATGATCCCCAGTTGTACATTTAGCTCATTTAGAAATAGGATTATGTGATATCTATTGTTCCTTCCATATTTGCTCTGAGTATATACATCAAACTAAACTCCACCTGTGAACACAATTAGTAATGAGCTACATATAAATTTAACTAATTTAAAATAGATAACCAAAGTAAATGAATGAAGCAGGTAATTATTTCAAAATTATCCATCTCCTTAGCAAACCATCCAAGCAACAACTGCTTGGTGACATCAGCTCCAGCTCAGAACATCATTTTGCAAGCGTTGTTGTGACCGTACACGGTTGACACAAGTATTTATTTTAAACGCACATGCTGCTTTTCTGCTACAAGAGCACAGAAGGCCTTTTACACTTTTTTTTTAAAAAAATATCCAACTAGTAGATAGGAATTTTGCCTGGTTTGCTGATATTAGATGCCAAAGCAAGGGATGCTGGAGGGTGGACATTAATTGCATGTGTCTTGGGGGAGATGGAGGAAGTACCTGGCCAGCAAACTGCAGCAAGCATCATAGGGACATCCCCAGAAAGGAGAGGTATTAGGGAAAGTACAAAAGTTCAAGTGAGCTGTTGGGCAGATTGTGTGTTAGCGGGACTGAGAATCCCGATTTCCCTAGATGCTTCTTGGTATCATCTATGCAGACACTTTATAATTAATAACTCCCTAAGGTATTTAGTTGTACAACTGTTAGTATGCCTTCTGGGAAGAGCACACAGAGAAGAAACACCATGGTGCACCTGAAACAGGGAAACTGGATGGCTTCATCTGCCTCAGCTGCAACAAAACATGCCTCTTCCGCATTGGTCTCTACAGCCAAAGCAGGTGCCGTAACTCTCCAGTGGCTTGACTTCACCTCCGATGTGGCACTCTTGCATTGTCTCTCAAGCTGGACTGCATTGTCTCTCAAGCTGGATGGATGCCAACAAGCAGGTATAAAGGAAGTAAGCATTAACCCTGTCTGTAAATACAGTGCCTAGGTAAATGCCCTCTGCAACCCAGTTGTGACCCAATTGTTATAAATGAGAAGCAACAACTGGGGTGGTGTCAGTTGGAACTCAGAGCACTGATGTCTGGCTGAAGGCATCACTCAAAGGTATAGCTTAGTTATAAAGTTAAAGTTTGTTTACCCCTCCCAGTGGTATCAAGATCAACCCAAAATGGGAGCAGCTGACTGTATATAATCACAGTTAAGCAGGAATGACTTAACTAGAGTGTTTACTTTTCTTGCTCTTCTGCCCACAAGATGGTGCTCCACTGTTGGGCTTCTTGCCATCTGTGCTACCAGTTCCAATGAACATTGGCCAGCCCCGACTGTTTGCTTCAGGGAACAGATACTGCTTTGCAAGCTGGCATTTTCTGCCTGGATGTTTTTCTGTCTCAAGTGAATACACACACTCTCTCTCTCTCATCACATGGCAATACTGGAAAAAGGTGAACCTTGTGTCTTTCTGCTTAGAGAAGTAGAGGTGGTAGTACTAATTATTTGTAACAATATGGAATCCACCTACATTTGAGTAAAACAGCAAGTGTCTGAGAATAACAAATAATGTATCACTTTCCTTGTTTCTTTGGAAAAGCCTATGTGCTCATTGACCTTTGACAACTGCTAAAAATCTTACCACAGAAAGGCTAATGCAGAGCCATTCTTATTTCCTTTTATACATTCAAATTGGAGCTGTTTCATTAAATGACCATTTGTTCTCTCTCTCTTGCTTAAATGAATTTACATTACTTGGGGATTGCAAAGAGAGCCTTTAACAATGAGTGCTGAAACTCATTTGATTTAAGCAGGCATGTATTTTATGTTGAAAGTTTGATGGGCTTTTGGTTTTGCAGGATGACTTCATTAAATGGATCGTAACTATATATTTTAAATGCACTTCTTTACTAGTCTCCTTCTCTTACGTTGTATGGACATAAGGCATGATGGGCTATTTTCACTGGATGCCCTAAGTACACTAGAAAATAATTTGAGCAGTGTGATGGGTCTTGATGTGTTATTCCCTCATTCAAGCCTTTATATTTAGTTACAGGTAGGTAGCCGTGTTGGTCTGACGTAGTCAAAACAAAATAAAAAAATTCCTTCCAGCAGCACCTTAAAGACCAACTAAGTTTTTATTTTGGTATGAGCTTTCGTGTGCATGCACACTTCTGAAGAATCTGAATAAGTGTGCATGCACACAAAAGCTCATACCAAAATAAAAACTTAGTTGGTCTTTAAGGTGCTGCTGGAAAGAAGCCTTTATATGTGTGTAAACACACACAGAGACAAAGTTATACCTCATGTTATGTCCGCTTCAGGTTGCATGTTTTCGTCTTGCGTCCCGTAGCAACCTGGAAGTACCGGAATGGGTTACTTCCGGGTTTCGCTGTTCGCGCATGCGCAAAAACGCTAAATTGCACCACGCATGTGCGCAGACGCAGCACTTCTGGATGCAAACGCTTTGAGTTGCAGACGTGCCTCCGGGATGGATTATGTCCGCAACTCGAGGTTCCACTGTACACACAACATTTTACTAATAGATCCTAATTAAGACTGCAGTCCTAACTCTGCTTACCTAGAAGTAAGCCCCACTGAATTCAATAGGATCTGCTTCAGAGTAGACATGCTTTGGGTTGGGTTGTGCTATTACTCATCTTTAAAAGAAAGTGAGATTGTTATTATTCCAATTGAATACACACAATACACACACACACACACACACACACACACACACACACTGTATAGCCAATATAGATGGCTTATTGTTTATAATGGCAGAGATACATTTATGCTGGGATGATATATTGAGGTCTATAATAAATGTCAATATCAATTGCTATTATATTTCAGTGGATGCTGGTCCATTAGGGCAAGCAGGCTTGTAACCAACCAACCTCAGTATGCCCTTAGCCAGCCATCACTTGTGTGTCTTCTTATTTACTACCAGTCTGGTGGGGGTGGTAATGGTGGCACTAGCTGTCAGGTTTTTCTGTCTTAGTCTCAATGTTGCTGTTATAGAACTTAGCAGCAAGTAGGTTGGGGTCAAAACTTTGGGGAATTAAATATCTGAATCCTTGTGGACCCACATGTGTGGGTGAACAACAAAAGAACTGGCTGTGTGCCTGGATTCAAAACATGGGCCTTGCATACAGAGAGCCCTAGTAACAGAGTATTAAAATCACAAAAGTTGAGCAGTTGTATAGCACTAGGAATATAGGTTGTTAGACCTCTTTATCCCATTTAGCTGCATTTAGCGCTTTTGCAAGGAACAGACCACGCACTGCTAAGTAAGTTAAAAACGCTTTACTTACAGATATGTAGATCTGATACATGTGTTGTTCCATGGCAGCTGCAAGGAGAAACACAGGCAGGACACTCTTGGGTAGAAAGTACAGCATATAGTTCCAAACACATGCTGTAAGCTTGGGAGCAAGTTTAAACATCTCATTATTGTTACATGATGGCGAGTAAGAAAAGAAGAGGAACGGTTTCAATTCTTCTCCAGTTGAGAGGGAGCATGACCTGAGTCTATCTAGCAATACAACTCTGTAGTCTTTAACCCTTTCGTGCAATAACTAGCAGTCATGCATACTGTACTTATGTTTGACTGTAATCTCCACAAAAATTAGTTGGCTCTGCCTGTCATTGGCTCTGCATCAACTCCTGTTGGGTTATCAGCCTTCTGTCCTACTAGTCTCAGTGGCCACCAACAACTCCTGAACATAGATTCCCAGATCATTACTCATTCCATTCCTTTCTCCAAAGCACACCTTTCAGTTTTAGAAGAAGCTAATATTTTGATGGTCTAGTACAGGCATCCCCAAACTGCGGCCCTCCATATGTTTTGGCATACAACTCCCATGATCCCTAGCTAACAGAACCAGTGGTCAGGGAAGATGGGAATTGTAGTCCAAAACATCTGGAGGGCCGAAGTTTGGGGATGCCTGGTCTAGTATAAATCCACCACTAATGCACCATTATTGTGTCAATGGCATGTTGCAAAAAATACCCACAAAAAACAAAGCATAAAGTAAGCAAGTACTAGTGCTGAGGGACCCATACACTGAAGGTGTAAGCCCTATACAACCTGATGTTGGGAAAGATTGAGGGCACTAGGAGAAGGGGACAACAGAGGACGAGATGGTTGGACAGTGTTCTCAAAGCTACCAACATGAGTCTGACCAAATTGCAGGAGGCAGTGGAAGACAGGAGTGCCTGGGGTCACGAAGAGTCGGACATGACTAAACAACACAACAACAAATACTGTGAGAACATTCACACTCACTGTATTTACATCCAGGATAAGCCGGTTTGTTCAACTAGCAGCAACAGTTGCAGTAAAATGATCAACAGTATTGGAATAGTTTGCAATTGGAAATAACTCCCCCCTCCAGGGTGGAACTGTTATAACAATATAGGTGTTACTTTTAGAAAAATGTTTTGGCTAGCCAGCCTTGATTTCAACTGCTGTCAATCAGTGGCTTAAACAGTCTGGATGGCAAAACTTAATTGAAATATTTTCTCTTGTGTCTCATACCAAGTGTCTGGATATGAGACTTGCCAAGGTCTTAAAAAAGAAGAGGTAGACAGATGGTACTCATGCCTTGATGGACAATGGCAGAAAGCCAAGTTTTCAGCTTCCAAAATAGCAAGGTATTTCTTGAAAAGCTGTTATATTCCATTTCTTGAAATTCTTTTTTGCATGAACTTTCAGTATTTAAGCACACACACACACACACACACACACACACACACACACACACACACACAAACAAACACACATGTACTCACCAGCATGGAGTGCTGGAAACTTCTACTACTACTTACAGAAGCATGGAGTAGACCGCCAGTGGTCTGTGAGGTTCATTCAGGTGGTCAGTAGATTGTCTATGTTAAATATTCATATTGTAATTGCATTTTTATCGCTTCTTTTATTTCTTATATTGAATTGCAATTTAAATTCTATGGAATGCAAATTGGAATAGAATAAAATGCTATGTAAGGATAAAAGAAGCAAAAGGAACACAATTAAAAATCATATAGCACCTAGCACATTACAATGGCTCCAACAGGTAGAAAAATCAAGTAGTTTGCCAAGACCCTCAGCAGTGGTCCGTGGTATATCAATATAAGACACAATAGAAACAATACTAAATCATTGAAATGACTGGCTGAGTTTATACAATCAAACAGTTGCATAAGTCTGTCTATATAAAAAGATATTCAAGACACCCTGAAAACCAAAAGCCTGCTGAATCTCTGGTGGCATTCTACAGCAGAGGGCCAGTGACACCAAATGCCTGAGTAAGGTATGTGGTTGAGCATTGTGGCTGAGTAGCTGATTTGAATCCTCCACTCCAATCTGGTTGGCTACACACACACACACACACACACACGGGGGGGGACGGGGGACAGACTCTCAAGACTGGCTGTCAGACTGGTCTCACACATTGCAAATCTTATTGAAAGATAACATTTGGAGAAGAACGGGAAGCATTTCCCATCTGTACCACTGATGGTCAAAAATACCCACTCTGCTCTCATTTCATGGAACTTTATGCTACACAGGGCACAACACATCTCAGAGAGATGTAGGCTTCCTGGGCCGCCAAGGGGAGGAGGGGTGCGAGAAATGAAATTTCACAACTTCTGCAAGAGTTCTTAAACAGACAAATCATAATTAAAGCAGGAATTATGGCATTGCTCTGCCTGCCCACCCCCTGCCAAACACTCAATCCCAAATGATTGCTTATTATACTTTAAAGAAATAAATAAACCCAGACAAACCAACCAACTACTGGGTCTTAAGTATTCATGTTAGTAGCAAATAAAATAGCACAAAAATCTTGGCAGAATTACCCTTTGACAACAGAGAAATTTTCCATCCCAGCTGGTCATTAGGCCTTTCCAACTGTCAGTGTCTCCTGCAATCTGCTTTAATAGCTGCATATAATTAGCTTTGTACAGATCACAGGCTTTGGGGGGTAATATTCAATCCAAATATCAAAATCCAAAGAAAGATAACTCAAAGGGACATATGTTTGAGGCAGCCTCCTCGGTGCTGTCTTTACTCCTAAAGACTGTAGCTGTGTTGATTTATGCATATTAGCTTTGAATCCTGATATGGAAATCTATCAATTACTTTCCTTACAGGAGTTCTGGAAAGAAATATAGGATGCTGATATAAAAAAGCAACATGTCATCTGGATACATAGATATCTTTGGGGGATATAATCTAGTAATGATTTCAGAGGTGAACCTGATTTCATTAATCTCAAGGTAGAGTTTTTTTATGGGAGAGGGGAGTATGGTAGACTTGTAGAAGAGAGTAGCTCTGTTTGGGATTCCCAATTTGGGATTAAAAAGTTTCAGTGTTTTAATTTGAACCTGATGGGTATTCACAGCCCAATTATAATTGCTTCACCATGTTGAACTTGGGTGTCCATTGCATTAGCTAGAAGAGGCATTAGCTAGAAGATGCAGCCAAAATGGTGCCCCTTTCCACCCTTGACCATTGGCCGGGCTGCTGGGACTGGTGTGAGCCCAATAACATCTGGGGGGCACTACATTTGCTGTCCATGAGCTGCGTTGTAAATATTTTATTGAAATAAATACAAACTTTGTCTGATGGGATTCGGTATTTTCAGAAACACAGAGGTTGTGGAATGCAGTATTTAGGGAATGCTGTTATTGTGGAAAGTAGATGAAAAGTAGAAGGGACTCAGGAGTCCACTGCATATTCCTCTGGCATTTCAAAGATCAAGCACGTGGTTCTAACCATGTCTACTCAGAGGTAAAGGTAAAGGGACCCCTGACCATTAGGTCCAGTCATGACCGACTCTGGGGTTGCGCGCTCATCTCGCATTATTGGCCGAGGGAGCCGGCGTATAGCTTCCAGGTCATGTGGCCAGCATGACAAAGCCGCTTCTGGCAAACCAGAGCAGCACATGGAAACACCGTTTACCTTCCCGCTGTAGCGGTTCCTATTTATCTACTTGCATTTTGACGGGCTTTCGAACTGCTAGGTTGGCAGGAGCTGGGACCAAGCAACGCGAGCTCACCCCATCACAGGGATTCGAACCGCCGACCTTCTGATCAGCAAGCTCTAGGCTCTGTGGTTTAACCACAGCGCCACCTGGGTCCCTAATGTTAATGTTAGGTTACAATTAATGTTAGCTTACAAAGCCCTAAATAACACGTGACCCAAATATCTATAGGAGTGCCTCCCTCTATATCAGCCTGCTCAGGTCTGATTCTTTATGCCTTCCCTGGTCTGATTCTTAACTCAGTGATGTGAGAGAGGGCATCTTCTGAAGTAACACTTTGATTATGGAATTTCCTCCCCTCAGAGGTACCTTACAACATCTATGCTACTTGGGTTTGATGCTATTTGAATATACCGGTACATCTTCTTACCTGGACTTTTTTTGGGGGTGGGGGAACAGAAAACGTCTGGTGGTGAAAGATGTAAGGTGCCTTACTTCTGCACCTAGAGGCCCTGCTTCAAGATCTTTGATGCTCTTGAGATTCATAGATTTATGTACTACTTTCCAAAGCATCCTGGAAACTTCAACTGTTTTCTGCTAGATTTTATTTGTCTTTCCCCCTTCCTTCTCTCCAGATGATGCCAACTTTGCCTGATCAACCTTGGCTTGTCCAATTGGCATTCTAACAGAGGCAAATATTGTTTGAAGAGGCATGCATATTGGCTATGAGACATTTAGAAGGCTGCACTATAGTGAAGTGGGTAGATTTCTGAAAAATGATGTGTGTCCTTGTATTTTTTCTATATAAGGCACCACCTAAGTGGTGCAATTTTTAAAGTCTGCAGGATCACATTGGTGATTCAAGCAATCCTAAAGCACCACAGCTTTTATTTCTATAATAAAAGGATAAAATTAGGGGGGAGAATTATTTGCCTTCATCATGTTAATCTGTCTAAAACCTTCAAATGAATTAATCACAAAGTATTCTGCCAGCAAGGTTGGTTCTGCAATATTGTTTTGCACTTTGTAAAAGTCTTAACATTTTAATCTGCAACTATAGATATAAAAATAAATGTAATTGTACCATAAAAATCCACATCATAAAAATGTTAGAGATATTAAAAAGTGACGGCTAATTAAAATTTAAAAAGTTGGGTGAAATGGAGTTCCAGAAAGTGCTAGGATTTCAATATAAGAGTAGCTTAATCCTTGGAAGCTGCTCTCTCTCCTTTCTCTCTCTGTGTCTGTCTATATCTATCATCTATCTATCTATCTATCTATCTATCTATCTATCTATCTATCTATCATCTACAGTATCTGTCTATCATCCATCGTCTATCTATCATCTATATCTATCTATCTATCATCTATCTACAGTATCTGTCTATCATCCATCGTCTGAAAATAATCCAGAATGATAGTGTATATTTCTTTGCAAACATACCTTTATGGCTAATTTGTGAGCACCTTTGGGACTATATCTTTGAAACATACCAATAATACTAGGAACCTCATACCTACAGGACCGCCTCTCCTGGTATGCCCCGCAGAGGACCTTAAGGTCCATAAATAGCAACACTTGGTCCAGGGCCCTAAGGAAGTCAGATTAGCCTCAACCAGGGCCAGGGCCTTTTCAACACTGGCTCCAGCCTGGTGGAATGCTTTGTCTCATGAGACTAGGGCCCTGCGGGATCTGATTTCTTTCCACAGAGCCTGTAAGACAGAGTTGTTCCACCTGGCCTATATCTCATTTCAAAAAACTGGAAGCATTGGATATCCTCGGAATATATGGTGAAAGTCTGCCCACAATGAACTAAACTTTTATCAATTTGTATTAACAGGGCTGGCTCTATCATTAGGTCGAGTGAGACTGCAGCCTCAGGCAGCAGATGCCAGGGGGTTGGAGGGGGCAATGACAGCAGCCTTTCCAGCCACCCCCGCACCCCCTCCCCGGTGCCGGAGCATGAAGCTCCACCACTGGGCTCTAGTAAAATTCAACTGCCAGCCATGTCTAGACATTTCACCCTTTATATACCCAGTTGATCCCTGTGCTTTGCAGGTGAGGGTGACCATGGACACAGCTACACAGCTGCAAATAAAACGTTTTAAGTGTGTTTTAGGTGCAATGTACGATGTGGCACTAGATGGAGATGGTGAGCCTATATGGAAAATTCAATGCATTTTAAAAAAATGCTTATTTATTTATTTTCAGAATGGTTTTTATATGTTTATAGATTCCAACCATCTTATCAGGAACCCCATTTCACATGGTACAGGAATGGTGACACCTACCCTTTGGAATCCCCCCCATTATATATTAGGCAGGTGCCACTCCTGTCATCTTCTTGACTTCTACTGAAGGCCTTCCTCCTCCTCCAACAAACCTTTTAAGTAGATATATTTCCCAGTCTGTAGCTGTATTATAGTTGTTTTTAGATGTTTTCATTACTTTAATGTTTGTGTGTTCACTGCCCTGGGTGCCTTTGGGTGGAAGGGCAGGAAAACAAACAAACAAACAAACATGTGTATGGAAGGGGAGCACCATATTGTCCTTTGCTCTAGGTTGATCCTACTGGCTATAGTTGGTTTGAAGTGAAGGGCACAATCCACCCCATGAGTTTACAGTTGCCCACTGCCATACTAAATAATATTGACAGTCATGTGCTATGGCCAATTTTGTGGGTCCTTCCCCCATAGATGTTGCTATAAAAATGAATATAAATGGCAAGCCAATGTTCCAAATAGCTTCATAATCAAAGCAAACTTCACCTTCTTTTCTTTTGCTTGCTTTCCAGCTGAAGGTTCAGGTTAAACACCCAACCTGGTAATGAACTTTAATGACCAGCGATTTTTCAGATACATTACTGAGAGTCGTACTCAGTATCTGTATGGATAGAAGCAGAGAGAAAAGGCAGGAGAGGGAACAAATGTAAATGGTGAGCTCATTTTCTCCTGCAGGTGTATTGATTTCTTACATCTCCTCTGATAGATAGTATGACTAAGCAGAAAACTACTTTCAGAAGCATCTTTTCAACAGCAAATGGGAGGGTGGCAGGAGTGGAGAGGAATGATGAATGCTGCTTCGTTAGAGGAAGCCAAAATGCAATCCTTCTTCATGAGGGATTTATCATTTCCCACCTTGTTCTGCAGTCATCTTAATAAACATTTGATAAATGCCCATTTAGTGGTAACAGAAACATCATGCTCAGAATCCCAGTTCATGGGTCATCTTTCAAAACAGCATCTCTTTCCAGGCCTGCTTAATGTTTTTTAGGTTTCAAAACAAGCTCTGGGAGAAAACTGTGTGTGTTTGTGTGTGTGTGTGTGTGTGCATCTGTGCCTGCAGGTTGGTAGTAGTGTCATTTTATCATGAGTGACAGAGTATTTGTGGCAAAATGGAGCATGATATGTTAATAAGTGTATATCTATGTCAGTGCCAGACTGCTTATGTGAAAACTGCAGTGGAAGAATTGGTCTCAGTGGAAATGCATGTTGTTAAAAGTAATGTGTATTCTGGATAAATGTAAAACTATCCTCGAAAGGGGCTTCTGTGGTATTAAATGAGGACATTAGCGAACATTGGGCGGTCAAAGGGATGATGGGAAAGATGTCTCTACAAATATTTCAAACAATTGATTTAATGTACCGGTCTTGATTTGCTAGCTTATGGAGGCTTAGAGGAGAGAGAGAGAGAGCGATACCTATTACTGAGCCTTTTTCTTAATGCATTCCTCCTATTGCACCAACATCCTCCTAAAAGCCATGAGGGAAAATAATAAGATAGCTTCCTTTCCCTTCATTTCAACACAACACCGTCAGGAACTCTCTGCAGGGATAAATCCTGAATTATTATTGTTTTTAAAAGTCTTTATGGAATATACAGATGGTGCAAAACAATGAATAATTCCATTGCACGTAACATTATAAATTAGGTTGCAAACCATTTTGAGAGCCAAAGAGCTGTCTAGCTGACTTAAGGAGCCACATTCTCCCTTCTCCTTTGAACAGCTGAACCTGATATTGAATTCTATATTTTGAATGTCATATGAAATCCTTCCTTCCTTCCTTCCTTCCTTCCTTCCTTCCTTCCTTCCTTCCTTCCTTCCTTCCTTCCTTCCTTCCCACCACCAAAGCATGAGTTAACTATGAAAAAACATTTCTAACAGCCCAATCCTATACATGCCTACTCAGACATAAGTCCTATTGACTTCAGTTAACTTACTCCTAGGCCAGTGGGCATAGAATTGCAACTGGAAGTCCCATAGGGCTTCATTCAATAGTGCTTTGGAACCTTGCCCTGTTTACTATTTCAATTTTATTTAAATCACCCCCCCCCCCAAATCAATACATTGATTTCTGCTTTGATTAAGAGCATTACATGTTTGTCTTCTCTCTTTTTATCTTTGTATAAACTAGTCACTTTTGACATTATAGCTGTATTTCAAAGTTTATGAAGCCATTTGAGCTTTATTTAGCTTTTGCTGTCTGACAGAATCAATTTTGGCCATCTTAAAACATCAGTGTCATAATACAGCAAGGGAGATTCTTGCTGGACCAAAGGCAGCACAAAACCAACACCCAGAACACAGATTTGCATGGTTTGAGCTACTTAATTATCTATGGGAATTTGAGTGGTTTAAAAAAAGTTAAACAATGATATTCTAATATGCCATCCAGCTTGACCTGATAATAATACTGGTATTAAAAATCATGAGGAAGTTTAAAGAACTGTTTCCTCTTTGAGTCTTGTAGCCCATTCCTAAGCACGCTTTCTTGAGAATACAGCTATGAATAGGCAGGGCACCTATCATGTGATTGTCTCATGTGATTGCACCTATCTATCATGTGATTGCACTTTACATTTGGAGGTGGGGGGAAGGACTGATCCAGATTGAAACCATGGTGTATGAGTAGCATTTTTTAAAACCCTTCCTCTGTGCAATTATTCCCAATTAAAAATCCCCCTGAAGTTTCCATTTACCTTCACTCCTGAAAGTGCTATTTGTTAAAATGACATTTTGTGTATATTATAGGTCAGAAACAGTGTGGAGGAATGCTGTCTCTGTCTCCATAGTCCTGATTCATAACTCTTTCCCTTTGTCTATGGCTGCTTTTTCTTTTAAAGGCATAAGATAGGGAGCTCAGAACTGGACAGAAGCAACAAAGATATTCTAACGATTTTTCTCTTTCCCTCCTACCAAGCTTTAAAAAATGAAATGTGGCATGCTTACTCATGAGACTTTCTCAGAGCTTGCATGCTTTGTTGGGTTGAGTGGGTCTGCTATCTGCAAGGGTAGCACCTACTGTTTGGTCATGGCCACCTCCTATTTAACCTCTCCCATCAGCTGACCAAAGCCTTCCCCAGCCTCCACTGACTCCCTCCTCCACAAAAGCATTGGAGGGGAGAGCTGACATCCCTGTTTCCCCTTCCAAACCAGCTGAAGTTGTGGCAGGAAGGGGAGATCCCCCTCTCCAACCCAGATTCCCGCTTTTCAGCTCCTGCTCTGGGTCTTCCTTCTTCTCCATCTGGGCCTGCCAATACAAGTTCAATTCCAACAGCACTGCAAGGCTTATCACAGTGCTATTCTTGCTGAGGAGTTCGCATCTGGCTAGAAACATTTAGACTTGGAGCATTGTATCTAGCATTTAGTAGCACTTATTCAAGGGCAAAAGTGTTTACAACACTTTCCCTCCCACCCAGCTTATAGTTATGAGCTCCCAAATTCCTCAAGTGATGAAAATTGAGCACACTGCTTTATGGAAGTGAGTTGTGGACAACTTACACCCACCAGGAACGATGCCTCAATGCCTTCCATATGCTCTGTGTCAGGAAGCTTTTGGGCATCATATGGCAGGACAAAGTTTCAAACAATAATGTGCTCTTCCAAGCCCACATTCCCAGCATGCTTGGACTTCTGCCTCTGCAATGTCTATGCTGGCTTGGTCACGTACACAGAATGGAAGACGGCAGGATCCCCACAAGCTGGCTTGAGGCACCAGGCCTGTTTGCGCTACAAAGATCTCTGCAAATGTGACGTGAAGGTTGGCAGAATTAACGCCTGCCATGTGGGAATCCTTTGCAGATGACTGCAGTGCCTGGGGACACACAGTCAGTACCCACAGCAGTGACCAGAGGAGGAATGCCCCCTGGGAGGAGCACAGAGAGAGAAAAAATGCCATGGTGCATCTGTAACAGCAAAACTGCCTCTGCTGCAACAAAGCCTATCTCTTCAATATTGGTCTCTATAGCCACAGCATGCTCTGTAACTCTCCGATGGTGTGACTTTACCCCCAATGGCACACTCTCCCATTTTCTCTCGAGACAGATGGATGCCAACAACATGTGAGAATGGCAAGTTACCACATCAGAGAAAATGCTAGTTATTAAAATGCTCTCTGATGTGGTGGTACATAGAATGATAATGTAACATTCTGAGTATCAAAGGGAAAGTCATGTTACCTGGCCTTATGATTCTGCTTCCATTACCTGTCCTTCTACTTCTATTCTGAATTTCATACACTGCTGCCTAATACAGCCTCATTACCTGTAATCACAGGCTACAAAGCAGACTTGGTATTGTTTGAAGGAATCTGAATGTAGCAGATTTTCTTGTTTGCTGACTTACTTTGACTCTCTGCCTCCATTTCCTTTCAACTATTTTTGGCAGTTGGCACCTGAAGATAATTGTTAGGTATGCATATGATAGTCTTGGTTAGCAATGGGATTCATCACAAGCTCACAAGGAAATGCCAGTCTTTGATCACCCCATTTGGAAAAGTGACAGATTGACATGCAGATTTTTTTTTTGGACTGAAATAGATTCGTAGCAGTTAACCCCCTCAACATGGCAAGGGATATCATGTGGTTTCTTAAGACTAGGACTTATTCCTCAGCTTGTACATTTTCATGGGGGTTCCTCTGCTGTGCATCTTCATATAGCTGCCCTAAAGCAGTGTTGCTGTATCGTTGGCCCCAGTGAGGCCATTTTAGGCAAACCATGCCCACCTGTCAATCACCCGACCTTCTAGGACACCAGGAGGCAGAGATCTGTAATCTCAAATCTCAGTGCTAAAATAAGACAGTTCTCTTTGATCTTAGTGCTAGGCACCACAGCACTAAGATCAGAGATAAACTTAGGGTCAGATTTTGGTTTCATGGTCCAAGTAGTTAGGAAGATGAAATTCTTCACAAAGAAAGAAAGAAAGAAAGAAAGAAAGAAAGAAAGAGAAAGAAAGATCACATGCAGTAAGAGTCTACAAGACAGCACTAAGACTGAAAAAGATAAGCAGGTTATGGCCTTCTCAACTCAGGATGTGTGGCCTGCTTGTTGACAGGATAAAAGCAAGTTGTTTGTTTTTAAGCATAAATAAAGAAAGCAGATGCAAGAAGAATGCGAGAGTATGTTTTTCCTTACGGATTTGAGTGTAGGGAGCTATCCAGAATGCTGTGGTGCTGAAATCAGACTGCATCTTGCCAACCTGTTTGCAGACCACCTTGCATAAAACTAGTAGTTGTATGGTGGAGAACAATACTTAACTTTTGTGGGGAAGGGGGAAGAAAGCACTCTAAAGCTAATGCTGAGAATGAAGAGTACAATTCTGTGTACATTTACTCAGAAGTAAATCTCACTGCAGGCCTTACTCCCTAGTAAATATGTTTAGGACTGTGACCTGAATTAATATAGCCTTATACACAATATTATGATTTAATTCAGTCCTCAGCATTAGCCATATAAACTTCAATATCTTGTTGTCAGCAGTGTATAAAATAATAATATATACTCCAATCAGGTTTATCCATTCCACTCATAAATCATAGAGGACTTGGTTGTGTAATGGAAATGTAAGATTGAATTGTAACCTTGATCTTCAATCAGGAAGCATGCTTTAATATTGATTGCAAGAGAGTTATCAAGTTAGGGAAATGATTTGTGGAGGAGCAGCACAAGGAGAACACTGTGCTCTCTCTCATTGGTTACTTGCATATATCTCCCTTCTAAAGAGCAGAATTGTACATATTTTACTCAAAATGCTTTAAAGAATAAAAAAAGATTCTCAGTGGTAACAGGAACATATTTTATTACTATATGCTATAAAGTTGGGGTTTCAGCTGAGAATGGGCTTAACTGAGTTGTTCCTGGATCTGATAATATCATCTGCTGTTGCCACATCACATAAGATATCTAGGGAGTTGTGGGTTGGTGGTTTTTTTTTTAATAGTTTCACCTTGAAATTTTTTGGCAGCTACAAGATACTGGAGGGAAAGGTGATTTCTATAGCAAGCGAATTGACATGGATTTTTTTTTTTGCAGGCCACTAAAATATCAATATTGCAGAGCATTTCTCTGTGTGAGAATGTCTTTCACTTGATTATTCTTGGGGTAAAAATCACAGAACCTATTTGCCCCCTCTGCCACCACTGCTGACAGAACTAAAGGGAGGAAAATAGAGGGTTAATTCTTCTCCTTTGCAATTCTCCCCTGCCTATTAGGTTGGTACTCTTAATATAGGTCCCCTCCTACAGTCTTAAGCCAGAAACTTTGTTTCTATATACATTTCTCTGTATTAGTGCTGAATCTGCCCCATTCCTGCCACATGGTTCATTATTATGCCTTTCTAGAGGGGCCATGGAGCTCTTTTGTGGGTTTACAGACAGGGCCAGATTTAGGTTTGATGAGGCCCTAAGCTACTGAAGGTAATGGGGCCCTTTATAGGTCCAGCTGTCCTTTGTCACTGTTTGCTGGTTTTTTGTGTTGAATATATGCTATATGGTAATTTATGGACCTAATAGGTATCTAAACCCATTTGCACATAACAAAAAATGTGATATTTTAGGGAGCAAGCTAGCATTCAGTTTTTTTTGTTTTTTTTTGGGGGGGGAGCCCCCAAGAGAGCGGGGCCCTAAGCTATAGCTTGTTTAGCTTATATGTAAATCTGGCACTGTTTACAGAGCAGACTTAGATAGCTAACTTGCAGGGAGCCCGATAAGATAAGGTGCTGCTTCAGCACTGGGTGTGTCCTGTTTTTTCTTTTGAACTCGTGGCTTCCTTGAGCAGCTAAACTCTTGAAGTGGTAGTCTTGAGAGGGTAATGTGTCCCCATATGCTCCTTGTGTCCCATATGTACCAAGGCTACCTATATAGTCCCTCTCTTCTTCTGAGGTGTTGTTTAATTCAGGGTTGGTACTACCAGGAAGATGGTGGAACACAACAGAAATGTACCAGCATCTGGAGGCAACTGACATTGGCCTGGGAAGTAGATCAATCATGGGTTCCAACCACACAATCAGCTCCCTTCAGACATTAGCAATGATGTTGCTGTGTAATGTGGCATGGCTGGTAATGTAGGAACCAGACTTGAGATTCTGAGCCATTTTCCTAATAACTAAAATAAAAATAGAATCATAGAATCATAGAGTTGGAAGAGACCACAAGGGCCATCCAGTCCAACCCCCTGCCGAGCAGGAAACACCATCAAAGCATTCTTGACATATGCCTGTCAAGCCTCTGCTTAAAGACCTCCAAAGAAGGAGACTCCACCACACTCCTTGGTAGCAAATTCCACTGCCAAACAGCTCTTACTGTCAGGAAGTTCTTCCTAATGTTTAGGTGGAATCTTCTTTCTTCTAGCTTGAATCCATTGCTCCGTGTCCGCTTCTCTGGAGCAGCAGAAAACAACCTTTCTCCCTCCTCTATATGACATCCTTTTAAATATTTGAACATGGCTATCATATCACCCCTTAATCTTCTCTTCTCCAGGCTAAACATACCCAGCTCCCCAAGCCATTCCTCATAAGGCATCGTTTCCAGGCCTTTGACCATTTTTGTTGCCCTCTTCTGGACACGTTCCAGCTTGTCAGTATTCTTCTTGAACTGTGGTGCCCAGAACTGGACACAGTACTCCAGGTGACGAGAGCAGAATACAGTGGTACTATTACTTCCCTTGATCTAGATGTTATACTCCTATTGATGCAGCCCAGAATTGCATTGGCTTTTTTAGCTGCTGCATCACACTGCCGACTCATGTCAAGTTTGTGGTCTACCAAGACTCCTAGATCCTTTTCACATGTACTGCTCTGAAGCCAGGTGTCACCCATCCTGTATTTGTGCCTTTCATTTTTTTTTTTGCCCAAGTGTAGTACTTTACATTTCTCCTTGTTTGCTTTGGCGCAGTTGTCTAATCTGTTAAAGTCATTTTGAAGTGTGACCCTGTCCTCTGGGGTATTAGCCACCCCTCCCAATTTGGTGTCATCTGCAAACTTGCTCAGGATGCCCTCAAGCCCATCATCCAAGTCATTGATAAAGATGTTGAATAAGATTGGGCCCAAGACAAAATAATAAATATAATTTATATATATTAGCTATAACCTGTTTATTTTAGGATTTAAATGAGTAAAACAAGCTACCAAAAAACCCCCTCTAAAAACTGATTACAGACAAGTGGGTGCCTTTTTACCAGTGTGAAATAATTGGATGTAATTGGTTCTTTTAACAGATTTTCTTTTAACATTTTTAATCTTGCTTAATTTTTCATTCTCCTCATGTGCAATATAATTCCATTTTTCAAACACCTTCTTAAAAGAGAGAAAGAATGTCTACCTTCCATTTTTCCTTCCCTAATTATGTTTTCTTCTTCTGAAATGGGGCCAACAGTAGTCACATGGAAGAAAAAACCCTATAAGCCTATTTTCAGCCAAATACCCAGGATCCATTATTATTATTAATTCAGAATAATCTAACACCCTCTGGTTCTGTTTTTTTTTTTACTTTATTCTTTCTCCTCCCTTTTGTGAGTTTAATAGGTGCTGTGTAACAGAGAGCTAAACTAATCTATTTTGTTTGTTTGTACAGGTTCTTAGTTTTTTAATGGAATAAATCAGTAATGGGGAACCTGTGGCCCTTCAGATATTGTTCTCCTCTGAACTCCCATCAGTCACAGCCTGACCAATAGTCAGGGAGATTGAGAGTTGTCTCACAACAGTTCAAAGGTTCCTTACTCCTGGAATAAGGTGAGCTTGCCTGGTTTTGAATCATTGTTCATTGTCTTTATTTGAAGATTAGCTGTGTCTGTTTACTCAGACGTTAGATGCACTATATTCTGTGGGGCTTCCTCCCCATTAGTTTACATGTAGATCAAGCTGCATCCTAAGATAGAGTGTGCATTTGTCCAGGGAGAGCAAGTTGAACTGAATAGGTTCCTATCTGCATGGTAACATTGCAGATATGGAGGGGCTCCTTGATACTGGAGGTTTCCTCGGGTATAAATGTGGCAGGGGTAGGGAACTGACTAGTGGATCCAACCCTGCAGGCATCTGGCTAGTGGATCAGACCCTGCAGGCCATGTTTTGATTCCGTAGATTCTAGTACTGATTGATTCTGCTCCAGAAAAATAATAATCCCATAAAGTAGAACCCCAGCTTCCAAGGAAAAGGGAAAGACATAGTTGAATAGTATCTGCTTTGCATGCAGAAGGTCCTAGGTTTAATCCCTGACATCTCCAAGTAGCGCTGGGTGAGCATTCATCCTGAAACCCTGGAAAGCAGTTGTCAGCCTGTGTAAAATATGCTGAGCTTGATGGATCACGTGGTGGACAACTGCAATTTTCTATGCCCCTAAATTCACCAGCAGTGGATTTGATAGCAACTTCTTCAACTCTCCTTTTTCACAACTTTCCCCACATTCTTTTCCATTTGCATCTGGGTGCACTTCAGAACTTACAGCTTCTAGTATTTGCTGGAATTGGTGTTTAGACATGAAATAAGGTAAGATAAAATATACATGATGGAAATCTCTTACTGCAAGATGAATTAATTTATCTTGGCTTTCCTATTACTTTGGGGATGGGAAACCTGTGGCTGTCCAGATGTTGTTAGACTTTGCCTCCCATCAATCCCAGAGAGCATAACCAATGGGAAGAGATAATGGGAGTTGTAGTCCAAAGATGTCTGGTGGGCTACAGGTCCCCCACCCCTGTATTGATATAGCAGAACAGAGCCAGAGTTTTAGAACATGATATCAGGAGTGAAAAGTATGCTGAAGAGATTAAAGAACAATATAAAGAATTCTAAGCAGCTTGAGTATTTAAAAAGCTCCTTGCATGTGGAATTTAGCAAATTATGCTGCTGAGGATTGAGAAAGATTTAGATGGGAATTAGAGCTGTTTATGATAACAAGCCAAGCAAATGATAAGCCAGATGTACAGAAAATAACAATATTGCCAAGCGGTGCTGGGGAAGAAATCATCTATATTTTGTTTTTAAGAAATAAATCAGTTATGTAGTGAAGCTTGCAGCACTTGAAGGAAGATGTAATGAAACCGTAATAGAAGGGAGGGTGGGAAAAGGGGGCAAAGAATGTATCACATTCCTAGGGACAATCAAGCATAAGATTATCCATCTTTGTTCTTTTAGGCAAGTGTGCTGTAGAAAAGCACATGAAATATTTGTACCCAGGCAATCTAAATCACATGAGACAAAAATCTGAAAGCTGCAATCTGATCTATTCTGTCCTGTTGTAGTCTGGTCTGGTCTTATCCTCCTGAGGACACCCTAGGGCAATGCAAATTGGGTGCTACAAAAGCAAGGAGAGCTCCTAGAGAGCAACATGCTGTGCCCCCTTATGGGAGAACTAGTGTCTCTTAAAGAGCCAGCTCTCTGGTCTGAATATTGTTTTGCTCCTGTGCTCCATGGCTTCTTACCTGGTGTGCTCTCTGCACCACTGAAGTGATAAGGTAGCATGTAAGGCACTTGATTCATTGGGCCAAGGAGAAGATGCTCAAGAGGGCCCTAGCTCCATATCTATAGGCCTTGGGGTATGAGATATCATTACCACAAAAGTGTCAACAATTTATTACAATCACATACCAGAAATACTATGATATGTAATGTGGCTCAGCAGACTCCTGCCTACCAGGTTGAGTGACCCCCTGATTGGTAAACTTATGGTGATACCCAGGAGCTCATTCCTTAGTTGGCAACAATGTAGCTTTGTATTCAGTGCTGGGGCCATTGCTGGAATCATGACAGATCCATGTGAAATGAGAAAATGTCCATGTTCTCTCCTAGATTCTGGACCATGCAACTGTCATCCCACTTCCCAGCTTCTGATGCAAGCTTCAGATTTCTTCATTCAGTTATGGTGATTCAGCTAGCTCTCCTACAAGACCTAGATTCCTTTCAGGATACAGAATCTCTGTTTCACCTGCCCAGCTAGTTGTGCAAATGTAAGAGGGGGAGGCAGCCAGCCAATGAATGAGATAATCCACTGCTTTGCTCTGAGAAAGGGGACCAGGTAGAAGGTGGAAGAGTGTAGCTTTCCTTCTCTTATGAAGGAAACACACCTGAGGTACGGGTGTGCTCAAAGCCAATCTGAATGAATAGCATATTCTACTGTTACTCACTGGCAGGGAAAGAAGCTGTTTTAAGAACACTAAGCCCCTTCCCCAACCCCCAGATACCTTATTCAACAAGTCCTTTGGCTTCTGAGATGAAGCATTGAACCCACCACCTACCTATATGCCTTTATTTTAAACTTCGTTTAAAGCAAACTGAAATATGGTGCTCTTGGGTAACTGAATTCTATGCTTATGCTGTTTCTTACCTGCCACAGATTCAAGTTATAAATGCAGTCCTGAAAAATCTACCTCCTATTTTTGAAACTAAATTTTTACTCCACCCTTAGGTGGGGTAAGATGGAAGAAAATGGAAGAGGTACCCCACACCTCTTCCATTTTCTTCCATCTTCATGGTAACCCCATGAAGTAGGTTAATCTGGGAGATGGTGCCTCCCCAAGGTCATCCAGTGAGCTTCATGGCTGAGTGGGGCCCGCCTTCTGGAGCTAGTCCAGAGAGCTAGCATATCTATGATACTGACTACTTAGGGTCCAAGCAGTTCAGCAATGGAACCAGTTACTGTGTGTGACCACTCTCCCACAAACAGAGGTTTTCAAGTAGAAGCTGGACAGCCATCTGTTGTGGGATGCTGTAGCTCTGAATTACTGGCATCAAGCAGATGGGCTTCTGGAGCCTTGCCAACCCTATATTTCTATGACTCTGCATATAGAAGCATTATGGCTCTTTGCAGAATATGGCTGTGACAATATATGGGAGTTGATGGCAATCTCGGCAGACGTTTTATTGACCTGTACACTCCCCCAAGCCTATAGGAATTGCTAGTGTTATCTAGTGAGAAAATGTTGGATATCAGGTGGAGAAACTCAGCATGAATTCCCAGCTCAGCTGGTACAATGTGGCTTCTTGACTGGACAGCTCCCTTCCTGCTACAGCAAAACTTCCCAAGTAGCTGCCCCTTACAATGCTGGACAGCTCCCCAGCCTGACTTGTTAACAAAGAGGAACTTGAGCCACACTACTCAGGGTTGGCAGAAACAGGATACTTCTCCAAAGGCCCCCAGAATCTGAGTGCTAGCTTTGCTTATAAAAAACGAGGGGGAGAGAGATTTATGGAGCTTGCAGGCAGCTGGATATCAGCTTGTGTGTCAGCTGGACACATTTTTATCACTCCAATGTCTATACAGTTGATGGCTGTAGTCAGATAACAATGGAAAAGTAATAGCCTGGCAGGCAGGCAGGCAGCCTAAGCAAGTTATGTCTATCTAATGGGGACAGATTGTCCTTGGTGAAAGAATTTCTAAACCATTGGATCCAAAACAATGACTTTCATTAGTGGAGAAAGCCAGCCAGATCTGTCACAAAGCAGTTGTGTGTGTGTGTGTGTGTGTGTCCGTGTGCATGCAAGAATACACACACACACACACACACACACACACACACACACACCGCCATTTCCCCAAGTGCAGAGCAACCAGAATTGGAAGATGGCTTGTTGACTCAGCATATTAATTTACTAGAGCCCGTTGCCAAAAGACTGGAAATGTGAAGGCAGATGATTTTCAACTTTAGGAGAGGAAAGAAAAATTCCACTGCCAGTTGTAGGCTTTAAAGGGCTGTATCTAATTTATCACCCTCTAAAAGCGGCAATAACTCCTCAAGAAGGTTGTTAGGGTGGGTGGAGGGAAATCCTTAGAGCAATTCAAAAATAAAAAGACACCCAGAGAGAAGAGCCTCTTTACTTGCAGGATCCAGAAGAGTTTCAGCAGACCTGTCCAGGAATGCTTTAGGCCTAAGCATTATTCTTGTAGGACAAAAGGTCAAGCTTACCACAGGTCATGACCTTGGGAGGATGTCAGGCAGGGATCCAGAATCCTTGCCAAGCTCTGGCCAAAAATGGGAGCTACAAAGTATCAAGCTTGGCCTCTCCACAAAAAAAAATCTCTTGAGCATCCATTGGCCAGAGAAGATTATGTGACCAAGGCACAGACATATTCAAGCCATTGGTCCATCTATGGTCTGTTCTGGCTTGCAGCAACAATCCAGGGGAATTTTCTAGCTCCTCTACTAGAGATCTTTTAAACTAGATGTACTGGCTGGTGAATCTGGCTTCCTATACAGTCAAAGTACATACGCAGCTGCTGAACTACAGCCCACCCACTTTTAAAAGCTTCTTGACGAGGAGTCCTTCAAGAAGGGAAGTTAGCTTGTTCCTTACATATTTGCTGCCTCACTCATTGAGTCATGTCCACAGACTGAACGGTGGGTTGTATCTCAAAGCAGGGGGTGACCTATTCTTAACCTTTGATTCTTTTAATGGAAAAAACAATTTCTGAAGTTAATATATTTTTAAAAAAGCTTTTATAGTTAAGGTAGGTCTCCATTTCTGAGAACTGCAGAATGCCAGTTAAGCCACAGTTGCTGAATGATCACAAGAACAAAAGAAAAACCTGCTGGACCAGTCCAGGCTGGATCTAATCCAGCATCCTATTCACTCTGTTGCAAACCAAATGCCCACTGGAATTCTGAAAGCAGGAACTTGGTGTAATAGCTCTTTCCCCACTTGGTATTCCCAGCAAGGGTTATTCAGAGGCATACTTCCTCCAACCATAAAACATAGCCATTGTAGCTAGTAGGCATAGTTAACCTGTGGCGGTTGTTCTTGGCCCCCTTTTCAGTGGTGGCCCTATACCTCTATAATACCCTCCCTTGGAATATCCATATAAGTCTGTCCCATAGAATAATGGAAAAAAAGACGTTTATATTCTGGTTTACATTTGGGTAGCTTTATGGTTATTGTTGTTTCCTGTTAAGAACTTAAGTTTTATCTAAAATAAAAAAATTCCTTCAGTAGCACCTTAAAGACCAACTAAGTTTTTATTTTGGTATGAGCTTTCGTGTGCATGCACACTTCTTCAGATACTGTTTTATCTAGTTACTGTTTTCATGTTGTTAATTGCTTCTACTGTTATTTCAAATCTTGGCATTTTAATGTTGTATTTTTTAAAAATTATTTGCAACCCACTTTGGGAAGGTGTATAACCTAAAATGTACATTAGAAATCCATTGTGTTAGTGGTGGTGGCAGTGATAAATCATCATAATCATCATAATCATAATCAAAAGCTGATAATGCAGTCTATACTGCATGGGACATTTGTTTTGCCATGGTTACCAGATGCCTTGCAGAGGCTTGTGCAAAACTCTCAGTGAGCCTGCTAAACTCTTCCCTGGATATTCTGTTACCTTAAGTCTCAACCTGGTGCCCTACAGATGTTTTGGGCTGTGATACCCATAATCACTGGGCATTGGCTATTCTGACTGAGGCTGGTGGGAGTTGGAATCATAGAATAATAAAGTTGGAAGGCACCCTTAGGGTCAGCGAGTCCAACTCCCTGAAATGCAGAAATCTCTTAACACACAGTCTCCCATACAATTTGAAACCATCCCAGACCCTGCTTAGCTTTGCAAATATGCTAGCAGTTTTATTGCTGCAATTAACCCTAATCCTTGCTGTTGTCCAAAATGACTGCAGGGTTGAGCAAGGCTGCCTTAAGCTATCCAATATTCCCCTAGGAGTTGCTCTCCACTTCAAGCCTATGTGGCTCTTCTGGCTGACCCATGACTTGTGTTGCTGGAATACAACTCCCATCGTTTATTTTATTTGAATAATTCAGAGAATAGTAAGGCAGTCTAGCCAGCTATGCCGTATGCCACATGAACAAGTCTGCCCTCATGCAGCAGAATCCAGGAGTAACATGAATTTTTTTAACTTCCAGAATTGCTGATGAAATGGTTGCTTTAGCTCCACGTGGTATTTTTTTTCAAGAGGAGTGCATTGGAATTTGCAGCATTTATAAATCGAATGACTGAGGCGCCTTGATTGAAATGTATGTTCCGTGTAAAGAGTGTTCCTTTTTAGCTTTCTCTGTTACATTGAAAACAGTTCATGAATGAAGGACTGGAGACCGAAATACATGCTTGGTGGCACTTGAGAAAGAATCCTGCAAGATTCCTGGGAGGCACATTGGTGGAGATGAATTGCAACGGCAGAATATTTAATGTAATGTGGGAGTTGAAAGTGGGCTTGAGGATGTTAAACGTTGGTACCTGATTTCCATGCAATGAGAATGCATCACTGTATGTTTTACTTGGGGAGAAAATAATCCATACTAAAGGAAACTGCTTCTTAAAGACCTAATGCTGCTTTGATTTGCCAGATGAGGAATGCATATCATAATAAGCCTGCATCTTACATTTACTATGTTTATATCATTACATTATTGAGCCACACTTGCTATAGTTATCACATCTGAATTTTCACATGGATGTGTATCATTGAGTGTTTCAATTCATTTTTTCTCTGACTCCACCTATATTAGAATGAGAGATTCATAGGTCATTATTTAGTGCACCTGGAGGCCCACATGTTCCCATCCCTGTCTATGCTATTACAATAATATGGACCATAAATAGACCAAAACACAAGGGTAGCTCTTCATAAAGGAACAGTGACCAGCACTGCACAGGATCAGATTCTCCCTCTTAAGCAGAAGGATCCAGTTCCTGTTCAGCACTCCTCTCAACCCTATTTTATAACCTTATGTTAAAGGAAAAGGACCCCTGACAGTTAAGTCCAGTCGTGAACGACTCTGGGATTGTGGCACTCATCTCACTTTACAGGCCAAGGGAGCTGACTTTTGTCTGCAGACAGTTTTTCCGGGTTATGTGGCCAGCGCCGGAGCGGTACCTATTTATCTACTTGCACTTTGATGTGCTTTCGAACTGCTAGGCTGGCAGGAGCTGGGACCAAGCAACGGGAGCTCACCCTGTCAGGGGGGTTCGAACCGCTGACCTTCCGATCGGCAAGCTGTAGGCTCAGTGGTTTAGACCACAGTGCCACCCACGTCCCCCTTCTGTGTGAGGCAATGGTTCTGCTCTATCTTTGAGAAAGGACTTTGCCCACTTGAAGTGCATTTTTTTCTTTTTCTTACTCTATTTTCATTTAGATCACTTTGTTTCTTATTGAATTGTATTATGAAAAAGCCTTAATAAATTTTTTAAATAAAATTTTATGAAAAAGAAAAGGTGTGGAGAAGCGTTTTCTGCCTGAGAATCACATTCTGGGCTGCCTACCGGGGCGGGGAAGACATACAAATGCCTGTGGTACATAAGGATGTAGCAAGAAAATATGAATCTTGATGTGTGTAGGTCAGTTGGTAGAGCATAAGACTCTTAATCCCAGGGTCATGGGTTTGAGCCCCATGTTGGGCAAAATATTCCTGCATTGCAGGGGGCTGGACTATAAATGGGCCTTGTGGTCCCTTCCAACTCTATAATTCTATGATTCTACCTTTGTATAGTAGACTAGCTTGCACACAAACTCACATATTCCATTCTGCCTTACATCCAGGCAAGCAAGAAAAGCATGACCATAGTTCATGGGCATATTCAAGCCAGGCAAAAACACTCAAGGAGCATGCAAGGCAGAGCCAGTGAGGTGTGCAGCTTGGGAGGAGGGGTGATTTGATGAGAGTCCTGAGGACCAGATACTGGAGGAGCTGCATTTTGCACCTGGGCCTGAGGTTTTTCATCCTTCTGTTAAGTCCTAGTCCCCAGAGGGCTGCTGGTGCAGGGAACACTCTTCTTGATATACTTTTTCATGGTAGAAATAAATTGTTCAGTGTGTGCATAATGTCTATGTCAGTGGAGTGTTTTAACAGCCATCTTTATATCATACCTTGAATAAGCTGCACTTCTTATTGTGTGAATAAGTGATAAAAGGGAGTAGTAAAAAAGAAGGAACCTAGGCTGCCATGATATTATACACATTTATCTCCTGCTGTAAATTAGATGCCGTTCAGTACTGCAATTAATAGGTAAAAGAACACACAGAAAGGAGGAAAAAACACATTAAGGGATTATAACCTAGGTGCGTGCATGCGCGTACACACACACACACACACACTGCTTACACTCTCTCACACACATAAATCTGGCTTCTTTTCTTAGACCTCTTAAATATGCAGGCTTTGTAATTCAGTTGAAGCAGTTTAATGTCTAATATTTAATGTAACACTTTGAGCCACTTAATTTCATATTCCAAAGCTTTAATGGGCATAATACTAGATAGATGATTGTACTATTAGTCTAATCTTTGACAGTATCCATATGGTGCTCTGGAAATGATGTACGTGTTTGGCTTTTCAAGCAGGTTTTTGAATTCAAAATAATGATAACCACTGAAGGTGTTTCTGTCGTAAAAGTAAGTTACACTGTGATCTTCAACTCTGCATTGCCTTATACATGCCCTTTTGTTTTATCATTATTTTCATAGATAGGGAACAATGAATCTTTTCAAGATCTAAACAATGAATCTTTACCAATCATTTGGCAGTTTAATATGAACTAGGGTAATAGCAATGATACCTGAGCCTCTGAAGTAAAGCATCCCTAATTCCTTTGTTATTGACTCCCCCAAATTTTGTATTTTGGGTCTGGCAATGGTGGTTCATATTGAATGAAAAAGATTCAGGGCAGGTGGCTGCTTTATCTATATGTCTGAAGACCTTCACAGTAGATCACCATTGGAAACAAGTTTTAAAAGGGAGAAGGAACCTGTGGCCCAGCAAATGTTGCAAGACTCTAACTTATATCAGTTCCAGCCAGCATGGCCAAATAGTCAGAGATTATAGGAACCATATTGAACAACAACTGAAGAGATGTTGCCATCATTGAAACAGCTCTACTGCAGGCCAAACAGCCAAGAGGTACGGGAATATTCACAATCAATAAAGGAAATGTTTTCTTGCTTGCTTGTTTTATCAAGGTTTTTTTCTTTTTTAAAAATAACCCGCTATCAATCTAAATTGATATCTGCATCACCTAGGCTTTGTCTTGAAGCTGCATTCATTTTAACCCACTGGTTAAACCCACTGGAAATTTGGACGCCGACTTGTGGCTTAATCATTTGGCATGTCACTGCTTTCCTCAGTGCAACCTTGAGATGTAACAAATGGGGAAGGCCAGAGCTTAGTGGTAGAATACCTGCTTGTTATACAGAAGGTCACAGGTCCAATTTCTGACACCTCCAGATAGGGATGGGAATGTCTGCTGCCTGAGCTTTTGGAGAGCTGTCGGAGTAATTATGATTTTACTTATGCTTATGGATTTAAATATGTTATAAGTCTCTTGGATACATTTTTGTATAACAAGCGGCTGTAAGCTCAAATAATGATAACAATAATTACAGCAGAAAGTGTTACGATTAGGATACAGTTGTATTTTTCTTTAAATTCTTTTTGGAATGTTGCTTGAATATTTTCAATCCGGAGTCAAAAGAGTTGTGGCTTGTTTGGCTGCTGACAATCATGAAGGGTGAATCAAAACCACCTTGAAAAATATGCTGTCTCAATAGATCATACAGACAAACTCTAATTCTCACAAATTTTGGCAGATGTAGACACTGGTGCATTGGAGTGCAGTCATTCTGCCACAAATACTTTCAAGGAAAACTTGTCAAAATTGCTGCCAATTTCTTCTGCAGCTAACGCAAGAGATGTGATTGTCTTCAGAACAGAATCATCACATTCAGCAGTAAATAAGCATCATTCTTTGGTCACACAACTCTCAGTTAAGAACATTATTATTAATTTTAATTAAAGCATGTAAAAACCATCAGAATTAACAGTACTTTTCTTGTTTGCAAACCAAGTTCAATTATTTTATTTTCCTGGACAAATACCTCAGTTTGAATTGGTGTTGCGCAAATCGTGAAATTAATCAAATTGAAAGTTCATGGCAAATATTAATGTCAGCTGCAATTAATATGTTGTAATGAAACTCATTTCCTTTTGCCTTGAAGCAGATGGAAGCTGGGCCAGAAAGCAAGAGTCCAAATATTTACTAACTTAAGCTACAAGTTTAGAAAGGAAAAGGTTACAGCAATATGATTTGACAGTTTGAAAATGTATTTCCCCCCCTTCATTTGCTTACTCTTTCTGTCATGAACCTGTTTGTCAGTTAAGGTCATCGTCAGAGTATCTTTCCCAGTCTTCTCTACCTTCAGAGTATATGAGTATATGATTACCTTTTTTTCCTGTGATGGCATGCCCCTGGCGGAGGAAGAGGAGTGTAGGGGGAGTGCACTGCCCCCAGCAGCGAGATCGCAGTGGGGTGCCATTGCGGCTGCCCCCTGCTTGCGCTGGGCACCACACCCCTGTAGGCGGTGCACCATGCCCCTGGGATGTGCGCCAACCACCCCCCCCGCCTGCTCCCCCCCCCAGTGCCGGAGCATGAAGCTCTGCCACTGGGCATGCCAGCTTTGGGATTCCTTCCTTAGAGTCCCTCCAGACTGGTTTTTTTGGGGGATGGACGGACGGACAATGTAGGTGTATGATGCAACATGCCACTCATGTAACAATAGTGCATTAGTGGTGGATTTATACTGCATTGTCCACACATCATTTCACTTTCTTAGTTGTTCTGCAATGGTTCCCCTATGTTACCATATTATCGCCCTGTGGAGGGGCACTCTGCTACTATAGCACAACAAAAGTGGAACAAAAGTGGTTTGTAGTATCAAAAAGTTACATGATTTTAGCAAGAAATTGTAAGACATGCATCTGATGCAAATGAAGCAAGAGCTTCATTTTTTTTTGTTTTTGCAAGAGCAAAGTATGATTGCCTATAAATACAATGATAACATCCTGAGCGCAACTAATCATGAGTGTTCAATAGAAAGGACACCTGGGGGGACCTTTTGGCTGCTACTGCTGTGGCTCCTTTCCTTTTTATCATCTGGTCCTCTTAGAGGAGGGGGGGGAGCCAGTGCCCCCTCCCCCGATGTTGCTGAACTACAACTCTCATCAGTCCATGCCAGGGATGATGTGACTTGTAGCCCAGCCACATCTGGAGGACCAATTCTGTCTTTGAATCTTAGGCTTCTTCAACTTTTGCTCCTTTTAGACCACTTGCCCATCTTCAGTCTTTTATCTTTTGTTTCCACTTTTGTTATTGCCGGAAACAAAACAAAAAATGCAAGCTCTATTGGCCAGTGTGCTTTTGATTTTCGCTGGAAATTTTTCATATATTTTGTTCAAATCCCTTTTTGGCACAGCAAAGTCCTTGTATTGTTTTGTTCTGTCCCTTGTCTGACTAGGTGGGCTGTGGGCCTGCTGAACGGATGACTGAAAACCTGCTTCCTTCCATCTCCTCCATGGCCCCTTTCTCTGCTATGCACACACACACAGAGAGAAAGAGAGCTTTGTTGCAGTCCATAGACCCAAAATACACAGTACAACAATAGTACATGCAGTATCTACAGTTATTAAAGTGTAAGATTGGCCTTGCTAGCAATATTTGTAGCCACTTACATATAATGTCTCTCTGTGTGTGTGTGTGTTTGTGCACCCACATATAAAATGTTAACTTCTTCATAAATAATATAGAGTTTGGGATGAGCAGTGTGGTAGCCATGCTTTCTGATGATACCAGATTGTCCAGTCAGTTAAAATAAAATGATCTCCAAGAGGATTGCTCCAAACTGGGTGAATGGGCAGTAAAATGGAACCCGCAGTTCAATGTAAGCAAAGTAAAAAGGTACCGATTGCACCATTCTACTCCATTCAATAGATAGATCCCATCTCCTTTCACCCAGACCTGGTTGCATGCAGTTTCCATGGCACTGTGGCTTTCCACTTCCCTTTAATTCCTTTCTGAAAATCAGTCACATAGATTACAACGTGCGAGAGAGAGAACGTCGCTAAAATTGCTGAGGCCCCAAATCATGCAGAGCTGATGTTCAGAAAATATGCACATTCACGCAGCACTGTCATTTGTTAGCAGGGATGCTTAAAATATGATGTAAGGGGGAGCCAGGCTGCCGAACTCCCTTATAACGTGCCTAGGAATTACAGCAGCCTTATGCAAGCAAAGGAAAACTTTAAACCAATTACAAATCTTGCTTGGAAGAAGGGCCTCTTAAAAATAATGTCAGGTATTAATAATAAAAAAACTGTCAATTTTAAATCCTATTTAACTTTCATGTGCTGGTTCCTTGTTGTCATAGCTGCTCATTAGGAATTTGAAACAACTGGGGGAGGGGAAGAAAGCTCTGTGGAATAAAAGCTACTGATTAAGAGAACGAAGCAGAGCATACAAAATATAGTAGAAAGTAGCACAGCAAGGTATGAAATCATTAAAATGCTCTTCACAAATTTGTTTTCTTAATTATGATTTTAAACTATGAATGTGTTTACATAAGCAACGTGGGTTTTCACCCAACCACCAGCCTCTTTCCTTTGTAAATTTTACAGCTCTATTAATTACCATACTCTTTAGAAAAAGCATTGTTCTGAGTTTTATGTACAGAGAGAAACAGTGGTAGGGCTTATAATTTTTTATATTCTTTGCAATTTTATACCACCATTCTTCCAAGGAACTCAGGGTGCCATATATAGTTGCTCTGTCACAACAACCATGTGGACTAGGTCATAACCTAGCTCTAAAACTGATTTCTTTTTAGGACATGACCCTTGTTTCCAACCACCTCATCCTGTTTCTACACCTCTGTTAACTGCATAGGAACATAAGTAAAGCCTTGGTGGATCATTCCAAAGGGACATTTAGTCCAGCATCCTGTTCAGACTTCCTGTATTCAGTTTCTTTGATCTCCTGCACTTATTCCACCTTTCCAGTGTTCCCTCTGGCTCTATTATCACAAAACTGCTGGCTACAAGCTTGTTACCAATATTAATGAATGATGGACATTCATTTATATGAGAGTGTGGCACCAGAAACTGGCTCTTTTATGTACGGGGAGGACATTAATTCAATATTCTAGGGTCCCTCCAAATGTTCTTTTTATTGTCCATTCATGATGACTTGTGCTGATATAATGGCATGGCCCCTGCTATTAATACTGTTTGCAACTGCATAGGATTTGGGATGAACATACTGCTTTGTTTCCAATTAGTTCATTTCCCATATCTTCCTGCTGAAATTCTGTAACTCTTCATGCCGCAAATGTTCCAGCTCAGTCATTAATCTTGATCCTTCCTTTGTTGCTCTATTGTGCAAGATTGCCTCTGCAGATGGAAATAATGTGGTAATATTGGAGAACCATTGCAGAACAACTTATAAAGTGGAATGATGTTTGGACAGTCCAGTATAAATGCATCACTAATGCAGTATTATTGCATCAATATGTTGGAGAATACACTACACACCCGGCTAGTGAGATTTCCTACTCACTAATTTGAGTTTAAAAACCAAAAACCTTGGAATTTCTTTAAGATAATAAGAGGTGAATTCTGGGTTGGCTTATGTGTGTCTTTTCATTTGTTTTCAAAGTTTCCAATCCTGCTGCCACCATATAAGGCTCCATTTTGTCCTAAAATGAATCCTCTCTCATACATAATAAATCCCAGTTGTGTTAACTTTCCTTTCTTAAAGTATCCAAAAGACAACACCTGTCTCTCACAGCAATTGACCGTGAAAAATGTAGGGCATTTCTTTTATATCCTCTGCTTCCTTATGGAATTAATTATATCCATCACTCTTGTGTGCGTTGCAGATCTTTCAGCAGATTTAATCTGCTCCACAATCTTTTCTGTTGCTCACTTATTCGTTTTGCTTCCAACTTTGAAAAGATTGCTGATCTTATAATCTTTAGCAAAATTAGGTAACTTTAGGCTAATTAAATAATCTATGGCCTTTTAAACCATATGTGTGTGTGTGTGTGTGTGTGTGTGTGTGTGTGTGTGTATTTCTGTTTGTTTCTATGTTGTGAATTTTTGTGTTTTTATATTGTAAGCCACCCTGTGATCCTTGGATGAAAGGTGGTATAGAAATTCAACGAATGAACAAATGAATGAATGAATTTTCAAGGGATAGTGGCGAGCAGGCTAGACTTTGTTTCCAGTCATTTAGGGTTTTGTGTTTTTTTAAAAAAAAATCTGAATGGCAATTGCCCAGTTTTGAGTTCAAATTCCTATGGCTGCAGAGGCTGCAAGTATCTGGAACACAAAGAAATGGACCCAGTTGGTGTTTTGAGCCCAAACATAGGAGCAGCTCAGCACTGCAAATCTGGCACAACCTAGTGAATCCTCTAGGGTAGAGGGGAGAATCAACTAGCAAGATGGTTAGAAAGGTGGCAGGCTGGTTGTATGTAGAGAAGGGCAGCTTTGTGATTTCCCAGAGGGAACTGAGACCTAGGAGTTGTATAGAAGACAGCCTTCCCACCGGTGGGAACACTCAACATGAGGCCAAAGTCTTTAGAAATCTGCACTGTAATTCTTCTTAAATAATGATTGCACTGACCATGCACACTTACTTGGGAGTAAGTCCTCTTGAAATTCCTGGGAAATAAATCTTAGTAAACATGGAATAGGTTTGCATGTATGAAAAAATAATAATTCCAAGGAGGACATTACGAAGGCAGCTTCACACAACATGGTGTTTGGCCTTGGGAGCCTGCCTGCATAGGTCACTCACCTGCAGGCAATCATGATTCACAACCACAGCTCTCTCTCTCTCTCTCTCTGTGTGTGTGTGTGTGTGTAAATCATAGAATTGTATAGTTGGAAGGGACCCTGGGGATCTTCTAAGTCCAACCCTCTGCAATGCAGGAATCCTTCCCATAGCTGTCCCTGGGCTCAAACCACCAACCTTCTGGTTAACAGCCAGGTGCACTAACCTATTGCACCACAACATGTGTTCACACACACACACACACGTAGCATACTCAAGCCTACCTATTCTGGCTTCTCATTACATGAACATAGTGCAACATGAGCTATAGAAATGTAATAAATAAACATGCCAATGTTTGTGTATGAAACAAGCAGTGTAATTACAAGTTCCTGAAATTGCATGACACCCCTTTCCCTTGCCCAAATAAACTTTCAGACTTGCCTTTAATAGTTTATACACTGCACCAGGCACTTTTCATGTTGTTGTTGTTGTTGTAGTAGTAGTAGAAGAAGAAGAGGCAACTTATAACACATTTTACAAATAATGATGAACATCAGCTCACTGAGCCTGCAAAGCTTTGAATTAATTCTGCTTTTTGTCCCCTACTGCAAATGACTTTAAAAATTCATTTGCTAAGTGTTACATAGCTGACCACAGGCAGCTGGACTGAACAATCACACCAGATTTCTCTCTGCATCAGAGGCAAGCACTGAATATGCTATTAGTAGCACATTGAGCCTCTGTAGCTTGGCATTGGACACAGATGAAAAACCCTTCCAAATGGCTTTCCCTTTGAATACAGCACTTCCCTGTGGATCTTACCTAATACAAATTCCTGGATGATTTCAGCTGTGAGATACAGTATTGGATTATTTTGCTGGGCATGTCTGTTTTATTGTTGTCGATAAAGGCTCCAGCATGGAGGAATAGCACTGTTCATGTCTCCTGCGTTGCCCACAGCATGAAGTTGATTGTGCACTCCATTACTGAGAAAGTCAGGGGAAATGAAAGATCTAACTTGTGAAGCAAAAGCAACCCCCCCACACACATAAAAAACAGAAGAGGTGTGTGTGTGTGTGTGTGTGTGTGTGTGTGTGTGTGTGTGTGTGTGTGCATGTATATATATATAGTGTCAGTATACAGGTATTCCAGAAATCATTGTGCTCTCAGAATACAAAGGAAGAAAAGGCAGTTGTTTTCATTGCAGTCCTGCAATACTTTTGCTGAGAGCTAGAGCTGACAAGGGCAACATGTTCCGGCCACCACCCCAGCCAGCACCACTTCATATTTCCTCTACACTTGTGCTTTGCCACCACAGACAACCTCAAAGTGGGCTGCACTCCCACAACCAGAGAGATACCTAAAGCAAGCTCTCCCTCCCCAGCCATGGGCAGTGGGTGAGGAGAGAGAGAGAGTTGTGCCAACCAATACTCCCTCCTTCCACATGACAACAGCAGCAGCAGCAGCAGCAACAACAACAACGGCAACAATTTTTATTCTGCTCTTCATCCAAGGATACAGGGCTATTTACAGTTTAAAAGCACAAACATACATAACATCAGTGGCCTGTGGCCAGTAGACTGGGGTCCACTTGTCCCCTAAATGTTCTTCTGACACCTCCTTCCCAAAGCTCAGGAAGCTTCCATCTGGCTTTGGGAAGGAGGCAGGAGGGTTGCAGCATCTTGTCAGAGGTCTGGCGCCTCCTTCCCAAAGCCCACAAAGTTTCTGCCTGGCTTAGGGAAGGAGGTACAATTCTCATGCATGCAACGTCATCATCCCCACCCCACAACCCCCCTTGCAAGCTGGTGCCTCTGCACCTAACTGTTCCCCTGTTCACCGCACACCACTGCATAACATGGTAACAAACCAAAAACAATACCCCTCAACAGTTTAAAAGACCTTAGATTGTTTAATAAGCCAAAGGCCTGGGAGAAGAAGAAGGTTTTTGTCTGGTGCCTAAGGATGTGTAACGAAGGCGCCAGGCGAGGCTCCCTAGGGAGAGCATTCCACAAATGGGGAGCCACTGTTCTCATATTGCCACCCTCTGAACCTCTCATGGAGGGGGCACACAATGAAGGGAATCAGATGATGATTACAGAGTCTGGGTTGTTTCATGTGGGGAGAGGTGGCCCTTGAGGTATTGCAGTCCTGAGCCATATAAGGCTTTATAGATCAAAACCAGCACTTTGAATTGAGCCTGGCAACTAATTGGCAGCCAGTGCAGTCAGGCACAATGAGTCTGCTCCTACACATCCATGAAAAGAAAGAATTTTTGCAATAAGGAAAGTTACAGGAAAATGCACTAGAAAGTGGTGAAAAACAATTGCTTGATGCAACATTGTGTAACCTCTCAGGTAACAAATCAGAAAAGTGTTGTCTGAGCTTCCCACATCAATAAACAGCTCATCCAGAAACAAGCTAAAAAAAGATGATTTTTTTAAATATGGAAAGGCAGTTTGTATATTCCAAAATAACGTTTATTGAAATTCTGCCCACCAAAGAGAACTCCACTATATTTTAGGGTTGGGGACACAGCCATGTTTGTCTTTGTGAAAATTATTCTCCCAGGGAACCCAAGGCAATTCCCTTGATTAAGGTTCTTGGATCCCATGCAGAATTAATCAGTGTGAAATTACAGGAAAGTCTGCTCCCTGCCCTGTACTGGCAGCAGGAACACTGCACAAAAATAGACCTGATTCGTGACTTCTGCCTCTCTGCAGCTCCGAATGGATTAGCAAATTAAAGTGCCAGGAGGGAATTCTATCGGCTAGTGAGATTTTCAATGTGTTAAAGGCAACCTGAGCTAATGGTTTGAAATGTATGAAATGGTTCTTTGAGATACTTGCTTTCAATGTGCAACCTAACCACCTGGGCAGTGCTGGGCGCGGTCAGAGCCAAAACTGGACAGAGCAACAAATGTAAATTTACCATTGGCAGGTAGGCTAGATTCCACACATACTCACCCAGCCCTGTCTGTCACCATCCTGAAAAGCAAGAGGCATTATCAGAATTCAATGACATTGAGGGGTGTGGCCTGACTCTGAGCAAATGTTTGGCGGCCAGGTGTAGAGGCCTGGAAGATCACATTCAGCCTGTGGGCCCAAGGTTTCCCACCCTTGCTCTAGAGATCTTTAATTGTTTTTGAGGGTGTGATTGCACTCTTTCTTGTTCATACTAGTGATGGAATGTGTCTGGAATGAAGTTTCTTACATCACACCTCTCCTGTTGTGTTTTCCTTCCACTAGTAAAATTCATATTTACTGGTGTGCACCTGAGTTATTGACAGGTCTTCACATTTAGAGTGGAACCTCGCAGAGGCAGAGCTAGCTGCTCCGGCACCCAGAGCAGTGCACATGCTGTGCACCCGGGGGCGGGGCGATCCGCCCACGGGGGCAGGGTGGCGAGCATCCCACAGCAGCGAGGTGGCAATGCCACTGCCCGATGGATGACACCTGGGGTGGACTGCACCCCCTTCCTCCACCAATGGAACCTCAGTTTTTTAGCATCTCGGAAGCCGAAGATTTCAGTTTTCGAATGCCGAAAAGCTCAGAAGTGAATGCTTCTGTTTTCAAACATGCCTTGGAAGTCGAACGGCTTCCGAAGCATGTTTCTCCATTTTCTCAATGGAATTTGCTGACTGCCCATTGTGCCTTGGTTGTTGAATGTTTCAGAAGTCAAATGGTCTTCTGGAATGGATTATGTTCAACAACCAAGGTATCACTTTATTAAAAAAGGGTCCTATCCAACTACGTTTTAGTCAGAATTTTACTCTGAAAATCTGTCCCACCAGGTCCTCCAGAAGATCAGATGGAAGAAAGAAACACTCACCATACTGAACAGTGGAGGATTTGTTCTACTCAGATTCTACCTGGAGCTGCTGGTTGATGAGTAGGCAATGATTGGGACACAGTTGTGACAACTGCTGCAGAGGGACCTCAGTATCTCCCTGGAAAAAGGCACCTACTGGAAGTTGCAGAAAATGTCGCCTAACACCACAGTGACCCAAACACTAGATCACTACTGGTAAATATAGAGGATTGTTGCATGCTCTCATGCAGTGTGAGATTTCAGGGGTTCCAGGTGCTTACCCAGGAATCAGTTTCCTCGGCATGAGGGACAGTGGAGACTGTGTTTATGTTATATGGTTTGTTTACACACATTTGCAACCTGAGTCTACAGTGGAGGACTCACAACATTAATGGCCCAAGAAGGTCTTGCTTCCCCCATAGCCACAGGCTTGTATTCCAGTGGAAATCAGGTCTGACTCTCTCTCTCATCTGCCCAGCCTGCAGCCTGCTTCTAGCTTCTAACTCTCTCACACAACTCTGGATTTTGTTCTTCTAACTAACAGCCAGGTGAAGGAGAGGGGTCCGCCCATTTGTCATCTGGCACAGAGTAGCTTCTGGTTTTTTTTACCTTAATGACCCGTACTTATGCCATTATCAAGAAGCTGGCTTGGCTAGTCCAGCGATTGAATTCTTGCTGGATTCAGGAATTGGAAAGGACTCAGGCACACAGCCCTCCCACAGCAACTCACAACAGTATTGTGCAAAAACAGCAGGACAGTTACGTACCATGAATATAGATAATTCAGAAAATGTCAGATTTTTTTGTGGTGGGAAGAAAAATAGGATTGTGTGGGAAATAAACTAGAATGACAACACAACAATGACGATGTCACATTGCCCTCAGGAAAAATAAAATAAAATAAAATACAAATTATAAACCCAAAATGAATAGGACAGTGCTGTGAAAGTATATCTGGAGAAGCTCCCAGTCAACTGATTCTCAGGAGGAGGAGGAGGAGTATGCTTTTTAGGTACTTGGGATACAAGTACCCAGTGGCGGAGGAACCCTCTCCAGCACCCGGGGTGGCGCAGCCTGTATGGACTGTGCATGTGCAGCAACCCCGTGCATGTGAACTCCATATGGAATGCCACACCTGCACACTCCATACGGAGTGCTGCACATGTGCAATCTGTATGGGCTGCTGCACGTGGCAGCGGCTGTACTGGCTGCTGCTTGCATGGCATCCATACAGGCTGCTGTGCGAGCGGCACCCCGTACAGAGTGCGCATTTGCAGCAGCCCGTATGAATGCCGTGCAAGCGGCATCCCATATGGACTGCGCATGTGCGGCGACTGTACCGGATGCCTCACATGCACAGTCCCTAAGGGGTGCCGCTTGCACGGGGCAGCTGTACAGGCTGCCACTTGCACAGCAACCGTAAAGGCTGCCATGCAAGTGGCATCCCACACGGACTGCACACATGCAGCAGCCCGTACGTTTGCTGTGTGAGAGGCAGCCCCTATGGATGCCCATATGGATGGCGCGCAAGAGCGGCAGCATGTACGGACACCACGCAAGTGGCACCCATACAGACTGTGCATGCCCTCGGCCAGTCTACAGCTGGGGGGAGGCAGGGACCATCTTGTCACCCCTCCCAGAGTGGCACCCGGGGCAGACCTCCCCCTCCGTTTCCCCTTCCTACGCCCCTGCAAGTACCTTAAAAACAACAACAAATGTTCCCCAATATCTTGGGCTTCTATGATCAGCAGGGGAGGCAATGTTTGTGGTGACACCACTGGGAGTTGCCTGGTTGTTGGTAACTCAATACAGAGGCTTCTTGCTGGTGGTTCCCTGTTTGTGGAACATTATCCCTTGTCCAGTGCATCATTTGCACTTATTATTAACTATTAGGAGAATTTGTATTTGATGGCTGACCACTCAGAAATTATTAGCTTTGAGAGCAGGTGATTGCTTTTTGCAGTTTTCATTTTTTAAAATATTTTTTCTAATTACAGGTACAGTGGAACCTCAGTTTATGAACACCTCGGTTTATGAATTTTCGGTTTATGAACACCGCGGACCCATCTGGAACGGATTAATTCATTTTCCATTACTTTCAATGGGAAAGTTCGCTTCAGTTTATGAACGCATCAGTTTATGAACAGACTTCCGGAACCAATTACACCCATGCTTCAGTTTATGAACATTTCAGTTTAAGTACTCCGTGGACCCGTCTGGAACGGATTAATCCACTTTCCATTACTTTCAATGGGAAAGTTCGCTTCAGTTTATGAACGCTTCAGTTTAAGTACTCCGCGGACTGTCTGGAACGGATTAATCCACTTTCCATTACTTTCAATGGGAAAGTTCGCTTCAGTTTATGAACGCTTCAGTTTATGAACAGACTTCCAGAACCAATTGTGTTCATAAACCGAGGTACCACTGTATATTGTTTTAATATGGGCATATTTGCAACTTTGGGCTCCTTTGGAGGAAGGTCAAGTGAGCCAATGTGAACTGAAGGAGGGAGCCAACTGAACCCAATGTGAAGAAACGGACTCCCATTTTCAGGACATCTAAAGCACAACAGTCAAGTACAGAAATGAGACTTTTAGGGTTCAGGCTCTGAGTATGTGGCAATCACTAAATCTGGAGAAGCAATAGGCTTTAACTGGCTGAAGTGGTGTGCAAACAGTGGCCAGCAATTCTTTTTTTCCATTCTGAAGTCCTGGATTGATGTTTAATATAATGCTTCTATCGGGAAGTCAGAGAACAGTTAACATACTAAATACGACACAGTGGTGTCAAGAAAAGCATGTGTCCCAACGAATGCAAAATAATGTACAATGGCCACCTATTTTAATGCTGCTGGCACAAACTAAACAGGACAAATGTCCCAGAGAACAATCCCTTTGTGGCTTTAAAGAAGAAGAAGGGATAAAATAACCCCCTAAGTACCTGTTATACTGAAGGAATTGCCGAAAGAAGAGACTTTTCTTTTCTTGCTTGCAGGACTCCTCAGAACTGGTAGTGGCACATCTGGGACCACTTGTATGGTGCACCAACAGACAATGCAAGGTTTCCATCTCTCCTTTTAAGCTTGTATTTGCTCTGATATGAAAGCCTGTAAGGATCTGATGGTTAAGGAAAAAATAAAAGAAGTCAGCTTCTTTCAAGCGGAGCTTGTCTTTGTCCTTTACCTGGTCATCGTTTTAAAAAAATAGTTTTATAAATTACTGCATAGAGTACAACATGTAGTTTTCTGTTGTACCAACCCAAGTGCATATAATCCTACACAATGAATTGTTTGAACTCAATAAGTGCTGGGCAGAATTGTCTAGAAAGCAAGTGATGCAGTTTAGATCTGGAATGGGGGAAACTGGAGCAGAAAGTTTCCTAGCTCAGTTTCCTAGTTTGAGGATAACCACAGACTACATTTGAACATCGCAGCTCAACCATATTTAGTTTTCAAAACCCTACCCATCACCAAAACCACTGCTTTTCCTTTCCTAATGGATTCCCTCCTCTTTCTGGGGTAGACACACCTCTGTGGGGAGGGACTTTCACAGCTTAAGACTTGCTGCAGAAAAAAAAACCCTTTTCCAGACTTCCACCCTTGAACTCCCAAAGATTGTGGAACTACCAGGAGAATTCTCTCTGCCAACCTTAACTCTTGAGTAGTTAGTTGGTTGGAATGTGTGAAGTATCCTGCCTTGATGGAGGAGTGATGTGTGTTTGACCATACCCACTTCTGGCATATTACCTACTGGTATGTGGTCCCTGGGAAATAGTCCAAGGGGGAATGCGGACCTCAAACGGAAAAAAGGTTCTCCACTTCTGGTCCATTATATGTTGTTACCCAAGCACATTTCCTTGCTCTTCAGTGGACCCTTACCATGCCCCACCCCTTACTCGTGGGTAGGCTATTTACTCAAGAAGTCTCTCTCAGGGTCAAGGGAATGGATTGATTGGTAGAGTGGTGTTTCCTATCTTTCAGGCCTGCTGCTGCTTCCTTCTGCAGTTCTCCTTTCCAGACACACATTTGCCTTTTACTCTCTCCCACTTTCACAGACCTGACCTCATTCCTGCATCTGGAGGCTTTGGCAAGGTGGCACTTGAGGTAGGTGCAACAAACAGCCTTCGCCAACCTAGTGCCCTCCATATGTTCTGGTCTGAACTCCCATTAACCCCAATTCCTACTCTACCAGAAAATGCTAGGATTTGAAACTTGGATCTTTTGCATGATAAGCATGTGATCTACCATGAAGCCCATCTCCTTCATTAGGAAGAACTCACGAGTCATTTCCTAGTTTTATGTTTTATGGTTTCAGTTGTCATTTCCTAGATTTTTGTTTTATTTTGCAGTTATAACTGTGTTTCACTGCTGCCAGGCAAATCACTTAGGTCCCAAATAGCTGAAGAACTACTTACAGGCTTTTATCAAAAAACAATCTAAAATATGACTTAAAACTACCAATAAAAACAAATATTTAAAACGTGTGTGTGTGTGTGTGTGTGTGTGTGTGTGTGTGTAATCTCAGTAATTTAAAAGCTATTATATTTACTAAACTAACACGTTAAAATTATTGCATGCTCAGATTACATGCCTGGGTAGGCTTGCTGAGTTTAATTATGGAGGCCACTTGAAAAGTAGGACATAAACATATTAAAAAAATAATTATAGTAAGTTTTAAGATTGTACCTGAGATACTAAAGAGTGTGGGGGGAAAGATGAATTTTGCAATTTAGTAAATCACACAATTCAGTTCTCTTGGGTGTTTGCTTTAAAAACCAAAACCAAAAGGAGTTATTAAGTATCCAGCATATAGAAATGTGTAACAGATTTCTAGTTTTGCTTGAGCTGTCTGAAGTGCCCTGGTGATCAGAAATAAGTAATTGCAATAATAACCTGACCAAACTCTGGGGGTTGTTTTCTGAGGCACATCAGTGCCTTTGAGCTTTTCAAAGATCCTCAGACTTGCAAGCAATAATCCAAATTATTATGCTGCATGTTCTGAAGTGTGTATAACACTGATTACCTTCTTTTTTTAAAAAAAAGTCTCTTTTTCTGTTTGTTTATGTTTGTGTGTGATCCAATAGATTTGTTGGAAATGTTAATAAAACTATTTTAGGATAATGAGGATTATCCTATTTTAGGATAATGTGCAGAAATGCAACACTGTGTGTATATATCTATATATAAACATAGGAAACAATCTGAAATGGTTAAAAAAAACCTTGCGGCCTTTCAAAATTATGAGGTTATTCTCAGTGTTCTGTCTGCTTTCTATGGTAGAACTCTTCCACTAATGGTTCAAAATCTCTGCAAAAATTGCATATGTAAACTCCTAATTAAAGCTGTTTGGGGTTTAAGTTTCCATCAATCAGAAAGACCACACAAACAAAAAATTGCAGAATAAGGAAGAAACAGAAACTTTGGGAAGTAGTTGAAAGATGTCAGTTATACTGAGATAATGTCCTCTAATGAGGCTGGGTAAGCAGCCACTTTGAGGCCGTGCCCCTGGGGGTGCCCCACCCACTCTACTGCCTCCGCCACTGGTGGAGAAGCAGCATTGGCATTGGTGCTGATTTCTGGTGGGATCCTGCAAGAATGGATCAATTGACTACCCCCCCAAATTAAAGTCAGTCTTGGCTAACAGTCTACACCTCAGAGCTAAAGGGTTGACAAGCTATAGACTAGAAGAGGTGCTAAGTATATACTAAGTATAGTGGAGTGCCACCAATTCCCAAAACATAACGATTTATTGATGATGCTCTGTTGTTGGCTGCCCTCCAATTATCCTTATGAGATGGTGCAATATGTTTGGGTAGTGCCTGGGCTGTGGGTGGCAAACCTACAGAGTGCACATTTTTCTTCAACCTGATCAGATGTTCCACATGTTCCACATTACAGAGGATAATTCTTTGCTTGAAGAATTCTGGTTCAAGAACAGCCACCCAGAACATAGAAAGATGCCTTATACTGAGCCAGACCAAATGGTCCATTCGGCTCACTCAGTACACAGACTAGCAGCAGCTTGCTAGGGTATCCAGTAGAGGCCTTTCCCAGCATACCTGGAGATGCTGGGGATTGAATCCAGGACCTTGTGCATGGAAAGCAGGATGCTCTACCACTGAGCTATGACTTTCCTGTAAGAATGGAGAGCAGAGGCACTGATGTTGTCTATCCATAGTTAGCACCTGGACTGCTGCACACACAGGTCACCTAGTCATGTTCCCCTCCCCCCCATTAGTGTTATGTATTATATTTTTATTTACATTATAATAATTATTTCAAAAAATTCATCTACACATGCAAATTGGCACATGCAAATCTTTTGGAAACCTGTTCTCTTTTGTCTTCTTTTGGTGATGCATTCCATCTATTTTGAAGATGCCTAAGTACAGCAGGAAGAAAGTACTGTTCTTTTGATCAGACAAAATATTAAGGCCAATATCTATTTATTCCTAAGTACTAGGAATGGCCAAACTAAAAGTTTACGTGTATTATTTGCCAATAACACACTGATGTTGCACACAGCCATTCTCTCACTGTCCCACCTACCACAGAAGGCAAGGATGCAGCCTTTTGTTGGGTTTCCTGGTTCAAACCCCAGGGCTTGTGAGGTTAGTTTTGAGCCGCTGCCAGTTAGAGAAGGATAGACCAATAGTCAGGATAAGCCAGCTTCCCATGCCTCTCTGCTTGTATACTTTTGGAGAATCTGACATTAGTAAGTATGTATTATTGTAAACTTTTCACTTGCAAATTGTGTCATGTTAATTTGCAAGGACTTAAGTTTAATTGTGTGCTCATATTTCTTTATCTGAACTCTGACAGAAATTAATTGGACACCATAAATTCCTTAGAACCAGAACAGAATGTTACACTGTATTTCTTGAACTGTGCTACTTCAGTTCACTGTGATTGGGAAACATTTACTCTTCAGATTTCAGACTGTAGCATGTTGGACACTATACATTCCCATCTGTACTTGGCACATATGGTATCTCACCATGCATCAGAAGAGAACACATTGTAGCCTCTCAATACATTATGCTTGGATGTCATACCAGATGACAGGCTGTTGCCCTAGTATGCAGAAAAATTTCATCTTCAAACTGCATGCTTCCTTCTGTGATCTTTATATTCCTGGATGAAAAAAGAACCTGTAGCTATAAGGAAGACGGCTGTTAGGTATTGATAAATGCTAATTGAGAGAGGGAGGTCAATATGAGAGACAAGAAGTAGAACTACTTATATTGGTCTTGCCATGGAAGACCTGGAAATCATATCTAGATTCTCTCTAGCATCAACTGGTCAAATAATAGTGGTATGAGAACATTTGTGCACATCAATAGGTTTTATAGCACCATGTTTTGGGACAGTGCTTCCACTGTTGTATATAGATGGCTTGAGAAGAATACAGTTTATGATTTTACGCTAGGAAAAAAATTGCTAGAAATAAAAGCATTTTCTGATTATTGTCTATTAAAGAGACTCTTCTAAAAATACCCATGCATGGGACATTCAAACTGTACAGATATATATGGGACTTTCCAAGTTGGAGTTCATGGTCTTTCTCTATTGGCTCCAAACTGCTGTTTTCTTGAGAACTCAAAATATTAAAATTAATGTTTAACTCATGTCCCAACTGGACTTCTAACCATTGGCTCAATGACAATCCCATATAACAAAATGCAGAATCAAATCATGAGCAAGCTAGATATTATGCTAAACATGTATTAGCTGCTCAGTTAGGCCAAGAGTCAGTGGTGGCTGGTGGTTACTGGGACTGGTGAGGTGGAAGGCAGCAAGGCCAATTGTAGATGGAGCCACAGTTAATGCCAGACAAAGCCAACTAATTCTAGGTTTGTTCCCATCCTCTTCCTTGCTGAGTTCTATGAAGGCAACATTGAGATTAAGGATACAAAGAAGGAGGAAGCTGCTTCCATTCCCTGGACTGGATGCAGGCAAGAAAGCAGGTAGGTGGGTCTCCATTGCTCAGAGTTGAAAAATACTTGGATGCAGGTAGGCTGCTAGAAGTTTGGAAACATAGGAAGAGGTTCATATAGCCTTCCCCTTCACTGAGCAACCTATACTGAAAAATCAGCCCGTCTGATGGACTTCATGTCCCCCAGATTGTTCATGCAGGGTCACTTGGCCTCTGAGACTAAGTAAATAATGGGTGTCTCTAGCAAACTTCCAGCTGGAATACCCTGTAGTTCTTTTTCAACCTTTAACAGTGATGTAAATGTCAAGTGCCATGCTGCACTTGACAATATGCTACTGTCACTCCAAATGGTAGCCATTCACCTAGTTTCCACTTCAATAGCAATTCTTATAACTGACTCATCCTGTTCTCACAGAATTCTAGGTTTCCCCACTTACCAGCAGTAGCTTAAAATGTTGTGTGAGGGAGCATCATGAAAAGTTTTGCCAGATGTTCCAGTGGGGAGAGGAAGAGCCAACACATATTTAGCTCACATATGTAGCATCTAGTTCAATGGCCTTTGAAGACCAACTGGAATTTGGGATGCCCCATCAGTACTGGCATTCCACTGGCTCTTGAAGACACACCTGTTTAGACAGGCATTTCCCTGATCTCCTGACATTTCCCGCTGTGGTTGTTGTTGTTGTTGTTATTATTATTATTAACTCTTATGCTGTTTTTAATATAGCTGTTTTAATACATATTTTAATAGTTTTTATAATAGTTTTATTCTTTTTATTTTGCTGTTGGCTTTTGTTTGTGAACCGCCTAATCATCTCTTCTTCTTCTTCTTCTTCTTCTTCTTCTTCTTCTTCTTCTTCTTCTTCTTCTTCTTCTTCTTCTTCTTCTTCTTCTTCTTCTTCTTCTTCTTCCTGTCCCCCCACATCCTTCATCACAGACTGACCTGCCACTCTTCTCCTACTCAAGGATGCCTAGAGCAGCCAAGCTTGCTTTCCCCGCCATTCTGCATGCCTTTCCGCTCTTCTCATCTCTATGGTACTCCACCATTGCTTTCCTAGCATTGTAGGCAATGGCCAAAACAGGAAATACTAATCATTAGAATCCCACAGTCAGCAGCAGAGACACTTTTCCACATGCGAGGAGAAGGGCAGGGGCCTGCTTTCCCGAGGATTGCAGGTACAAATGCCTGTCACTCAGCACTGCAAGTCCTCTCTCCATACACACCCTTTTCAATTTTTAGGGTGTTCCTTCATACCTCATTGCCCTATTCCCTGTTCTCATTCAAGAAGAGCTGCATCACACAAAACAAAACAAAACAAAACAACAACAACCCCTTTAGCAAAAGAGGGGTGATGGAAAAGTCTTTAAGAGCATGCTGCAAAGTTCATGGCAACTCACTTAACCCCCATGAAAACATGACTGGCATTACAGACTTATGAGAGACGCTGCTTATTTATTTGCTTTCTTGAAAGGGGTTCCAGGCTAGGATTAAGGGTTTTGCATGAACAGGATGTTTTTTAGCTTACAGGAGGGAGGGAGGGGAAGAGTTGTTGGATGCAGGGGCACACAGACCCACAGCAAAGAGAGTGTGTGAGTGTTGCTGGCTGTTGCTGTCCTGTCAAAAACATTTTGCTCTGGCATAGATCGAGTTTCCCTGGCTATTCTTCCATTGTGTTTTTGTAACTTTGTTGCCTCTGCCCCCTCTCCTCTCTGCCTCACCTGCTTTTATTTCTTTCCACTTTTCCATCCAAGTTGGCTAGGCGGGCAAGTTATGTGCAACTTCTTGGAAAGTTAGGATGTGCTCCTTCTCCCCCCCTGCCCCCACCTCAAATCACTTAGCTTTATGCCAAGGAAAGACTTAATTCGTGTTTCTTCCTGTGAAATTTACTGGACAAATTCATGGAGGAGAAGGTGATCAATGGCTACTAGCCATGATGGCAGCATGATGGTGAACACCAGAGGGCTCTCCTGCTCAGATCCTGCTTGCAGGCTTTACTTTGGGGCATCTTGTTGGTTGCTGTGAGAACAGGATGCTGGACTAGTTGGGCTACTGCCCTGATCCGGAAGGCTGTTCTTATGCTCTTAAACTGCTGTTAAGGGAACAGTAGAAGTTCTTCAGAATATGGCAACTCTACATAACAAGAAAACTACCCAGTAAGCTGAAAATGCACCTGATTGCAAAGAGCTGGGCATGCATCCAATGTAGTACTAAGTAAGTGTCCTGCTAGCACAATAATTTCTGCTTATGTTATGGGAGTTTCCTCCTCTTCTACCTCCCATGCACACCCCACATCCTTCCCAAATCTGCTCTGGAGGGCTGTGAGAACCCCCAGAACAGTTTTAGAGGTTGCATAGGGGGAGGAGAGGGGAGAAAGTCCTATTGCACATGTGGAAATTCTTGCATGGATGGGATGCTTACTTAGCACTGCATTGTATGCAAGTCTATGTGATAAGTGATATGTGATAAGTATTTCATCATCATCCAGGGCAGTGTTTCTCAACCAGTGTGCCTCCAGATGTTTTGGGACTACAACTCCCATCATTCCTGACCACTGGTCTTGCTAGCTAGGGATGATGGGAGTTGTAGTCCCAAAACATCTGGAGGCACACTGGTTGAGAAACACTGATCCAGGGCACAAACACAGTTGCCTGAAAATATAGGACTTGACTGTGACAGGCAAGGGAGACAAATGTGTGTATGGGGGAGAGAAGATTCAAATTCACACAGTTTGGATTTTGTATTGCTGCCCTTGCCTTTGCATACATTAAAAAACGTGCTGCCCTTATGTAACTTTTCTCATAGCAATATGGATGGTGTCGATTTTCTCAGAGCATTGAAAAGACATTTAACTATATCCAATACTATGAAATACTCCATGAAGCCTCTCTTCACCCCCCCCCCCCACTCTGTAGGGTTTTGTTCCTTCCAGAATCCATGATCCTTCGAGCCTCTGTTTCATTTTTATCCAGGGACTTGGTTATTAGTGGACAAAGTGACAAGTATGAATTGCCCAATCAAGCTTTATGTATTGAGAACGAAGGGCATATTTGCAAAGATGTTTTATGCATACGTGCCATGCTATCAAAATCAGTGGCATTGTTAATCGTAATTAGCAATGATAATTAGCCCCACATTGGTGCCATTTGTAAGAACGGCTGTTGTCTCCCTGCCCATTCTATACCAATGAATATCTTTCAAAAATGTAGCACTGTGCTAAAGGACAGAGCTTATAGTCTAATACAAACTTACCATTGAACTTGATTGGAATGACTTCTGAGTATGTATGCATAGTACCAACGTTAGTAAATGGCACAACTGTTTAAAGTACTGTTGACTGGGTTGCCAGCCTGTCATCTGGTATACCATCCAAGCTGAATAGACCTGTTCTGATCCATCTGCAGCAGATACCCATGAGGCAAGGTGTCACCATGGCTTGCTCCAAGTGAGTAGCATACTGCAACGGAGACTGGATGTGGGCTGAAGCTTTAAGAGTCCATCCATTTGGTCCCTGTCTCCTAAGCTTCACTCCCCTGCCTGAAGTGAGTGGCGCCCGCTCTGTGGAACGCCTTCCAACCAGATGTCAAAGAAATAAACAACTACCTGACATTTAGAAGACATCTGAAGGCAGCCCTGTTTGTTGTTGTTGTTTAGTCGTTTAGTCGTGTCCGACTCTTCGTGACCCCATGGACCATAGCACGCCAGGCACTCCTGTCCTGCACTGCCTCCCGCAGTTTGGTCAAACTCATGTTCGTAGCCTCGAGAACACTGTCCAACCATCTTGTCCTCTGTCGTCCCCTTCTCCTAGTGCCCTCAATCTTTCCCAGCATCAGGGTCTTTTCCAGGGAGTCTTCTCTTCTCATGAGGTGGCCAAAGTATTGGAGCCTCAGCTTCACAATCTGTCCTTCCAGGGAGCACTCAGGGCTGATTTCCTTCAGAATGGATAGGTTTGATCTTCTTGCAGTCCATGGGACTCTCAAGAGTCTCCTCCAGCACCATAATTCAAAAGCATCAATTCTTCGGCGATCAGCCTTCTTTATGGTCCAGCTCTCACTTCCATACATCACTACTGGGAAAACCATAGCTTTAACTATACGGACCTTTGTAGGCAAGGTGATGTCTCTGCTTTTTAAGATGCTGTCTAGGTTTGTCATTGCTTTCCTCCCAAGAAGCAGGCGTCTTTTAATTTCGTGACTGCTGTCACCTTCTGCAGTGATCAAGGAGCCCAAGAAAGTAAAATCTCTCACTGCCTCCATTTCTTCCCCTTCTATTTGCCAGGAGGTGATGGGACCAGTGGCCATGATCTTGGTTTTTTTGATGTTGAGCTTCAGACCATATTTTGCACTCTCCTCTTTCACCCTCATTAAAAGGTTCTTTAATTCCTCCTCGCTTTCTGCCATCAAGGTTGTGTCATCTGCATATCTGATGTTGTTGATATTTCTTCCGGCAATCTTAATTCCGGCTTGGGATTCATCTAGTCCAGCCTTTCGCATGATGAATTCTGCATACAAGTTAAATAAGCAGGGAGACAATATACAACCTTGTCGTACTCCTTTCCCAATTTTGAACCAATCAGTTGTTCCATATCCAGTTCTAACTGTAGCTTCTTGTCCCACATAGAGATTTCTCAGGAGACAGATGAGGTGATCAGGCACTCCCATTTCTTTAAGAACTTGCCATAGTTTGCTGTGGTCGACACAGTCAAAGGCTTTTGCATAGTCAATGAAGCAGAAGTAGACGTTTTTCTGGGTTTTTAGTCGTTTAGTTTTTCTGAGAGTTTTTCTGAGAAACTCTCTAGCTTTCTCCATAATCCAGCACATGTTTGCTATTTGGTCTCTGGTTCCTCTGCCCTTTCGAAATCCAGCTTGCACTTCTTCAGCCCTGTTTAGGGAAGTTTTTAATGACTGTTGTTTTAATGTAATCTTTTGTTGGAAGCCATCCAGAGTGGCTGGGGAAACCCAGCCAGATGGGCATAAAAAAATGATGGTGATGATGATGATGATGATGATGATGAGTGTGAATGTGTAAAATCAGGATGGGGCCTGTGGCTTTCCATATGCTATTGGACTGCAACTCCCATCAGCCCCCAACCAGTGTGGCCAATGGGAAATGATCATGGGTGCAGTAGTCTGGGAGTGGATGGAGAGCCATAGGTTCCCCACCCCTGCCTTAAAAGACTAAATTCCTAGTCTGTGAGCAAGTGCTTTGCCTCCTTTTGGTGGTGACTCACATGCCAACTGCAGTAGCACAGAAGCTATTTGTCTCAACACATGAACTAGGCTTGGGAAGGCCTACAAAATGGTCCTGACTTGGATTCCACATATTTCTGACTGCAAGTTTGAGGTTCTGTAGCAGGAACCAAATCCAGCTCTTCAGCTGACACTGTAGCAGCTCTGAACTCAGCTCACTTACCTCCTGCTCATTCTGTGCCTGAGACTGGAGCCAAAACAGGACCTAGGGAGTCAGAATGTGTTCCCTTGATGATGCACATGGGGGAGCTATATGACCCAGGTTCCAATGGGAACAAAGTATTCATAATGTGCTTTTGTATGAACTTGGGAAAGTAGTTGCAATTCCTAGAAATCTAATTCAGTTAACTTATTTGTGAAGAATGTTCCTCAGCCCTGCCCTAATGAATGCTGGTTGGCTTGCTACACATAGGAGTTCCCTGTTAGTGCTATATCCTTGGACCTAGTTCAGATGCTTCCCAGGCTTGCAACTACATCTGAAAGTAACTGTGTGTTAATCTCTGCTGGGTGGAGTTCGGGCTTCCACAGAGAACTGCAATGTCTATGAATGACCCAACAAACAAAAGTGTGTCGCTGAAATTCCTTGCACATGGAGGGCAATCCTGATAACAGCCAGTGATCTTAATAATTAAACCCCATAAAACAGAAAAGCAAAGCAAACAAAAGTAGTACTTGGGCATCATTTGTTGACTTTATGGCAATTAGATCATTATTAACGAAACATGTATCCCAATTACCAGAGCTGAAAATATGCTTGTCTTAATAATTTACCAAACTCCTTTCACTCTGTCACATTTACATATGTGCTACTGCAGTTTAATTAAGGGATGAATGGGAAGAAGTTCTTTAGTGTTTCTTTCTTTCTTTCTTTCTTTCTTTCTTTCTTTCTTTCTTTCTTTCTTTCTTTCTTTCTTTCTTGCTTTCTTTCTTGCTTTCTTTCTTGCTTTCTTTCTTGCTTTCTTGCTTTCTTGCTTTCTTGCTTTCTTGCTTTCTTGCTTTCTAGCTGCATAGTGATACCAAGAGGGCTGGGGTGGGGTGGGGCGGGGAAACCTAGGCACATGTCCAGCCCTTACCACATAAGAAGTTGGCTTACAACAAATGAGACTCCTGGCTTCACAGGGTAGGAATCAAACCAATGGCTTCAGGTTATAAAGAAGGATATTCTGGCTAAACCCCAGGAATAATTTTCTGATGGTGAGAGCTGTTTGACAGTGGATCGGACTCAATCAGAAGGTGGTGGCCTCTCCTTCAATTGAGGTTTTTAAGCAGAGGTTGGATGGCCATCTGTCATGGATGCTACCATTGAGATTCCTGCATTACAGTGGGTTGGAGTAGGATCTCTTCCAATTCTATGATTCTGCAGTTTGTATCATGCTGCAAATTGTGGTCCAAAATAGAGAATCCATTCTCTAGAAAACTGATGGGAGAATTAGTCTGTTTTTTTAAATCTTTCATTTCTTCATGTGTTCACCTACCGTATTTGCGTGTTCAGACCTTTGAACCTCCCCCTTAAATAAATTCACACAAGACTCAAATTTTTGGTTTGGTTTGCTTATTGGAAGAATTTAGGCCACAACTTTATTGATTACAGCAAATGAGTGGTTGCATAGGCTCTAGTTTGACTAGCTCCCTGCACCATTGCAGATAGCGCTGACCCAGGGCTCTACCAAAGGTCAGCCTAGGGTGAACACCTGGAAACGTGGAAAGCTGGGTACATGCTATGTCCACCACCCCCTGGACTCAGGCACGGGCACAACCCCTCTCAGGGTTGACCAAACCATTGAGTCCCTGGATTCCTTTAACGGAATACCCTTCACATAGGGATGGCGAGACCATTTCCCCATCCCCATCCCTATCACCTGAACCAGAGCCTATTCGCCATGAGAGCCCCGGGCTCATTGCCAACCACTCACACCTGTAACCAATCCCTTAACCCCGCTGACATGGAGGTCAGCCACAAATCATTCCCAGTCAAAGACAGATGAACCCCATCAAGCCTGTAAAGGAATGTATTGTGAGAGGTAATGCCCGGGTGATGGATCACCATCCCGCCCAAGGCCGGAACCTTCCTGGCCACAGTGCTCTGGACATGCCTCCTGGCCCTCTTGGTGGCAGCTGGGCAATGACTTCCTCTCCATTTGCATCATGGCAGCAGTTGTGACCAGAATATTTTGAGTCCAGGAAGAGCTGCCTTCAACTCTTCCAAGTGCTCCTGCATGCGGTTCCGCAGGCTCAAGCTGGGAGCTTCTGGCAGGCTGTTCTCGCTCAGCTGCACCACCATCACTGTAGGTGTGCCTTCCGCGGACACCTTCGCCCGCACAATTGGAAGAAGCTCCTCCCAACGCATTCCTAGTCTGGATATCCAGGACAGTCTCTCATGATCGGGAAGCCTGAGCCTACGTCCAAATCCAGACTCCGGGCACTGGAAGATCCTCCTCTGATGACTGGGTGTGGAATACCTCCCTTGAAGGATCAAGGCGTACCTGTAGGGAAGCAGAAGCAAAAGCATGCAAGGAACTAGGCCAGGAAGAAGACTCCCCCCCCCCCCGCATGCTGCACAGGGTGGGCCATTGAACTCCCAGGCCTCGGGGTGCAGACTGCAAGGGGGCAGGCCAGGCTGGAAACTCGCTGCATCATGACACCCATACTCCTAGGCTGATCTCTGGGACTAGCTGGAATAGGGATCATGGACTGCTGGAACTAGAAAATAAAGCACCCGAAGAATCAAAGGCCTCACTTCCTTCACTAGTATACGAAGGGCCATTAGCCTCAAAAGCAGTAGAAGATGTGGAAGGGCCAGGCTGAGAAATAGGCTGCCTTGCGCCGTGCTGAGCAAGGGACTCCATTTCCGTATTAAATCTGGCCAGGGCCACAGGATCTGATCCTAGATCAGCCACAATTGTACACAAGTGATCCAGCGTATGCTGGGGCAATGCTGGAGAAGGTGCTGAGCGCAAGGCCTGAGACGGGCCTCTGATTACCCTTTTGGAAGGAAGTGCCGGACTCAGATTGTGTTTAACAGGCATCACGATTCAAAAGTAATTAAAATTGGCAAAATAAATTCAATTGCACTGCACAACTAAAATGGCGCTCCCACCAAAACAAGATGGCGCCCCCACTAAAACGCGACCAGCAATTTCCTCTTGAAAAAGAGGTACAATGGCGGTCTCGTTGGAACCAATCGGGGGAGGGGGTATCCCAAAGGCTGGCAAAATCCCCCCACAGACCCCGGAAACCAAATTCAAAGCAGTCAGTGCGAGAGGGGACTCTCCGCTATTTTAAAAGCCCTGACACTATAATCACAGCCGTGGAAAGCGAGCTGCTGTGCACAGCCTTCCAGCACGCACGGCAGTGGTGAGCTCCGAGAGCTCAAGCGGCCAAAGCCCCTCAAATGTGGTGGGAAGGGGAGGTAGGTGGGAAGGGGATCAACGGGACGATGAATTAAAGGAATAAAAGGGAAAATAGGGAAGGTTGAGAAATAACGAAAACAGATCACCGTAATCGTCGTAGGTAGAATGGTCTCTCTTTCGGCTCGCAGCGGACACGATGCTGATGTTCTGATTCACTGACCAACAGAGAAAGCTCAGGGTCACGTGCATTGGCATATATAGGTCCCTTGGTTCATTTGGCTAGCATCTCATTGGTCAGATTAAACCCAGCATCAAGGGACCTACCAATCGGGTGTTGTGGCCTATCCAATCGTACCCACCCACAACACAAGGGTTTGGTTGCCAGGTCTCACCGCAACATGTGCCCTCTTTGAGGGAGGACACGATAACACAGTTTTGTCCCTTTTTGGAATAAATTTGCAAGAAATCAGCAGTGAGAGTGTTGGGTGGAATGGTAGAGCAGGAGCAGAGGCACCCTCCAAAAATGGTTCTATTACTTCCCAGGATGGGGATTGGTTGGTATAGAGCAGAGATGAGATCAGGGGAGCTCCAGATTTGTGGCAGTGGCTATGCAGATGTGTAGGCAGCTGCAGGTCTGCTGCCAACCTGGAATTCCCCCAACTTTGTTGCTGCCTTGTCTCAACTCATAGGCAGGCAGGTGCTGCTACCTGTTGCACAGCAACTGTTGTGTAATATTAAAACTCAACAGTCTGCTTGTGCAAAGAGCATTTGCACCAGACAACGCTGGATAGACCCCAAACTTCCATTTAGTTTGATGGAAACGTTCTGACAGATGATGTGTGTATATATAAGTATAACTGGAGAAGCTATCGCTGGACACTTTCGTGTAATGCCGCTCACTTCTCTTGCCTTAGCTATGTTCATTATTACAAAGAACTGTTATCTTGGACAAGCTTCCTGATAAACACATGACTCTATTGGTGGCTGTATGGGGGGGGGGGGGCTTCCTGATAGTGAGGAACAGCAAAGCAAAATGGTAATTGATATACATGCTTAGCTTTTGCCTGGGCGTGGACTGCTGCGGGTTGAGTACTGGGCTGTAGAATGAAACTAAACTGATAACAGATGTCACACTGCCACCTTCTGGCTGCAGAATTAAGTATATCCTGGTTTAAGGGTAAGAACCTGCAAGTCAGCTGTGCCGCAGCAAAGCAGCTTGCCAAGATAGATGGCTGAAATGAAACAGTAAGGGTAGAGCCTTGTTCGACAGATTCCACTCCCCCCTCAACTTCCATATCATAGTGATGCTTGAAAAGACTGTATTATGTTACGTTCTAATTATGTTTTCCTGAGGAATGAATTACGTATGCATTGTGCAGATAGTATGAAGGCTACCATGGTTACCAATGTGAACCTGGCAACATCTTTTATACACTTCCAATTAATCTGAGGTAATATTGGAGAGAGGAGGAGGTTGAGAATGGAATGCTAATGCCTCAGATGGAAGCTGGCTTTTAAATTACAGCATTTGGTTTCAGGCCTCTTCAGGGCTTCTTGAGGACAGGGCAGGTTGAACACTTTAAATTGGGAAAGAAACAGAGATCAGCATGGCCTTGTAAACTGGCCCAGCCTCCAGCACAATATGGAGATTGGTAGGTTTCAGCCATAGAGGAGAGACAGTGGTTCTTGAAATGTGGCCCATGCGCTCAAAGCCAGAAGATCGACAGAAAGCTTGCAAAGTAACAGCAAAGTAATTTGGCCTTGCACTTGATTTATTTTTCCTGACTTTGGCAGTTGAGGCTATTTTCACCACAGACTAACAAAGCCATTCATAAATAGGGTCCATGTTTTTTTAATATAATACAGAGCTGTTAATTTTCCTTAGAAATTTACTAGTTAAAGGCAAGACTACAGATATTAAAATATGAATTATCCCACTGAACCTTGGTTCTCGAACTTAATCCATTCCGGAAGTCCGTTCGACTCCCAAAACCATTCAGAAACCAAGGTGTGGCTTCCAATTGGCTGCATGAGCTTCCTGCACTCATGTGGAAGCTGCATCAGACATTTGGCTTCTGAAAAACATTCAAAAACTGGAACACTTACTTCCAGGTTTTCAGCGTTTGGGAGCTGATTTGTTCATCAACTAAGCCGTTCGAGAATCAAGGTACCACTGTACTTACTTCTACTACTACAGTGGTACCTTGGGTTATGAACTTAATTCATTCCGGAGGTCCGTTCTTAACCTGAAACTGTTCTTAACCTGAGGCACGTTTTTGCTAATGGGGCCTCCTGCTGCCGGCGCACAATTTCTGTTCCCATCCTGGGGCAAAGTTCTTAACCCAAGGTACTACTTCCGGGTTAGCGGAGTTTGTAATCCGAAGTGTTTGTAATCTGAAGCGTTTGTAACCCGAGGTACCACTGTACTAGCAATAATGTATACTGATAACTGCTGGAGTAGAATAATACATTGGAAAATAGGAAGCTGTCGTATATCAAATAATAATACTGGTCCATCTAGCTCGGTATTGCCTATGCTGACTAGCAGTGGCTCTCAAGGGTTTCAGGCACAAATCTCTCCTAGCCCTACCTAGAGATGTCAGGGAATGAACTGCAAATCTTCTGAATGCAAAGCAGATGCTCTATCGCTGCCCTTCCCACAAACAAGTAGAACTCACTGACTGAAACACTGGAAATTTACTACTACCAACCCAAGGAAAAACCTGCCAGTTGAATGTGAGCGCCCGTTATCAGACAGAAGCAGTTTACTCCGATCTTAACTTCTGTTGATGTTTAGCACAATGCGCTGAACTTGTGGTAAATCCTGAGGAATTTCAAGCGAAAATTCTGTGGTGACTCAAAGTTCTATGCACAGGTTAAGGAGTGGCACAACAGAATTTAATGCAGCAAATACAATCAGGATTCAATGCTATTGTTGCGTTCAGTCCACAAACGCTATGTAATTGATTACGTTTCCACTGCATTTCTTTTGCATTGCAGTGATTGGGTTTGGTGAAATGTAATGATGACATTATATTTACATACATAGGGACGTGGGTGGTGCTGTGGCTTAAACCACTGAGAAGGATATTCTGGCTAAACCCCAGGAATAATTTTCTGATGGTGAGAGCTGTTTGACAGTGGATTGGACTCAATCAGAAGGTGGTGGCCTCTCCTTCAATTGAGGTTTTTAAGGGACCCAGGTGGCGCTGTGGGTTAAACCACTGAGCCTAGAGCTTGCCGATCAGAAGGTTGGTGGTTCGAATCCCCGTGATGGGGTGAGCTCCCGTTGCTTGGTCCCTGCTTCTGCCAACCTAGTAGTTCAAAAGCACATCAAAGTGCAAGTAGATAAATTGTTTACTGCTCCAGCAGGAAGGTAAATGGCGTTTCCATGCGCTGCTCTGGTTTGCCAGAAGCGGCTTTGTCATGCTGGCCACATGACCCAGAAGCTGTACGCCGGCTCCCTCGGCCTATAGAGTGAGATGAACGCACAAGAGTCATCCGTGACTGGACCTAATGGTCAGGGGTCCCTTTACATTTAATGACGACATAGTTTATGTTATTTATACAAGTAATTATGTAGATTATGCAAGTTATGTCATTTTGCCACTGTTGACAGGTAGATAAATAAAAAAGATTTTCTTTTTGAAGAACACAAACTGCAGCAGAACAGAAACAAAGCTCCCTGCAATGAATACAGAATGGAAAGGAAAATGACACCTTACATCCTACAGTAGATCCATTGAAAACAATAGTCACAACTAATTCAAGTTCATTGAGTTCAGTGGGTCTGCTCTGGCAAGGACATCGCTGGACACAACTCTTAGATTTTAAAAATGTGCTCATGTTTTCTAGACTGGTAAACCATTTCTAACAGAATATCTACATTTTTACAGGGCAGCAGCTTGAGCCAACCAGATAAGCTGCTGCTAATTAACAGTGCTGTACTGTAATTCACAACAATGGTTGTATTCCTCCTCCATTCCCCCTTTTTATGCAAATGTCACATTAACAAATTAGATCTACTTTAATTGCTTATTAATTTATTGTTGCTGTCTGTTAAAAATGTATTTGCTATTGATGACAGTAGAAAATATATATACCACTAATTAAAAAAAGGATTTTCTCATTTTTAATTTGGAATATGAGGAAGCCCATGAAGTAATTGTACTGGTGATGGGCTGAAATCAGTCCTCCATTATTATTATTTTTGAATTTTTTCTTTCCTTCTGAAAGAGGCTTCAAGTTTTCTCCTTTATTCTGTGGGTACTTTAGAATTACTCTGGGTGTGGGACTTTGAACTTACCTTAACTTTGTGAGGTGGCCAAGGGTGAGTATTTTTCTTCCCAGGAAACATTTGTCCAGCAGTCTGTAGCCTCTGTAGCTGCTGATGTTTCCTGATCTGAAAAAGCCCAATGGGGGAAAAAAATGTCTCACTATGTCTACCACTAGGCTTTAAATCCCAGGAACTTGGGGCAGTTGAAGAGAACAGACTCAATTCATGAGAATTTTGGCAAAATTTTCCACCCTGTTTTATAATTGTACAATGCAATAAATTGATGGAGAAAGGCTTTAAAAAATGTGCATGAAACCTTTGGGCATGGCACTAAATTGTACAGCATTTTAGCAGGGATATAAGAATTAGTGGAGACCAGCAGAGAAGGCCGTCCCTGGTTTTTGAGCTGGAGGACTCACTGGGTGCTCTTTAATTGGATTGTATTAAGTGTCATCTATTTTATTTTAATGTGGTGCTATGGGCCCCACACCTGCTAAAATGTTCCTTAACTTTCTAACGCAACACTCTCCCCACTATTTATCCAACAGGCACAGCTAATGTCCCACTTTCATGTGGAACTTGAAGCCCCCCTTGTTGCTGGTTACAACAGAGTTTGTCTCCTTTATGGAAGGTCCAGGATAATTCTGGATAGCTCCCATATAATTCTGGATAGCTCCCAAGCAGCTGGTGAAATGTCTAAGATGGGTATGGGGAACTTCTGGTCCTTTGGAAGTTCCCAAACCTTGAACAGTTCCCATCAGCCCCAGCAAGCATGAGCAGGGATGAGGGGAGTTGTAGTTCAGTCACATCTGGGGGGAGCAAAGGCTCCCCACAGCTGGGCTTTGGACAGCATGGTGCAAAGAAAACTGCTCCTGCAATCCACCATTGGATGCACCACTAAATGTCAGCTGGGACAGCAGCAGTGCTCAGACTGGAATAGTTGGACTCATTTACAAAACAAGGCACAAGTTCTGTGACAATAAGACATACAATGTAATTCAAGCAAATTCATTAGTATTGCCTGGCCCCACACTCACGTTTTTCACATTTCCATTTCTGTTCCATGCACTTGCCTCCTTCTTTCTCAGCATATCATTGGGGCATCCATGCCCAACTCTGTGCAATGTGTTTGGGGCTTACAAAATGCAGTGCACAGAGCTTTGCAAACCTTGGCAATCAGCTGAACATTTCAGCTTCCATGCACAGTGTTTTTGCAAAAATAGTCACCCAACGTTGTTTTGATATTGGATGGTTGACCGGTGTGCAGCATCATCTACCTGGTGTGAGGTGGCGTGGGGATAAGGATCTGATCCTCTGGCCAGATCTAGCTCTCCACCTCTCCACCTCTACCCTAGGTTATGGTTTGTCTGCCTATAATTCAGAGAGTTACACCCTCTGTGATTATAGAGATGCCATCTGCTCCAAGGCCATTAAAAAGAAGAGAAAGCTTCTGGATCTATAGCCTGGAAACTTTGATACCACATGGCTTTGACCTAAGGTTAACACCTAACATCACCCAGTTACAGCAACTGTGACATTTCTGAATATTACATCTTCGGTATTCTATAATGATAACCTTGGCTACTGCTTTCATTCACATCAGAGTAGCTGAAGCAGACAGAAGATGAAACATTTTGCCATGAGAAATTAATCTCTTTTTTGTTAGTCAGTGTAATGTGTGTGTGTCTTGATTCAGAAAATCAGTTTCCCCGATGGATGTAATAATCAAGATTAGGTACCAAATGAAACTTAATAAAGTTCCTGATGGGAAAAACTTTTCAACAGTGGAAATAAGTAAAAACAATTTTTTTTCTTCCAGACTTCTCTGGAAGGTGGTGGATTTTCCTTAGATATTTTTAAACAGGAACATATGGAGTTGCCTTATACTTGATTCATCTAGCTCAGTATTTTCTGTGTTGACTGGCAGCAGTTCTCCAGGATTTCAGACAGTGGCATTCTCCAGCCCTACCCTGAGATACCAGGGATTGAACCTTGGACCTTCTGTATGCAAGACAGATGCTCTACCACCAAGCTATGTTCTTTCCCCAACAAAGACTGGATGATCACCTAGCAGGGATGCTAGAGTGGTCTCCCTGGATCCTGAAGGATTGTATGACCTCTCAGGTCCCTACCAACTATGATTCTAACTGAAATGGGCCAATGACTGATGGGATCCATAATCAACACTGGTCCAGCTAAGATGAACAGGGTGTTACAGATTCTCTCAAGAACAATTGTGCAGTCCCACCTTTATATTGTTACAATCTTTTAGATTTAAGTGTCTAGGTATCCTTTGACTTCCATCATTTGGTGGCTCAGGAAAAAATGCAACTGATGGTTGTGTGAATATACTTTGTAAGTGGGGTGGAAGGAGAGGAGAATATAAACCGTATGCCAACCTTTTCCTTACCTCTGAATTTCTGTGGTTTTTCTCTTTACAAGATCATCCTAAATGAGAAAGTATCTTTTGACCTAATGAAGTTTCAAAATGTTGTACCTGACAATTGTTTAGATTTACAGATGGATGGATTACTCTCTTTTTTCTTCTCTTCAGGCTCAAAATTGTTAATTATAGAAGCAATATATCACAAATATTTGACACATCAGGCAAGGTGGAAAATGTGTTTGTTCAGAGCAGCTGGTTCTGTGGATGGATGAAGAACCAGATGGAGGAGTTCTGAGTGAATGAGCATTACTGAGGTTATGCAGAGAGCTGGCACACGTTTGCCTCCATTCCAGGAAGCGTGCAATGGAACTGTAGGCCATTAACAGTTAAAAAAGCAAGACAAAAAACAACCCTGGATGTCGAAAGGCTGAAGATAATTGAGTAGGAATATGGGGGAGGAGAATAAAAGCAATCTAATTAATAAAGAATGACTATTCTTTATTAAAGTAATGTTTAAATTAAACCTGGAAAGCAGGTCATGAGAATTGGAGGGGAGTGGGAGAGAAACAAAATCGAATGACAAGTTGTTTTGCATTCATTAGACATAGAACAGAGTTTAATGCTTTGCTTTGAATGACAGAGTTGCCAAAATGCAATCGGGTACTGGATTTTACAAATGGAGCTGCAAGAGGGTTAATGGCAGCAGGTGAAACTTGGCAAGACTTGCTTTGTTCGCAAGCTTTTTTGAAGTCATCTGGCTGTGCACTGATGGAAACAAGGTGGATGCCTATATGGATCTTTGATCTGATCCAGCAGGCTCCTATTCATATTCTGCTTCATTCAAAAACACTGTCCCCATTAGCAAATGTTTGCTGTTTAGTTGTTTCTGCATGGAAGCTGAATGGATGCCTAGAAATGTTTTGACTTCCATTTTTTTTTTTAAAAAATGGGTCTTTGATATCTCCCTTCAACCGATGCCTTGGCCAATAGTTGGAATGAGTTGCAGGGCAAATTTATATATTTAATTTCATTTGCATGTGAAGACCGCCAAACCCAATCCAAAATAAATCACACAGGACACAGAATATTTGTTTAAGTTTTTTGGCATTAATTTGGCCACAACTTTATTGATTGCAGCATGTGGCTGGTTGCTTAGGCATTGGTTCGGACTACCTGAACCTGAACCTGCACCGGCAGGAACAGGACTGACAACTGGAATCTCCAGAGGTCAGTAAGGGAAAACATACTGGGGGAGCATAGAGGCGGATTTCTGCCTCTTGGTTCACCCCAGATGCTCCCAGGAACTCTGGCATGGCGAGGGGATCGGACAGAGCAAATCGAGCCCCTGGATTCCATTAATGGAATTCCCTAGCAGCAGCAACAAAAATGAGGGGCAGGCACAGCCAATCCATAATCCCCTCCACCAAAGAATGAACCAATGCCTAACTGCCAGCCTTACAAAGTTGTGACGATTTGCTACACAGTAGGCAAAAACCAAATGCCACCAGCCAATCAACCAAGTGGCAGAATTCCTACCGGGCCCTTGCTCCAGAAACAGATGACCCCTAGACAGGCATAGCAAGGTCAAAAACACAACCTTACATTATACATTAGAGTGGCTGGGGAAACTCAGCCAGATGGGCGGGGTATAAATAATAAATTGTTGTTGTTGTTGTTGTTGGGAGGGAGGGAGATCCGCTGCACGATGTGAAAGAGAAAGTACTTCGCCTCGTGCAGCCCCTTAAATAGCCCCTTAGTTGCCAATCAAACCCCAACCGACAGATAAATTTCCCCAGCAACAAAGGGGCAACCAATGAGGTGAGGAGGTCATCCAAATGGGCCCGCCCCAGCAACAAGAAGGCAGTTGGGTGATCTCACCGCAACACATGGCTCTTCATGATTTGGAGGACACGATTTATGACTCACCTCCCATGAAACATCCCAGTATGATTGTCAATACAAATATTCAATACAGATACAGACTAGGAAATACATATTCGCTTAAAAGACTTACTGAAAAAGTAAGGTGTTCAGAAGGTGCTGAAAAGGCAACAGAGAAACCTGCTATTTGATATGTAATGGAAGGGAGGTCCAAGGGGTTGGCACTAAGGGCCCAATTCCTACATTTTAAGGTATAAGATGCTATCTGCAGGAGGTCCTCTCCAGGAAAGGATAGTGGATCTGACCTTTTCCTTTGGCATAAACTCATCACTGGCATGAACTTTAGGGGATTCTGGCTATCACGACTCAGTAAAATTTAGGACCAGCCCACTTTTTCAAAAATGGGTTGTACAGAATTGTGATCTCAACCTATGACAGCATATTCACAATATTTATTATACACCATTAAGTGCCAGGTAAAAAAGCTCTTCTTCAACCAGGCCTTTGGCTGATTAACATTTTATACCCTTTTTGAGTGTGTTTGTGGGGTGGGGGGTGGGGGGGAGGTTTATTGGTTTGTGTTTTTATATGGTATTTTATGTTGATGTGAACTGCCTGAAATCTACGGATGATGGGTGGTATGCAAATTTAATAAAGTAGAAGAAGATTGGGCCATGATGCCAACATACTCTGAAAAATCCATTCATTGTGTTAAAAAAAATGGTGCTAAACTTGCACATAGTTTCTGCTTGGCACATAATAACTGTTTCTGGAAGGGACTAGCCAGGTGTCCCTAGAACTGGTATTTAGAGACATGTTACACCTGTACATTTAAAAAGAATTCTGAGAATGAAGAATAAATATAGAAGCCATTTTCATGGGAGAATAAGTGGTTCGAGAAAACAAGAGGACAGTTTTTGGCGCAGCACAATATCCAACCATTATAGAACTATATAGGTAAACACTTCTAGGAGTGACAGCAACAGGTTTTACAGTTTGTGGGTTGGGTCACCTGAGGTTAGTGGCAATACTGAAGAACATGACGATGAAAAGAGCATCAACTTGTGTCTTTTTTGCTTTCCTCTTTTGATTATTGAAAGCCATTGATTGAAGAAGCCATTGCTTGTTTGTGTGGCTGTGAATGGAAGCAAAACTCTCTTTGTGACAAGGAAGAAGGAATCTGATGGCCTTTTATGTTTTCCATTCTTTGCCAATACTTTGAAAGAAGACTGTGTTTTGGCTAGTTCTGTAATTGCAATAAACCAACAAAGTACTGTGTTAACTCCTGGGGTGTGAGGACCTCATTAACTTCATTCTAATTGCCCAGCACTGCTTCATAACCATCACACAAATGGAGAAGTACAGAGTCCAGCCAGCTGGACCTCATGTTTGAAGCCATGTTCTTCATTTATTCATGTGCCTCTTCTGTCTTTCCATCCCCCAAAACAGCTAGAAGTAGACCCGGCAACAAAGCAAAGTATTCAAGGGAAATCTGTACACATGAACAATTGCAGCTGGGGGAGGGGGGTTGTGGTAGGCAATAAAATGGCTAAGACCATTGGGTTTAATTATAAATGCACTTCTGAGCTGTGTTCTAACTCTCCTGGTTAAATATATTAAACTAACTCTTCTACTGCTTTGCATAGTACATTAAACAACTTAATCATAGTCTCCCCTCTTGCATCAATAAACTTATCATTTGCATTCTTTTTGCAGCAATGTTTTCTTCTCTCGTACTGTTTTACTTCCTGTTAGGAATACAGATCTGAAGCTATTTCCATTTTCGTCAAGCTTGATTAGTTGAAAGTGAAGCCCAAACTTTTTTAAAAAAGTGCCACCAAACTTTTTAAATGAGTGCCTCAAACAGGGTCTCAACAGCAACAAAAATGTGCTAGGGTAGCAAAAGATTTTCCTTCTTTCTCGCTTCACTGCGAGCAAGCGCTGGAAAGGAAAATTACAAACGTTTTCAGATTTGTTGTATTGCAGACACATAAAATGGTTGTGTTAGAATTTAGATAAATGGTTGGATGCCAAAGAAAGCTTGGATTTGATAATGAAAATCAGGAGCACTGCGCTGCCTTAGAAGGGTGAGGGCTGGGATTGTGTCTCTTGTTCACACCCATGATCTCTGTGCACAGGAAGCTGAAAGTCTAGCCAGAGCTGACAGGCAGTGGTGGACCTTGGGATCTCAGATTTCAGCAGTTTCCTGTGCAGCACTAAAATCCAGCCCATTCCCTCCTCTCACCTTCCATGCAACAACATAGGTGTGGCACCCACTGTGGCACTCCTGAGGCTCCGCACCAAATTGGCCATGTTCCCTAAGTCTGCCTTAAGCTGACAGGTGTATAATCTGTACACACACAGGCTCTGTATGTGTTGATGAAAAGCTTTGATTATCATAAAATCATAGAATCATAGAGTTGGAAGAGACCACAAGGGCCACCCAGTCCAACCCCCTGCCAAGCAGGAAACACCATCAAACACCCATTATCCCTCACTAAGTCCTATTGAAAGTAATTGACCTAACTTAATCATGTCCATAATTGTAATGGGTACGCAGGGCCGTCTTAACCATGCCTGGCGCCCTGGCACGATGGATCCCTCCTGCGCCCCCCGCCCCATTTCCCAGTGCGGCTGCCACCTGGAGGGCCGCCACCCTGCGCCATCCAGCCTGGCCGTAGGGCCGGCCCTGGGCCAGGGGGCGCTGCCCGCCCCCTGTTGTGACGCCCCTGCGTGCGGCAGAGGTGGCCCCAGGCCCGCGCACCTCTGGAGAGCAGCCTGAACAGCTGAGAGGCGCATCGTTTGCCTTTTCCTATTGCCTTTTCCAATAGGACTGCATGTTTGGTTTGGTTTAAGGTGGTGCTGTGTTCCGGTTTGCAAACTTTTTTTGGAATGCTCCGTTTTGAGTAAGCCTATCAATGGGCGCTCGTCATGCCTCCAGGATCAGAGTCAGCATGCCTCTGAATACCCGACTCTGGGGAACAACATCCTATCATGTCCAGTTTGTGTACTTCCTATAGGCACTTGGTTGGACACTGCAGGAAGCAGGATGTTGAACTAGATAGGAGTTTGATTGCACAGGGCTATTTTGACTTTGGAAGCAACACCATGCAAAGGCTTACCTTTCCCATTTCAACTGCTAATTGTACTCAAAAAGCAAATTATTTTTACTTACATTTTACTTTAGTCTTTTGTGACCAGGGCAGGGTTTGCTGTGTGTAGAGACATGCAGAATGCCCAGGCTCATAAGGGTTTGCTAAAACATGTTTAAAATCATGCTTTCAAATCATTTTAGATATCATTTTCAATCCAACTAAGTTCTACCAATGTGAGGGCACAGCCTTTAGCATGTGTCACGAGATGGACGGGGAAACGTGTAAAAATAACAGCCATGCAGGCAGCTCCTATCCATCGTCTAGTAGCTGGAGCACAGGCTTTCTGAAAAAAACTAGATGCCTCTTGTGGAAGAGGATTATGTTGCTGTTGCTGTTTGCATGAAACCCTGCTTATTCTGTGCAGGTTTTGGAGGATCTGTGAATCAAGTCTAAGGAATTATGGAAATCTGCTACCAGTTCTATGGGATATATCATGATAGGATGCAAAGAGACTCTTGTACCTGCATAATGCTGAACTGAAATGCTGCCCACCAAAAATGTAACACTATATCCAGTTGGCGTGGGCATTGTGGAAACATGGCTAAACCACAGAGCCTAGGGCTTGCCGATCAGAAGGTTGGCGGTTCGAATCCCTGAGACAGGGTGAGCTCCCGTTGCTCGGTCCCAGCTCCTGCCAACCTAGCAGTTCAAAAGTATGTCAAAAGTGCAAGTAGATAAATAGGTAGATAAATACAGCGGGAAGGTAAACGGTGTTTCCATGTGCTGTTCTGGTTCACCAGAAGCGGCTTTGTCATGCTGGCCACATGGCCTGGAAGGTGTATGCCGGCTCCCTCGGCCAATAATGCGAGATGAGCGCCGCAACCCCAGAGTCAGTCATGACTGGACCTAGTGGTCAGGGGTCCCTTTACCTTACCTAGAGTAGTAATCAAGGTAGACAGTACTTCCTGTTTCCCAACAATTGCCAGGGAGCTACAAGTAATGCAATTGCATCACTCTCAAACTATATGCACAAGTGGCTGTGATTGCATTTCAGTGGTTTGTAACTTTCACCCCTTCCAAAGTCCCCAGGTTGAAGTTGAAAAAGTGGTTCAGGTCTACTCTGTAGCGTGTGTCTGTCTGTGTGTGTGTGTGTGTGTGTGTGTCACAGTTGGAAGCAATAATGTTTCTCTTGTGCTAGGGCCTGCTTTAGGATGTTCCACGTGCATCTGGTTGGCCATTGTGAGAACAGGATAATGGGCCATTGGCCTGATCCAGCAGACTCTTATGTTCTTTTGTACGGCAGAGAGAAAAGCTTTCTATAAAACAAGGGCAATAGAGGAAAATGCCTATTTTTTTGGATCACTGCCCTATGATGTTAGCTAAAATCTCACTCTTGGCTCTCTCTATCTACTGATTACAAGAGTTTCTACTTTGGACTCATTCTCCACCTCATAATGTCACATTGACTTGGCAACATCATTAAGTAAAGAAGAAGAAAACCACACATGCCTAAATGATGGTTTGAAGACATTTCTGAGATATTTTGGATAATGTAAGCAGATGCAGTAATTTGGATAATGGAACCAGAAGGGAAAGTGGGCTGGCATTGGTATAATTCTCAGCTTTGTAATAGAAAATGGCAGGAGCACTGGTAATAATAATGTGAATGAAAGTGGTGGGGGTTTAAGATTGCATTTATAGTTTCTTTCTTTTCTGGTGCGTAAGAATATGTTGAAGGGGAAGCCACATACAGAGTGCCAGTTGAATGGAATTCATGTATCTTATATGCTGAAGAAACAGACAGAGAGAAGTGTGTGTGTGTGTGTGTGTGTGTGTGTGTGTGTGTGTGTGTGTAGAAGAAAGCTTTAATCAGTTTGATATATTAATGTCCCAAACACATCCAACTTAGAAAACCCCAAATTTTAGATCTGCTAAATTCTGCATTTGAGTTTGAATTATGAGAATCCTAGAATAAAATCCTGGCTCATTGTTTGCATAAATACTTGTGCTTTTGTCCTCATTAGGGTTTATAGAAGTTTGTGGGGATGATTCTTCAAAAACAGAATGAAGTAAGGAAAAAGAGTAAAGAGGGACCATTACCCCACACCAGCCTTTCCCTTCAAGTTGGAGCCACAGCTGAATAGTGTATAAATCACCGTTTCCCTAAGAAGATCCATGGAATAAATTTTCACGTCATTGCAGTTCTCCCCTCCAAGGAAAGTGGTGTGCAAACTTTATACCCTCAGGAAACTCTAACCATCAGCTCAACTGCTTAAGAATCTCCCACCTTCCCCAACTCCCACTGGTGGAGGAAGAGGAGTGTGGGGGGAGCACACCACCCCTGGCAGCGCGAACCTGGTAGGGTGCCATCACAGCTGCCTCCCATGCCTGCACTGGGCACCATGCCCCCCTGGTGCCAGAGCATGAAGCTCTGCCACTGCCCACTCCCCTCTCTGTTTGGAATTCCAGAATGTCATAGAAGTCCATGTTCTAAGCTGCACTGTATACTTGCACACCCAGGCTATTCTCACAACCTGAAAATGAGTGCTGCAAAACAATCTGTGCTCTCCTGCAGCTGTCAATTACAAGGAAGCCTCTACAGTGGTGGACAGGTTATATTGTCAGAGACAGGGAACCTCCAAAACAGTCATTGTGTTTATAAAGCCTTAGATGCCTTCAAGTTCTTGCTGTGGCAGTATCTCCTCATTGGGTTCAGTGAGGCAAGAAATGCCAGCCATGTCTGAGATGCTGTAAGCTCTGTGATTGTCCCCATACCCTCTGGAACTCTATGGGGGCATGGCAAGTACCTGCTGTGGCCATACCTGCTGTGCCTATGACTGTACCGACACCCTTAGCATGCCAACTGCTGCTCTTTCCCTGAAGTACATCCTGGACCATTGGAAAACAACATAATGAACCACAAACAAACAAACAAACAACAAAAAAGGCAGGCAACCTATCTAAACATATAGAAAAGATGAGTGCAGTGACTTTGATTGACTTCCCATTACAGTTTTCTTGCTGAGGAACTTCTGATAAACTTCTAAAGAACCTCAAGGCTACCTGGGAGATTCTTTGCATGAAAACCGCTATATTAATCTAAAAGTATTGAATTTAAACTTATCTGTGGACTACTGACTTTCAGCAAGCATATTGACTTCTGTTTAAAAGGCACCCTTTTCTGTAGAATAAATTGGGAAAAAGTGTGTCCAAGAGGAATGGAAAATAGATTTTCCCCACCTGATTAGGGGTGCACTTTTGTTGCCTTTCAGCTTCCATTTTGCGAGCCGAAGGTGTGAGAAATGAAATCAATTATTGTCTTCCAAATTCCAATACTGTATTGAAAAGCTCAATTTAGCTGCAGCTGCCTTATTAGTAACCACCCTTGTGCACCAGTGGTATGTCTTCTGAACTATTCAGAGGGGAGAAGCGTTGCATTGAAGAAAAAGACACTCTAATTGTGGAGGCTCTTTCCAAGAGGATGTGTACATAAGAAGTAATTAAATGTAATGGACGTTGCAACCTCTAAACAATAATAATGGTATTAGTTAAAATCAATGGGTTGCTACTTGTACATTTGTTTACCTGTTGTTGAATCTCGTCTAGTTGGGAAAATGGAAATAAAAGGTATTTTCTGTTTCAGCTAATGATGAAAAACTGCAAGAATGGTCTTTTGTCCGTTCTGTACTTGTACAATTCTCAAAACAAAGGTTAGGGATGCAGCGTTCCAGAGAGTGTGATGGAAGTGGGGCCATAGCTCACTGGCAGAGCACATGCTTTGCATGTAGAAGGTTGCAGAAACAATTCCTGTTATCTGGCGAAAAAAGAACAAGAAGTAGATGAGGAGATTTTGGGGAGACTTGGTCTCCATTGACATGAATGGCACTTAAAATGAACAGTCTGAATCTGGATCCAACCCACTGAAATACATTCTGTTTCTTGGTTCTTTAGCATCTCTTCATCAATAGGGTTGTTGTTTTTGCTGTTGCTTGCATTGTACTTCCCCCCCCTTGCCTTCTAAATCATTTGGTATTACTTCATAATCTTTTTGGGTTGTGGACTGTGTTTCTTGGAACTTTTCCTCGTATCTTTCTCCTATACATATATGGTGTTTCCTTTGCTTCTCTCTTTTCTTCCCTCACTTCTCTACTATTTTTCTTGTATTTCTTTCCTTTCTGTGTCTACATTATGTATGAATAAGGTGTTCCTATGACATCTGTTACCAGAGGTCCCCAGGATCCATCTTCTCACTGAACCCTTACAGAATCTTCCTCCTTCAGTAACTTCCTTCCTTAAGTAATTTTGCACTTCTGTCATAATATGTTTTCTGTTTATGTTTTCTGAGTTTATTATTTTCTTCTCATCTCCCTTTTGGATGTTAGCTGAAAGTAGTTTATTTGTGGTTGGAAGACTTGATTTCTTTCTCTTGTTCATTAACAGCTGGGCTGGAAATGCGCCTTGCACTATTGGTGTGTTTCCGTAGTCCATAAGCCTGTGTATATGTCTTAATTAGCATAATTTGCTTTTTTCATCTTGTTGCTCATAATGTGTACTTTAGTGGATAGTATGTGGTCATGACTGTGTGGTTTTAAAACAGCAGTCTTAGGTGAAAGCTGAAAATTCAGCAGATATATCTTGTGGCCTGTTACCAGCTATAATTCCATCACATAGTCCATGTTTTACTAGAATTTACTAAAGGGACTATCGTGGTACAGTCACTGGCGGAGGAAGAGGAGTGTGTGGGGGGGAGTGCACCGCCCCTGGCAGTGCGATCCTGGTGGGGTGCCATTGCGGCTGCCCCACCTGCGCTGGGTGCCATTACCCCGCAGACGGTGTGCCCCACTCCAGGATGCGTGCCACGCCCCTGCCTGCTCTCCACCCCCCAGTGCCAGAGCATGACGCTTCATCACTGGGTACAGTGGTACCTCTGGTTACGAACTTAATTTGTTCCGGAGGTCCCTTCTTAACCTGAAACTGTTCTTAAACTGAGGTACCACTTTAGCGAATGGGGCCTACTGCTGCCGCCGCACAATTTCTGTTCTCGTCCTGGGGCAAAGTTATTAGCCTGAGGTACTATTTCTGAGGTACTATTTCTGGGACCCAGGTGGCGCTGTGGGTTAAACCACTGAGCCTAGGGCTTGCTGATCAGAAGGTCGGCGGTTCGAATCCCTGTGACGGGGTGAGCTCCCGTTGCTTGGTCCCAGCTCCTGCCAACCTAGCAGTTCGAAAGCACGTCAAAATGCAAGTAGATAAATAGGAACCGCTACAGTGGGAAGGTAAACGGCGTTTCCATGTGCTGCTCTGGTTTGCCAGAAGTGGCTTTGTCATGCTGGCCACATGACCTGGAAGCTATATGCCGGCTCCCTCGGCCAATAATGCGAGATGAGCGCGCAACTCCAGAGTCGGTCACGACTGGACCTAATGGTCAGGGGTCCCTTTACCTTTACCTTTACTATTTCTGGGTTAGCAGAGTCTGTAACCCGAAGTGTTTGTAATTCGAGGTACCACTGTATCCGGTATGTCTGGATACTGGTTGTAATAGGCTACAATGAGCAAATAACTGTTTCCATTCACTTGTGAGCAGTTTCGATTTGTTACTATGGCCTGGCAGGCATCATTGATTACCCCCCCCCCTTTTTCCCCTTTCCCTTTTCTTTCAAAAATGTGGAACACTTAGATAACCATCTATCCTACCCCTGGACAATATAGGATGTACCGTGCTTGTCTCTGTGCCAAAATAGCCTATAACACGATTGGTCTTGAGGATTTTAGGCTGATGATTTGACCAAAGTCCATTTTCTGTTGCTGATTCTGCTTTGACAAGCCACCCTGGATAAACAGTAATGTATGTGATCCTCATTTAAAATAACAGTAATCTTTGTATATCATTTTGCGCCAAGTCAACCAGCCAAAATATGATTATAAAAACACGCAAAATAATAATTCATGGTAGCTAACTTTCTTTCTACTCTTTCCCTTGGATTGTGAATGTATATGCTTGAACATAAATTTAAATGAAAACAAATGAAAAAACAAAACAAAACAAAACACTGGACTCCATAGCTTCTTAATGCTCCAATGCAGTTCTCAGCATATGTATTTTGATAGATGACTCTCCCTGCCCTCTGTGCTTTTAGTTATTGGGGCTTTTTTTTGTCTTTCTCTTGCTGGCTTTTAAGTGCTGCTTACTGATTGTATGCTATTGTGTGGTTTTATGCTGCTTCTTATTAATTCTTCTGCCCATAATGCTTTTATATATTGATCATACTGTTGATGGTCTTTCTTTCTTTCTTTCTTTCTTTCTTTCTTTCTTTCTTTCTTTCTTTCTTTCTCTGATTTTAAATTGTGAACTATCTAGAGGCCACAGTTGATTGGGCAGCATAGAAATACCTAAATAAATAGATCAATTTCAACGCAATATTTCATAGATATTTTCGCTGCCTTCTCCACTGATTAATGGGGGCATAGAACAGAACAGACTTATGGGCAAGGATATGTGAATGTAAGAGATGGATCAAAAATAGACTGTTCTACCCTTCACTATTTAAAACAGTAGAATGGGAAGCCTGTGGTCCTCCAGATGTTGCCAGACTCTTAATCCCATCAGCTGCAAACAGCATTGCCTATGGTCAGGGATGATGGGAATTGCAGTTCAGTGACAACTGAAGGGTCACAGGTTCCTCAGCATTGCTTTAAAACTTTTCATTAACTGCAGATTTTTTTTCTTTTTTTGGGGGGGGAGTGTATATTGCACACTGCATTGTTGTCAACCCCAATGTTAAAGGAACTTTTTTTGACTATTGGAATTGAAAGCACACCCCCCCCCCCAATATCTAAGCACTAGTATGGGGCATGGGGATTGACAGACTTCCAACATGGCAGTTTCTGCCAGTTGCACCACTGGAATCCAATTCTTTTTAGCTGACAACATTTGATACCTTTTGTATGATTGCTCTCTCCTGTGCCCCCCCCCAATTCCTATCTATCTTGACATGTCACAAAGAAGAAGCTGTGGATTTTGTTATATAGCCTTTTCTCTGCTTGGTGAACATGTGGAAAAAGAGTGAATGGTGCTGTTTTTCCAAGGAGAATTCTTATTGTTCAGAATATATATATATAGGTAAAGGGACCCCTGACCATTAGGTCCAGTCGTGACCGACTCTGGGGTTGCGCGCTCATCTCGCATTATTGGCCGAGGGAGCCAGCGTATAGCTTCCAGGTCATGTGGCCAGCATGACAAAGCTGCTTCTGGAGAACCAGAGCAGCACATGGAAACGCCGTTTACCTTCCCGCTGTAGCGGTTCCTATTTATCTACTTGCATTTTGACGTGCTTTCGAACTGCTAGGTTGGCAGGAGCTGGGACCAAGCAACGGGAGCTCACCCCGTCACAGGGATTCGAACCGCCGACCTTCTGATCAGCAAGCCCTAGGCTCAGTGGTTTAACCACAGCGCCACCTGGGTCCTATATATATATATATATATATATATATATATATATATATATATATATATATATGCGTGCCATGTTTCTTATTATTGTTCTTGCTTTATACAATTGGTTGTGTCGTCCATGGCACCACTGCCTTCTTCTCATTTTCCACACACAATCTAACTTACGATATTTGAGTAGCTAACTAGCACAGCACATCTCAGGCTCATACATACCTATGGGCTAATTCTTGGATTACCAGTATGGCAGCATTGCTTCAAACAGGGGTACCATGGGAGATGGACGGATAAGGTGGCTTCTTCTAATGGCACTTGAAACTAGCTAAATAGGATGTGTGCACGAATGTAATTAGCAAGGCCACTATATTGGTAATGCAAGAATTGGCCCATTGGTATGCGTGAGATGTGCTGTGCCATCCTACACATCACTCAGAAACTAAGCCTGATAGTAGGAAGTGAACGAGTATAGTGTAGCACCCAAAAGACTGAATCAGGAAGTCCCTGGACTGAATCTCACCTCTCACGTAGTGCCCCAAGGCCAGGCCCAGGCATATACAATCAGTCTGAGTCCCCTCATCTTCAGTGTCTGGAATAATAACACTGACTTTACAGCAGTGATTTCCAAACTGACCCTGCCCCCGGACTTCTTGGGAATTGCTGAGGATCTTGGCAGATCACTTAATGACTTTTCTGCCTGCTGTAACAATTGTTAATAATAGAATCACAGAACTGTAGAGTTGGAAGGGACATCAAGGGTGATCTAGCCCATCCCATTGTAGTGCAGGAATCTCAACTAAAGCATCCATGACATATGGCAATTTTAATGTATAAAATTGCCACCCACCTCCAATGAGGGAGAGTCCACATCCTCCCAAGGGAGACTTTCCCAGGTCTAACAGTTCTTCCTGATGTTTACCTTTCTTGTAATTTTAAGCCATTGATTTGAGTCCTTCCCTCTAGAGTGAGAAAACCATGGCCCTTAAAATATTTGGAGATGGCTATCATATCTCCTCTCAGTCTCCTCTTTTCCATGCTAAACATACTTCCTCAACCATTCCTCATAAGGCTTGGTTTCCAAACCCTTGATCATCTTGGTTGACCTCCTCTGCTCATCAATATCCTTCTTAAATTGTATTCCAGGTGTGGTTTGACCAAGGCAGAGTAGAGTGGTACTATTATTTCCCTTCATCTGAATACTATACTTCTATTGATGAAGCATAGGATAGCATTCTCTGTCTGTCAGTTACATAAAAATAATTATTCAAAACATTCACTCTACAACAACACCCAACTATCGGTAGTCTACTTTCCATAAACCAGTATTTTTCCAATCTTCAAACCCAAGTATCATGTGTTCATCTTCCTTTTTAAATAAAAAGACCAAAGGGATTCCCAATTAATAATATAGATAAATGTCAGCAATAGCTTTTCTCTAATTAAACATATCAACTTTTTCTTCAACAGTTTCAGCAACCATTCTTCCATATTAAATAATGGCAAATCTTTCCCTCTCTGTGCATATAGGAGTCTCTCCACTGCGAACATATATTGAAACAATAATCCATATCCATTGGTCTAAACTCCGTTTTGTATGTTCTGTTTCTATTTCCTGTTGTATTTGGCATGTTCTTCCAGTCTTATGTCTTCCATTTCCATTTCTTCTATTCTTTTTTTGAAAAAGAGTGCCAAGGATTAAATAGCTTTATCTCCTGGCATCACTCCAAGTCCTAGGTAGAACATGTTCTCTCTCAATGTCAGATTATCCAGATATCTCTCTATCACTCCATTTAGAACTTCATTTTTGTTTTCCAAAATCTCAGCCTCATCAGTTATTCCTTTGAATTTTGCAAAATTCCATCTCTCAGTCCTGCCAATTCTTTGTTATCTAGAGCCTCTATGTCATTTCTGATGCCATTTTCCATTTCAATAATCTTTGGTTTAGTTTCCATTCCTCATTTCATTGAGTGTTCCTTCAAATTTTGTCAATTTTTTATCTATTTTTTCTCTAAAACCTCTGTTCTTCCATTAAGAGACTTCGTTTGTTCTGTCATCGTCTACTTAAAAATATCCACAACAAGCAAGGATGACATTCTGAATACTGAGGCCTTTCCTACTTCACTTAAAATAATAATAATTATTAGGACTTTTGTCTTTAAACAGCTTCCATCACTTCCACAATTTCACATCTTGCAGCTATCATGTTTTGATAGTGGCACAAGATAATAAAATTCAATTCCTAGGTATACTGTGTCAACGGGCAAAGTAGCTTTCAATTTCTTAGACACACTTTTGTTGAAGAATAAAAAACAATTCACTTAAAGGTTCACAGAGATTCCCCTTGTCCATTTAAAACATCAACATTTTATGTCATAAATCCAGCTTTTTGTTGCTTTTGTGATCACATAAGCAGTAACTTACTTTCCTTCTTCTTTTTTTATTACAGAAACCAGTTAATTCACCACATGCTGGTTTTTGCTGACAGACGCAGAAACTCTTTTAAGTTGCAAATTATTCACTTTGAAAGATAATTAAGAAAGGGAGGTGTTTGTGATCCCAGTGTCCATAATAGGACTGCAGCGTGGTTTGGGCAAAATGGTGGTCCTTGGCTTCCAGTTGCTCAATCCACAGGGCAGGAGAACAACCCTTCGGCAGTCTCCCTATCCCATGAGAAACAACTTTTCAAACAAGAAGAGAGTAATTCCTTCATTTGAAATAATTTTTTGGAAGTGAAAGCTGACAAACCTGTGTCTGGCCAGGCATGCCAATTCTAAGGGGCTGAGGCTTCCTACTCCCCGTAATGTCCGCTGGGCAGAGGAGGCCTGGCAGGAAGTCACACTGGGCCATGTGCCATCGGGAGACACTACGCGGACCAGCACAGCCTGGAGGGCAAATGTCACATTGGGAGAAGGCCTGGTCAGCCTCTCCTGATGTGACAGTCATCACACATGTCATGTGCATCTTAGTATGTGTTACATCCACACATCCAATGCCATGGTGCTATTTCTGTTGGTAAGGAGCTGACAAACAACCTTCAGTTTCCCCTAGAAATTGCTCCTACCATCCTTTGCCATGGGCCACTTGAATGAAGATCACAGTTTGGGAACCCATGCTGCACAGGATTGTTGTAAGGAGGGCAATTAGATAATGCATGTGTGGCACCCAAAGCACTGTACAAAGTATTGATTACGTTTCCACTGTGTTGATTAGGACTCAATGCTAGCTATGTGCACATAGGACTATAGTCCTATCTAGATTGTGAATCATCACAGACTTTCAAAGATGCTCAGAATTTGGTACAAACTCTATTCCTATTCCCACTCTCCACAATACTTAAGCTTCCTTATTTTTCCCAGATTCCAAAACATTGAATTTGGATTGTTAATTGCCTCGGGTTAAATATTCCTTCCCAGGCTGGTGTATGCATATGATCCTTTGTTTAACGCCATTCTTTTCAAAGCAGGAGCTTCAACTTGTCTTCATCCTTATAATTAACTTGTCAGTAACTTAATAAACATCTTGCATCATCTCAGTGGGAGTTTAAAGTCATCAGGATGAAAAAAAAAATTAATCCCATAGAGCCCTGTATTATAGATGCAAAGTATAACCTTGTGTGCTGTTAACAGTCTGGCAACATTTTCCATGAGAAAGGGAAATAGCAGGTTCAGGAAAGGGGCACACTGGCAGCAAGACAAATGGCTAGTTCATACTAATGTCCTGGAACATGCAGGGGGCTTCACTGACCTTGTGGCCAGACAACACTCATGCAAAAGAAACTAGTGAACAACCTCAGAAGTCATAAACCGATATAAATTTTCAAAGTGCTGTTGTGTAAAATTAATGTATAAAATTGCCACCATCCAAACTGAAGTTAAGTCATCCTCATGCTACACAGCTGAAGAAAGGCTTAAAAATATTTGGTAGAAAGGCTAATGCATCACCAAATCAGGCTTCTGACAGGGTCTAGTGAAGTAGCATTCATGTTTTGCAAGCTGGTATCCATTTATTAATTATGTCAAGGGTGGTCAACCTGGTGCCAATTCCTTTCAGTCCCAGTCATCATAGTCAATGGTTGGAGATGATGAGAACTGAAGTTCACTAGCATCTGGAGGACATGGGTGGTGCTGTGGTCTAAACTACTGAGCCTCTTGGGCTTGCTGATCAGAAGGTCAGCAGTTTGAATCCCTGCGATGGGATGAGCTCCCGTTGTTCGGTCCCAGCTCCTGCCCAGCTAGGCGGGAAGACAAAATGGCGTTTCCGTGCACTGCTCTGGTTTTGCCAGAAGTGGCTTAGTCATGCTGGCCACATGACCGAGAAAAACTGTCTGCGGACAAACGCCGGCTCCCTCAGCCTGTAAAGCGAGATGAGCGCCGCAACCCCGAGTCGTCTGCGTCTGGACTTAATTGTCAGGGGTCCTTTACCTTTACCTTTTTTAGCATCTGGAGGGCACTTCATTGGCTACCACTGGAATATGTTAATAAAGGGTCTTCTGATCTTCACCCCACACCTACACATGCTTCACTTTGAAGGGCTGCTTTTAATATGCATTAATGATAGTTGCAATTGTATTGCTGATATAAGCCTTCCCTTATTGCACGGATAGAAAACCTATCACCCTACAAATGTTTTTGTAGTACATAACATCCAGACATCATGACCAATTCTGGTCATAAGGAAATGGGTATTTAGCAACACTTTCTGGAGTTCTTTCATTGTGAGTTGTTTGCTTTTTGCTCATTTATCAAAACCAATAAAATATTTCCTAAACACAAACCACATCCTGCCATCTTTGTTCAGCCTTGTACACATGGCCAGCAATGTGCAGAAAAGTTTAAGGAGATTTAATCTGCGTGCACGCATGTGTGCATGTGTGTGCGTGTGTGTGCCTGCCTGCACGCACACACACACACACACACAGCCAGCTACTCCCAGGTGGATAACACCTGCTGTACTATTAGTAATGGAACTAGGCCCATGCAGAACTTGTTTGAGGTGTGGGGCAAGAGTCTTGTTAGAATAAAGTTATAAACTCAAACTAAAAAGCCCCACCCCTGGCATGTTCCCCCACCCCAGCTGGCTTAGCCACCTGAAGCTTGGGACAAGTGTACCTGGCTGCCCTCCCTATACACATACCTGGATGGAAGCATGCCAACCAAAAAGAACTTTGCAGTGTCAGCAGCTCCTACCCCTTTGCCCTTGGAACCAGGCTTCAGGCCCTGACACCTGTGGCCACTGCTCCACACAGTTGCCTAGCAAATAGATCTCACTATAGCAGCACTGAATGTGGAGAAGATGTGTGGCCCAGCTAGTTGAGTTCTGCAGCAGCCATCAGTGTGTGCATAGGGGAGACGGATGAGACAGAAGCTTGCAAGGGGTCCACAAAATCCTGGAGGCCAAACGTCGAGTCCCAGAAGTTGTTGTACAGATTTCTCTGTGTTCATAAATACTAAAACAACATACAATGGAGGGCAGGGCTCCTGTAAATTGAATCTGCCAAAGTCTCTTCTTCTGTACCTTATTACCTTACCCCTTTACATAAGGCTGTCTTATATCAGGTCCAAACATTCCAAAGTTTCAATATTGATGATCAATAGGTTCCTAACCCTTTAACTGGAGATGCCAGGAAGTGAACCAGGGACCTTTTGCTTGCAAAGCATGTGCCTTTCCACTGAACTATGGCCCTCCCCTTCCTTCCCTTGGTCATCCTAAAACACAAAGGTTTGTATCATGATCACTACTTCCCCCACATCAAACAAAACTTTGAAGAAGGGGAAAAAATCCGGTAATGGAAAACATATTTAATAAACTTCCACATTGCCTCTTTGAGTTCTCACCAATACACCTTTAATTTCTGGCTATTCCTGGGTCATCTCAAAATCAACCTGTGTAGGTTTTTCAAAAAGAAAATCTAGAAAAAACAATTTGCATCTAAATGCAACTGAATGGCTAGCAGGGTTGTAAAACAGAATGATCGATCTGCTGGATAGAATGAGACTTTTATCATAAATACTTACTAAAGAAGGAATATCTGACAAGAGATCAGTTCGATTAATATACCAAAAGCAGCAATGTCTGTCTACCTTTGCATTTTGTGTTAATATCCCCCTTTCCCTGCCTCTATATTCCTCTCTAGAGGCCAATCTGTAAGTAAAGCTACACTGTGTCTGCAGAGTAATCTGGATCTGGCTGGCAGCCTATGAAGGAAATCCGGCATACTGAATATTTATACTGAAGATTATTTAATGCTGTATTGATCTGAAGCTCTGTTATAACCTGGGAAATGTAGATGTTATAGCCCGTGGCTCTTGCTACCGTGCATGGCCATTGCAACCACATGTGGTTGTTTTGCTGAGAGTTTCCATATACTGAAAAGCAAAAAAAGAGGACAGCCCAAGTCGCTGCCAGCCCAAGCTGGGGCAAGAGGTGCGGGGGTGCGGGCGCGGGGGGCCACTGTGCCCGTGCTCCTCTTTCCGCGGCTTGGGCTGGCAGTGGCACTGATGACACAAATTGGGAGGCAGAGCATTATAATATAAAAAAGCCTGCTGGATTAGGCCCAATGGTCTCTCTAGCCCAGCATCCTTTTCTCACAATGGCCAACCAGATGTTTGTGGGAAAACCAGCAAGCAGGATTCAAGCACAGGTGAACTCTCCTCTCCTCTGGTTTCTAGCAACTGACATGCACCTGGCTCATTCATCTTTGCCCTTGGATTGTGAAAAGATCTTCATGCTTGGGTGGCATGGTGAGTAGGAAATTGGATAAATAACCACCTCATTGTCAGAACTGTAACTTGATCACCTAATTGTCATAAGTCACACAAGATAGACAGGATAAAATAGGGAGGCAACTGCCACAATGACTCAAGAATTGGGGTTGGGGTATGTATAATGGGGATGGAAACAGCACTGAATTAATTGGATTTTATTTTATTTTATGGAAGCTGCCTTGGGTATCATCCTGGATTAAAGAATCACAGTGCATTGTTGTTGTTTTTGCTCAAAATTTGAAGATGCATAAATATGCACATATTTTAAGTTAGCTAAGGATGCACATTTGTTAGGTACAATCCTGGGAGTGATTATGCAGATTTACCAAGCAGCTCAAGATGGTATACTTAGGGCCACTGTTTCTCAGCACTTACATACTTGTTCTTGTTTTGAGATAGGACTGCTAGGTTGAAAGCCAACAACTCAAGTTTGACTTGACAGGCTCCATTTTAAAGATCTACAAGATGATAAGTGTCTGAAAACTCTATACAGATGCAAATGAAAATAAGAGCCACAGATCAATGCCCATTTAAAACTCCCATTTTTGAAAACCTTTCTATTTCTATGCAACCTACAGTAAATGCACAGTAGCTCATCATCTGGTGTTGCCTCTGTCCTCTAATGTTGATTGACCAACTCCTTGTAAATGTTTGATTTCTTGAACATGCACTGACATTTATGCATCCACATAGAATCAATTGATTAGGGCAAATGGGTGGGATTATGCAAGGTGATGCCTTTCTCAGTTCTATTGATTGAATTGTATTTGGTTCATATCCTCCTGGCTGTTCACCTCTTTACCAAGACAACTTACAGATCTGATGCCAATGATTCTTTCCTTATGTAAAATGTAATGGCATGGGCACATATGGAGGATGAATGGGATAAACTGTAAAGCACTTTCCCAAACGAAAGTGCTATATAAATGATAAACAATGATGTCTGGCGGAGACAGGTTGTCCGCATGGTTTATAGATAGCTCAGGCTTTTGATCTGTCACTGCAGAACATGATTAAAATTGCTGATGTGTTGGGAAATGGTTCTACTTTTCCTTAGCTTAGCGATCCAGAATCATAAAAAGCTGCTCATTAGGGAAGCATAGATTATGTAGGGAAATTCTATGCCTGTTTTGAAGGATGGGACATTTTTAGGTATTCATCACCTTTCCTTGTATAGCTGAAGTGTAGTGGGGCGTAACTCTCCATGGTCTGATTGAGATGTGCATTTAGCAGTGATAATGGTCAATCTCTCCTGAAACTGGAGGTGATGTCTGAAATACTGATTAGTTTCTGTAATTGGATGCCTGGCAATTTTGTTTCATTTGTCTTAAGGGAAAATACATTTCGTCTGTCCACCAATGCAGTTTACTCATATAGCAACTTCAGGAAGTAAGGCACATTTACTTTTTAAAAATTGCAACCCACATTATAGACAGTAAACATGCTAGTTCTACCCAGAGTAAATCCACTGAAATTAACAAACATGGTAAATTTAGGCCTGTTATTTTCAATGAAGTCTACCCAAGAGTAGATCCACTGAAATTAACAAATATGATCAACTTAGTCCCATTACTTTCAACGAGTCTACTCTGAGTAAACCTTAATTGGATACAGCCCATAGTATTTAAGGACTTGATTAGATCCCGATCATGTGCTATGGGGCATATAATAACACAACTGTAGGAGAGAACAGGCCTCCCACTGTATATTTCTGGTACCATAATGCAATTATGGAGAAGCTTACACATCAAATCCATGTCATCAAGGGACAAGAGAAACAGAATGCCTGCTTTTCAGAATGAAGCTGTTTTATATTTTATTCTAATAAGGCTGACAGTACAAGGACACCTCCAATATGCAGGAATTTGGAAAGATAATTAATGATTCAAGTGTCTGGAGAATTACCATCAGTTAATGTTATTTATGATGCCTTATGTCTGACAATATGATGATGATGATTGTCTTCTCCATAGCAAGAAATGATATTAGGTGATATAAAACTAAGTCATACTCATACTCTTTAATATGACTAACATTAATATTGCTCATTATGTTGATATTGTAGTTGTCACTGGGCTTTTTCTCTGGCCTGGAGTTTTATTTGCTTTTTGGTGTTTCTGTTTAATACCTGTAAGTAACTTCAGTTCTCAAAATAAATATGGGATTTGGATCCGCCACTCTGAAACTGATCAGATCTCCCCTGCACTGCTCAGCCAACTGAGAAACAATTGAGAGTGGTGAAAAGGGGCTGGACTGCATGGGGAGGGGAGTTAGAAGCAAACAGAGAGGAGAGCAATGATTGGACATTTCTTGGCAAGAGAGAGAAGTAAATGTATGTTTACTGGAGATTTTGCATACTAACTGAAGAACCTGCGTATTTCCTGGAGAATGTACAAAATTCAATCAACATTTGCACATTCTACCAGGCTGGTTGGAGAGTATGCATAATAGCTGGATAATGTATAAAATTCAGTTGATTAGTCATAGCACTGAGAGTGGCTGTCTGATGCCCGATGGCAAGGCAGCTTTGATTGACTTCTCATAGCACAAGGATGTCCTGAAAGTGTGGAATCAGGTTTCCTTTAGTGTTAAGTGAATGGGATGCTTGTAAATGGTACCATCTGGCAACAATGAAAATTGAAGTGCCCTATTTTATCTGCAGGAAAAGGTGCAGGCTGAAAACTAGGTATATAAATTCATGTTCCCTTGCAGTGTGCATGCAATGTGCCTGAGGCCTAAAGCTGTCCAGATTGTAATGTACGACATGGCCTGAAATAGGCACTTGCGTGATGACATGGCATTCTGCAGTAAATTCTTGACATCCACTGTTTTGCTGAAAGACAGCAGCATGCTAGTATATAATAGACAAGAGCTCTAAAGGACACTGGGTTTTCTCAGGAGCTGATTGGGCTTATGGTATATAACTACCATAAGAAGAGTCTGCTGGATCAGGCCAGTGACCCTTCTAGTCTAGCAACCTGTTCTCACACAGGCTAACCAGATGCTAATGGGAAACCTAAGAGCAGGACCTGAACACAGCAGCACTCTCCCTACTTGTGATTCATGCAGATGTAGGCTACCCCTGACAATGGAAGTAGGCCACTCTATAGCCATTCATATGTTGTACTTAGCCCTGACTTGTGCCAGACCGAGAGTCCTCCAAGGATGAACCAGATCTCCCACAGGTCAAGGGCCTTTTAAGAGAATCAAAAGAATTGTGATAGATGCATCATTACTTGTTGCGCAGATACACACAAACAATATTAGCCCCATTGTGGTCTCTGGTTAAGAGGTTCCTGAAGTCATCTAAATCCTGTGAAACCTGTATCTCTCATATTGCTTTCAACACTTTGGGACCCTTAGTGTTTGACCAAACTTAAAAATCTCTTGATTTTCTTTCTCCAATTATGAAATGCAACCATCAATTTCTTCAAGCTTCTTTCTTTTTAGGTCAAGGAGCCAAAGAGAATTCCACCTGTTGTAGGCTCAGAATACATTCTACTCTCAGTTTCTCCATATGAAACCAGATGCACACTGTGCAAACTAAGAGATTAGTTTGAAAGGCATACTTGTAATCTCCACCCCTATCCAATCCTGGTGCTTGGTGTTACTTTATGAGATTGTGCTGTGTTTTCATTATCTTATCATTCTGGGCAGCAGCACAATATTATGAACTTGTAATGCAACCCTAGAACTCATCAAAATGTGATAAATAGCAATTTCAGAATCCAGATAATAAATGCATGATCCCAGTTCCCAGAAGTGAACAGGAACAAAATGAACACTGAGTATCAGTGAAGTTTGTAAATCAGCAGGAACATGCTGTGATATCTGGGTTGTGTATTTTAGAAGGATTTGAAGTTCATGTGATTTTATTGAGAATCTTAAAACATTCACATTTTGCAATGGGAGTGGGTGGGAATCTAAACAGCACATTAAATCACTCACCAAAGATATTTAAAATTAAGACCCAGCTCTATGATTGAGGTTTTATCCTTTCCCTGGTGAATATTTATCACAAACAACAGTGACATCTTTGATTTTTATATAAGCTCTCTACTCCATGGATCTGTAATACCTTCCCTGTGATACAGTTTATTTCCTGCATCTCTGAATGTTACGGGGCTATATTTCTCAATGGCACCAAAATTGTACTAGAGTGCTCTTATTAATGGCGGTGCAAACACCTTTTCCTCCAGTCACCTCTCAAGCAGCATTGCAGATGCGGTGCTGTGGCTTGATAAGATGGCCTGGTGGAGGCATCATTTTCAACAATGAGCAAAGCCCTACTGATAAACACCCAAGATGCATAATTGCATGTGATAGTAACACTTTATAGTAGTGTTAAGGGTTTAATTTAATGGTGCTTGAAGAGTCAAATGAGTGTTCTGTTGATGCCTTGAGTAGTAGAAAAGGAATAATCATCACTTTATGGAACCTTTACGAAACTCCATTGGGAAATGGCTTGCCTTTGTACTGGGCATACCAAGGTAAAATTGAAGAGGAGATCAGGGGAATAGTCTATTATCCTTTTATTGGATTTATTTCCACCACCCACCATCCCATAACATGCATCTTCAGAAAGGTAGAAGTTCAATGGTCTTGAAATCTCAGCTTACGATACACAAAACAGATGCAAACATAATTGGTGAGCTTTAGAGACTTCATAAACTCCAGTAATAAAGGGCAACAGGATGAAAAATTAGAAAAGGTCACCTTTCAAAGGAGCTTCGTAAAAATGTGATCCTAAAATTTGCTTCACTAGCACATAATTGATTAGGATGGGAGATAAAAAAAACAACAGCTGCACTAACACATCATTGCAACATATGATGTTTATACTGGTGTCACAAAGCTGATGTAGCAGTGTGGCAGATGGATACAATGGCGCAGTAATCATCAAGCAATAGCCAAAAACATTGATGTTGGCTAGCTGGATCCCCAGTTTTCACTGGAATATTTTCCAATGCATAATTACACCATACGATGGAATCTGCTGGGCCTGTTACCGTAGCATGCTTGGTATTGTGGTTTATCCAACTCTAGACTATGCTGGGTATCGTTGTCACCTTTTGGGATGCAGAGGACATGCATTTCATATTGAAAGGAACCAATGTTTTTTTCTGGTCACTTATCCAAGTATCTTACTCATGGAGGCTTCCTTTCATGCAGTGCTTTAAACTGTGCCGGGAACCTCTACAAGATCAGAAGTCTCCCTCCTTCAGACCTTTGCTCCCCACCTAAATTGGTGGATGAGGTGGAGCTTAGCATACTCGTCCCCACTTACAAGTACACTTTAGACACAAGCCAACCACCTGTATAGGGCTTTTGTACACAGTACATGGGGCTCTAGCTCAGGGCATTTGTATTCTCTTCCACAGGGTTGGAAAGTACGCCTTTATTGTCACAATTCATAATAGCAGGATCACACAACGGAGCCTAGATTCTGCTAGTGACAATGCTAATTCACTGTAGGAAATTATTGGCTGACAATCCCAGTTAATATTTGGCTCATTTCCACCCCACGGTTGAGATGGGATAGCTGGAACGGGATCAGACAGATCCCCATGGTTCAGTTGCCGCCATGGTGTCTTTTGCATACACTTGGGTAGCTTGTTGTTTGCTCAGTCATATCAAGGCTATTTAATTATTTAAATGATCAAACAGTTTACAACCAAATGAGCGCTAATGACACGAATATAGATGAGAGTTAATTAACACACTGGATAATTTATTTGACTGTAGAAGATTTCATGCTAACAATCATCCTCGTGCCCTTGTGGTATTTGTTTCAGACATTTCACATTTGCTCACCTGTTGCCTGGGAAAATAGCTCAGCAGCTTGTGTTTTTAACTAGTCAGTTGATAATAGGGCACAACTGGTTGCCTAGGATTGTGTTGTTGTTGTTGTTGTTGTTGTTTTAAAACACACACACACCAACCACACACACAGAAAAGCAGTAGGCTGACAAATTAATTAGAGCAGAATTGTACATGTTCTGCACAAGTAAATGAAAACTGACTGTTTCACATATTGTGTGGGGTTTTTAAGATTTTAGGAAGCAGGGGGCTGGGGAATCTAAGCTAATGTAAAACTATGGTTGTACAAGAGCCACCTGGGAAATTCATAACAAGCAAGCAGACTACAGCTAAGTTGCATACGTACAATTAAATACTCCATTAGCAATTTTTAGCATATCATTTTACATGTTCCTGGCAGAGAACAGGGCTACATTTATTTATTTAATAGCAATCCTAAACATGTTTACTCAGAAGCAAGACCTTCTAATATCAAGGAGACACGGTGAGGGGACTCAGACCCTAGTCCCTGAGAGCACCTACCAGAGTGTGACACATACTGAGATTTCGATCCTCTTCAAAGACCTTGCTTTCTATCCCACCAGGGTGGCTGCAGAATTCCCTCCTGCAAGACGTTAGACTACCCCCATCCTATGTGGCTTTTAAGGGTGTTTAATTAGGATTCTGCAGTTTTAATTACCTGCTTACAATGTTGCAAAATTTTATAATGTTTTAAATTGTCTTAATGATTTTGTAAACTGCTTCCCCCCCCCAGGGGAGTGCTAGGGACTGAGAGCTGTCTAGAAACACCAAATAAACAAACATCCATGCAGTGGTTCCCACAGAGTGAGGCAACATACGTAGGAGCCCCATAACACCTCTCAAAATGGTAAGGATTTATCTCACATATAGCACATAAATCTGGAAAATTGGGTGAGTAATAAAAAAATGTCCTTGCTCTCATGGGCGGCAGCAAGAGTCAACACAGCTGGCCATCTTTGGAGGACCCACCACCCCAGCAAGGGGTCCCCTGGTTTGAAACCCTGGATTTGCCCAGTTGCCTTTCACTTTGGCCCAAACAATAGTGGAAGTGGGAAGGAGAACCAGCTGCCTGCTTGCTCATTCTTTAGTTCACTGTTGATTTTAATTAGTTTTTAATTGTCTTTAAACAACTGTTTTTAGCGGTCTTATTCATAATCTTAACTTTTTTTGTAAAGTGCTATGAGGTTTTGTCACAATCAGTTTATACTGTCATAGATCTAGGTGACTGTTAGTGAATGGTAAGGAATTAATGGTCAGGGGTGCCGCGGTCAACACTGGCCTCTGTCCCTCTTTCCTTCCCTCCCTCCTCTGATGCCCTCTTATGTCTCTGCCTCTCAAAGGCTGCACAGCTGTTTGTTGCAGCAGCCCTGGCTATAAGCTCCGCAGGTGAATGGTACCTCTGGGGTTCGCCAGGGGGTGCTGGTTGCCAGGAACTTAAGTGGCCTTAGTGTAAGCAAGCAAGTTGGAGTGGGATCCCAGCCAGCCAGTCCACCAGCCTTTGCTGTTGGGAATGGACAGACTAGTGGGAGGCCGGGCAGACAGGTGCTGCTCTGAGCTTTCTTGTGCTTGCTGTATGCAAGGCCTGCCTGGAAGCTGAGTGCCTGCTGCTGCCGCTGCTGCCTCCCAAGGTAAGGTGCTGGCCTCAGGTTCACATTTGGTCAGTCTCTGTTGGGCCACTAAGACTCAGGGTGTCTTCTTCCCAGGCCCCTGTGGGGCAGTATGAGGAGGCACCTCTCTTTGGTGTGTGGTGGGGGCAGCTCAGAGACCAGGGCAGCAGCAGCAGCAGCAGCAGCAGCAGCAGCAGCAGCAGCTGTCCAGAGGACTCCTAAGGAGAGGGGAGAGGAGGCTCGGAAAACACCCCACAAGGGGGTTTGATAAAGGGTGAGAAGTTGCCAGCTCTGCAGGCAAGGGGTGACATAACTGGCTCCTGAGTCCCACAGGGATGCCACAGAAAGAAGGGAGCTGGTCAAGGGAGCTGTGGACTCAGAAAGTTTGAAAACCTCTGGCTTATGCAAACGAGCCTGGCCAGGCTAGCTAAGTGCAGAGCCATTTAGAAACAATGGGGAGCCATTGGGGGGCAATTGGTAATAATTCATTAAGCTGTCTTCCCCAGCAGACATGGGAGCTGTTCTTCAGCAACATCTGGAGGGTTACAGGTTCCACTTCCCTGCCACAGCTACGGTACTTAGGAAAACACCTTATACCACACCAGCCTCTACTCATCTTCTCTGACTGGCAGCAATGCTCCAGGCTTTCAAGTCATTTCACAAAATTCTTTTAACTGGAGCTACTAGGGATTGACTCTAGGATCTGCTTCCTGCAAAGCACATGCCCTTGCACTGAGCTTTATCCCTTCCCTTAATGTCACCAGGTCAATACCAGCTGTGGACACAAGTCTCTCCTGCCACACATGTACTACAGGACATATTTTTCCTCCCTCCTACTACCCAGGAAAGTTAAAACTCTGCAGTTTCCTCAGCAACCTTTGGCAGAGGAGAAGGAGAGGCAACACATAAATGAAAACCCAGCTTCCTCACCTCTGTGCAGCTCGGCTGCCTACCACCCAATTTACATCCCGTGAAGCTGTTCACCTGCAGCGTGAATCCTTTATTTTCCACTGAATGCACCATGGCTTTTAAAACCACTTCATGAAGTGACATCATATCCAATTACGTTATAAGTAGCAAGAGGGGAAACCAGGGATGCAAAGAGAGAGTGAACAAAAATTGTTCTTGATATCATCATTACCATCAAACAACTTTGTACTGAAAAGGGAATGCATGAAAGAGGCTTGGGATATATATATATATTTCCTGATTGCCTCCATTTAAGCTAGGTTTGGTGCTGAGCTGGTACCTGTGCTTTCCTGAAAACTAATCAAGAGACCAGTCACAGCTTATGAAGCATATCTTCCAGGCATCTCCGATGATGAATAACTGGGAGCTGCAGGGTAAACACTCAAAACACCATGAAGGGGTCCACAACAGCAGTCAGTCATGGCTCCCTGTCTGTCAGTGCAGCCTCGCCCAGCCAGTGCCAAAATGGTTCTGCCTACTTCCTCATTGTTCCCAGAACATATTGGATTTAAAAAATGATACATTTTCCCTGTGATATTGTGCCCCCCGTCACCTTGGCAACTGCCCAGTCCTCAGAGCAGGGTGGGGAAGACTAATTGAACTGACATGTTAGAGTGGGCTGATGATTTTCCATGTCCCTTATAGCAACTTTTGATCAGACCTTCTTAATGCCTTTTTTTATTATTATGGAACACCTCCAGTTGCCCCATTCCATCACTGTTTTTCCGCTTGAAAGCTATTCCCCCCCCCAATGTTCCAGAAGGCTTTTATGTTATATAGCAGACAAGTGCTGCAGAGGATAGGATGCCTGGGTCCCACAGGGTGTCTCCAGTTCAATACTCCTTGCCTCTTGCACCCTGTTATCTAATGAGATATAGCTTCCATAGGTTTATGTCATATTGAGGTAGGTTAGAAGGAAGGGTATTTAGTACATATACTGAAGTCTTCTAAAACCAGGACCTGTACATCCTGCTTGTTGTCTTCCAATAAGCACTAGGTTGGCCATTGTGGCCAACAGGATGCTTGATGAGATGGACCTTAGGCTGAGTCAGTAGGGCTCTTTGGATATTATTAATCCTAGGGACTTTAAGGGCTGCATTTGGCCCCCCAGTCTCTCTTTTATGGCCCTCAAGTGCCTCCTCAGGCCACACAACTCTCAGCAATGCTTTGCACTCTCCTGGTTGGAATAAATCCTTGATCTCTGATGACAATGATCTTTTTAAAAAAAATCAGGGAGAGAGAAACTCAAAGTGACTTACAAAGAACATTAAAAACAAGTGTGAAAAATGGGAACAAAACAACATAAAATACACCAGCAATATATATGTGTAGATCAAACCAAACCCCACTCCATGTTAAAAATAATGCTTCTTGCTTTCCTGAATGGAAGACAAAGAGGAATGTGTGAGTGTGAAGAAGTTCTGCTGCTGCCAAAGGTAAAATTTACTTTTGTTGTTCTGCCAACTTTTGCTTCTGACTCCTCCTACCACTGGCATGTGACCCTTGGAAAGTACCCCAGAGTAAACTGCATTCTAGTCTTAACATTCTGCCTGCTCCCATAGAGGAGGACATCCTTCAGGCTTGTGGGGTCTACTTTGCCTTTTGCTGGGACTACTGAAATCCATGAACAGGAACCAAATTGGTACAAATTGTGTCCTCCCTCAAAGAGGGCATGTGTTGCAGTGAGACCTGGAGACCGACCTCCTGTGTTGTGGGTGGGTAAGATTGGTTAGCCACAACACCCAATTGGTAGGTCCCTCGTTGCTGGGTTTAATCTGGCCAATGGAGCGTAGTCCAAAAGGATCAAGGGACCTTTATATACCCATGCATGTGACTCAGAGCTTCCTCTTTTGGCTCATGCATTCAGAACACCCACCCACCTCTCCCTACTTTCAGGGCTTTGTTGCGCTTGACCTTGCTATGCCGTCATGTGTCATCTGTCATTGGGACGGGGGCACAGCAGGAATTTCCCCCACTTAGCTGATTGGCTGGTGCCATTTGGGTTTCACGTGCCGCATAGCAAATCGTCACAACTTGTAAGGTTGCGGATAGGCTCTGGTTCAGGTGGTAGGGATGGGGGAACGCTCTCGCCATCCCTATGTGAAGGGTATTCCGTTAAAGGAATCCAGGGACTCAATGGATTTGTCCCTGAGAGGGATTGTGCCTGTGCCAGAGTCCAGGGGGACATCTGGGTGGTGGACATAGCCTGTTCCTGGCTTTCCCCCTATCCAGGTGCTCACCCTAGGCTGACCTATGCTGGTGCCCTGAGTCAGAGCTACGTGCAATGGTGCAGGGAGCTAGTCGAACCAGAGCCTATGCAACCACTCACTTTTTTGTAATCAATAAAGTTGTGACCTAAATTATGCCAAAAACCAAACTAAAATTTGAGTCAATTTTGAATTTATTTTGGGGGAGGTCTCTGAGTCTGAACACACAAAAGACATGCACTTGCCATTAAAGAAAATGTATCTAAGCAGCTGCTGAGCACAGGGATTTATTTTATCAGAAATGAGTCCATAGTCCTTTTTACACAAAGAGAGAGAGAGAGAGAGAAATCCTGGTTACCCAAGCTTTCTTTATTTCCCAGCAGTCTAATTTAGCATTGGCAGGGGTGTTATGTTATAATCACCACTAAACCATTGGGAATCAGAATTCCTTGCTGTTCTACTGCAAATCATCCATTAAGTACAGAGGTGTACAGTACGGTAAGTAGGGTCCCTTGTGCTCTTGGCAATGAACTGTGTTGGTGCCCCCCCCCCACTGGGGAAAAGAATCACTTTACCACAATAGCCAGATTAGAAATTATTACATTTTACATGAACCAAGTACTCAAATGTGTCCAGAGTGAGGGCAAGAAGAAAGGGGGAAATACTAAAAATAAACACACACCTTCATGCAATGGTGTAAGGAGGACAGGAAGCTTCTCTCTTCTTTGATCTCACTGCAATAGCAGTGGCCATAGGAGCCAACCTCTAGGGGCTGAGGTCCATTTGGGCCCCCAATAAAATATTTGAGGGGGCTATAGCCCCCCAAGTTGATGGGCATTGCCGTTGAAATGGTTTGTGTGTGCCATGTCATGTGATCAAATATGCAAGGCAGGGCTCACCTGCCCCCCACCTCCAATATTTTATTCAAGTTGGCATCCCTGGTGGTGGCCTTTAACCACACACATATATCATGCTCTACATATTCTGATGGGTGATTTGTGCACCCTACCTGGGCCTTTACCTCAGCAGGGGCCTGCTTCGCCATCCCTAAGTACGCCTCTGATTAGTATGATCCCCATATACTTGTACTATGTCCCACAAGTACATACAGATTTATTTGCAAGTCCATATATATATATTACCTTTTTCAAGAGATTAACCTGAAATATGTGACTAAAGGTTCCCCCACCCCCACCCCCACCCCCAGCAACCTAATAAAATATATTTGAATTTTCTTGGTGCAACCACTTAGTTTAAAAAGGACAGGGGGAAACCAGGTATATCCATCATCAAATGAACCAAATTAAGGTATTCATTCGTGCCACTTCAGTAGAAGCGGTTTCTGGGTCTCTTGGTGGCCAAAACTCTGTTTTGTATTCATTCCTGCCATGTGCATCTGATAGCCTCCTTTATTGTAATTTATATACTGTTTCCTAAAATACTGAACAATAAAGCAAATTATTTGAGGTGCTTGAGTAGATGATGAAGAACGACAGAGGAAAATGTGTATAAATTGATTAGCCTGCCATTAAATGATGTACAGGCTAAGGCAATAATAATAATAATTTAGTATACAAATAAACTTGATTAACAATAAGAGTGAAAACACTTAATGAACTAAAAGGGTATGTGTCTCTGACATAGTCGTATTCTCTTTATCTGTGCTGCACAGCAGATTACTGTATTGTAACTACCGGTAGCCACTGGTATTCAAAAGCATCCTGCCTCCAACAGTGGAGGTGGAATATAGCCTTATCCTCCATGAAAGAACCTTCTGCATGCACTCTTCCACTGTATGCAGCCCTCTGCTCCCCTCTTCTTGAGAGCCATAGGTTCCTCATCTCTTGCTCAACAGTTAGGACCACCCTGCTCTTTTCTCATTTAGCTTCTGTTCCATTGTGCATGATTCAATCCCAACATTTTGTCCATTGCCTTCCTTCCTCGTTGATTTTAACACATGTTTTCAACTGTTTCATTGTCCATTTCTAACCTTTCCCATGCCTTTGTCCTCACTCAGCAGTGCTTTACTGTTTATCAGATGCACATTTAATTAACGAGCTGCTGAATAGCTTTCTCGAAACCAGTCAATATTCTATCTTCCAGACAGTTAAAAAAAGAAGAAGATGCTGAATAAATAACATATTTGGAACTTTACACCCCAGTCACTTGCTGCGCAGTTGCCCCAGTTTGTGAGTTGCTCTTTTCTTTATGACTTCCAAGTTCTCCCACATCCATTTTACAGAAATAGCTTCTGAAAAAAATCAACAACAATAATCTTCTAAATTGCTTCCATTTTTGTTCTTCCTAATTGATTGCACAATGAAGTTTAATAGTGCAGGCATTTTCAGAATTGTTTAATTTTGTCTCCCCCTTAATTTATTAAAGAACTTGCATCCTCTGAGGAGTTTCCCCCTTGATATATATGTTAACGGCTGCTGCTCTCCCTAACTCCTTAAAGTAAAATTAATATCCTTTCTTCCTTATCTTGCCTTGTGAAATAGGACAACAGAACCAATGCACACACACCCCGATGCTCCTCACTTATTACATCTTCAACGAGTTTTCTTTTTCTCTTATTGGTTCCAGAGGGTCTGCTTTGACTTGAATTTGTGTTTCCTTTTCGTTCTTAGAAGATTAATAGTGAGCAGGTCACATAACTATTCACATATTTTCCCCTTCCTTTATTAATAGTCTGGAATATGAAATATGGGCCGAAGAAAGCATATGTATTGTTAACAGGGGTGTGAACAGTGCCTAGGGTAGGGGGGGGGGAGAAAGCTCTATCAAAGTAATTTCTCTTGTAAAAAAAAATCTTTATGGCTGTGTGCTGGCAGGAAGTGGCAGGTTATGTGCTCAGATGCTCCAGTATTTGTGGACATGTCTGCAATTTTATGATGTGCATGTACAAGCATGAAGCACTCCACATAATTAGGGACAGTGATTTCTCAGGAATCCCAATTGTGTGGAATCCTGTCTGTGCTCATGGCACTTCCAGACGTCCTTTTGCTGCACATTCATGATGATTTATGCTCTTGATACCATTGGGATGGCCATCCATGAACCCACTTTCAATACTCACTGCATCTGCAAAAGTTTTGGAACTGTTACACTGCTTCATTTCCCTTCAGTGCACACATTTCATAACTTTTTATATTTCAGTGTTTGGTCTATTTTTGTTCCAGTTTTTCTTGTGCAGTAGCCCACATCGATGGTGTGGTAGCATTGGGGAAGCATTGTGGAATAAACTAATGCAGAATAAATCTACCATTAGCATACTTCCATTGTGTCATCTTAACTCAGAGATCGATAGAAAGACAAAGCCTGAGTTTAGACTTGAGTCTAGAGTAATGTGACCTAAGAAGCAAAGGAACAAGCAGAGAGATAGAGAGATAGAGAACCATTCCAGATCTCTGAATCCAATGCTGCAGTTATGGTAGAAACAAGACCCTTTTAGGGTATTACTGCTGTGAACCCCTCCATTGTAGGCACAGGTTGAATATATATACGGTATGTAAATAAACCATAAATACACCAGAGTCTCAGCTGTGCCCCATTTCCAAAAGGAAGCATGAACCCCAGGTAAGTGCATGGAACCTGTGGAATCTTGCACCGCTTGGAGATTTGGGTGAATTATATTTCCGCATAACCTTTACTTCTCTAGGCTAAGAATGTCTAGCCATTTCAACCAAATTTCATAGGAAGGTTTCTACAAGAACTCTTGGCCCCTAAGTAATTCCATTTATGCGGAACACATGTTATGCTAGAATGCAAAATATGATAGCATTCAACATATTCTAGACTGATGATACCTTTGGCACTGTCTTGGCACTGTTGACTGATACATGTGAGATTTCCCTTGAAATACTTCCAAGAGGACGAGTTAGCTATCTACAAGTTCCCAAAGGAACATAGTTATGACAAAATACATAATGTAAGATACACAAGGAGACCATATAGTGTAATAAAAAATTGTCTTGGCATGGAGAAACGTGAAGAGACACTGTCAAAACTTATTCATTACAGAATGTTATCATCAGAATACTTATTTATTACAGTTATTTATATCTTGTCTTTCAGTTAAGAAACACCCCCTCCCAAACCCCACAGTAAACAGTATGAACGTGGAAAAATTTACCAGGGTCCTTCTTGTAGTGTGCTGTTGGTCCCCTATGAGGGGCAGGAGGGTAAAGGCCAGCTAGATCGGTCTCTGGGGTGGTTTTTGCCTGCCTCTGTCTCTGGGAAGCCTCTCCAGAGGATGGTTTGTTTATTTATTTTTACATTTATATCCCTCCTGTCCTCCAAAGAGCTCAAGGTGGCATTCAACAAGCTTTCATGGCTGAGTGGAGATTTGAACCCTGGTTTCCTAGGTCCTAGTCAGACACTCAAACCATAGACTACTCTGACTTAGTTGATAGTAAATGGTCCAGGGGTAAGGGAGGCTGAGGGGTGAGGCCAGGCTTGTCTTCTCCTTGCAGAGATTGTGATAGTGCGTAAGGCTACTGAGGTTTTTTTATAACATCCCTCCCATCCTCCCCTTTTACTAACCAGGGGTGGGGCAGTGTTAGCTTAGAAAGAAAAAAAGGGGTGAATGGGCAGGAGCAGGGATGCCAAGCAGGACTGCATAGCAGAACAGAGAAGGAGCTTCAGAAATGGGGTTGGGAAGGTTAGTAGTTGTATGGGGTGGGAAGGGGAAGTTCTAAGGCATTAACATGGAAGGAATGACAAAAGTATGCTCATCAAATTTGCAGATGACACCGAACTGGGAGGGGTAGTTAATGCTGCAGAAGACAGAACCACAATTCAAAATGACCTTAACAGATTTGAGAACTGGGCACAAGCTAACAAAATGAATTTCAATGGGGACAAATGTAAGGTCCTGCATTTGCACAGGAAAAACCAGATATAGGGTGGGGGAGACCTGGCTTACTTGCAGTACATGTGAAAAGGATATAGGGGTCTTGGTGGAGCACAAGCTTAACACGAATCGACAATGTGATGCAGCAGCAAAAAAGCTAATGCTATTCTAGGCTGCATCAACAGAAGTATAGTGTCCAGATCAATGGAAGTTATAGTACTACTCTATTCTGCCTAATTCAGACCACACTTGGAATACTATATCCAATTCTGGCCAGCACAATTTCAGAAGGATGCTGACAAGCTGGAATGCGTGCAGAGAAGGGCAACCAACATGATCAAAGGTCTTGAAACTAAGCCTTATGAGGAGCGCTTGAAGGAACTGGGTATGTTTAGCCTGGAAAAGAGGAGACTGAGAGTAGATATGATAGCCAACTTCAAATATCTCAAGGGCTGTCACATGGAGGAGGGAGCATGCTTGTTTTCTCCTGCTCTGGAGGGTAGGACTCGAACCAATGGCTTCAAGTTGCTAGGAAAGAGATTGTGTGGCGATACCCCGATCCCTCCCAGAGTAAATAAAGACACAGGACACATTGCATAAGGTTAATGGACTAGATGACCCTTGGGGTGCCTTCCAACTATAAGATTCTATGATTTTATGAAAAGTATGTGTGTTTGAAGGGAAGTATATCTATAATGTAACAGTCTACAATAATACGAAGTATTCAGTTTCTCTGTCTTCTTTTTTAAACCAATTAAAACATTTTCCACAGAAAAATAGAACTGAGCTGGGCAGTTTTTTTAAAAGATCACTTGGAAGAAAAGACTAGGCTAAAAACTAACCACCAAAAAATGCAAGAACCAGTTAGGCAACAGCAGGATGACTAGGAACAATCACTTGCATAGTTCTAATTCTGGCAAGGTCAGTGGAGGTTGCCTTCAGCCTGACATTACAATTTAGCTTACTCATACTGCAGGGTGAACCATAGCTGCCAAGTTATCCCTTTTTTAAAGGGATTTTCCCTTATGCTGAATAGGCTTCCTCGCGAGAAAAGGGAAAACTTGGCAGCTATGGGGTGAACAGGAGAAGAAGAGCTCCCCAGGAAGAGCGGAGTTTTTGAGATAAAAAGTGTTGCGATGAAAGGGGACAAAGCAGTGATAACCCAGTGCTTGAAGAGAAAGAGCTGTGGCTAAAAGAAAACCAATTGGAGGGGGAGGGGGAAGTCCTTGTCATAGAATGAGATTGCTGTCACCTTGAAAATGAGCACCCAGATGTGAGTAGAGAATAGTATCTTGACTTCAGCCAACCTGGCAGATGTCATTGGAGCAGCCACTACAGAGCAGAGGAGAATGAAACCTAAGATGAGAATATTTTCAGTGATCTTTGTGATTCTTTAGCTAAACTGGTCAGGTCAAGGTGCAAATGATGATGACAGTGTTAGGGACTGGCTCATTTAAGGATGCTTCTGCAGTTGCAGTTCCTTTATATGGTTATTAAGAGAAAAACTTGGCAGGAGCCAGGTTGCAATTAGAGCAGTTTTGACAAGCACAATTTCTCAGTCATTTCACTGACCTTGAAACCGGTTGTTTAGTTTCAAGTGTACATCAGCTATATCCCATAGGAGAGGTGAAACTCTGTTGGTAGCAAAAGTGGCTGCCATTTTGTTTTCCTCAGAGATTTCTGTTCTGAAGTGCTTTTTGAGTTTTGGGAAATGGCTAAGACAAGAGTGGAGTACTGTTCAAAAGTTCAGAAATAAGCAGGTCTTAAAAACCAGAGAAAACCAAAAAAGGGGGTGAATGTTGTTTAAAATAAGTTGAGGTGGAATTTTCTCTCTCTCTCTCTCTAACATAATCTTTATTATTATCACACAATAATGACATAAAACACAACAAATATTACACAATACACAGTACATATATTTCATACAATACCTACCCTTGTACAGTGGAACCTCGGTTTACGAACGCAATCCGTTCCATGGAGGCTTCGTAAATGGAAGCATTCGCTCCCCGAAGGCACATTTTTGTGCATGCACGAAGTGCCGATAGAGCGCTTCTGCGCACACACGCACTGTGCAGATCGCTTCTGCGCATGCGCAAGCTGAGCAGAAGTGATCTGCGCATCCGGCGCCGCGGAACCCGGATGCAAACACTTCCGGGTCTGCGGCATTCGTAAACGGAGGCGTTCATAAACAGAGGTAGTTGTAAACCAAGGTTCCACTGTACCTTTACATTGGACATCACACCACACACATTTGACTTCCCACTTTCCTCTTAATGCTCTGTTATCAATCTTAACTCAGTATGCATGTCGCAGTGATTCTTCCACATTTCCTTTTGTTTTTCTATACATATTTTACCGTATCTTCCCTCTATTTACAAGATTTAGTCTGAATCTACTAGGAGATTTGCGTTGTCCATATAGTTTTTAAGGTATCTTTAAAGATTAACCATTCTTTATTAAGTTTTGATCAATGTTTCCTCTTACTCTCCCTGTTAGTTTTGTAAGATGTAAATACAGTCATACCTCTAGTTACATATGCTCCAAGTTGCGTACGACACGGGACACATACTTGCCGAACCCAGAAGTAATGGAACGGGTTACTTCTGGGTTCGGCGATTCGCGCATGCGCAGACGAGTTAAATGATGTCACACGCGTGCGCAGAAGCACTGAATTGCATGGGGAACATGCGCAGATTCGGTGCTTCAGGGTAAGTATTACTCTGGATGCATATGGGGCTCCAGAACGGATCCTGTTCCTATCCAGGGGTACCACTGTATTCAATCATTTTAGCTAACCAGTCAGATTTGGTGGGGATTATGTTGCTTTTCCAACTTTTCACCATGAGAATTCTTGCTGCTGTGGTGACATACATAAAGAGTGGTCTACACGTTTTCTTGATTTCCGAGGACATGATACCGAGCAGGAATGCTTCCAGGTTTTTTTTTGTGAAAGGGAATTTAAATATTTTTTTTCAGTTTGTTATAGATCACATCCCAGAATTCTTTTAGTTTTTTGCACTCCCACCACATATGTATGAGGGTCCCTGTCCCTTCTTTGCACCTCCAACATATGTCTATACTGTTCTTGTACATTTTAGCCAACATGGCCGGAATTCAGTACCATCTGCATTGCATCTTCAATATGTTTTCCCTAAGATTGTAACAGGCAGTGAATTTGATGTCACTTTTCCATAAGAAATCATACATTTTTAATATAAATTTCATTTGGCTTGTATTAGTTTCCCCCCTAATTTTGAAATTTCTTTTGCAAATCCTTTTTGCTTGTCTAATCCCAATCTTCTGTTAATTTGAAAATATTGAAGCCAATTGTTCAAATATGATCGTATTTTATAAAATTCTTTAATTTTAAATTTGTTATTTTCCTCTTTTAATATCATTTTGTATGTGGGCCAGTTTTCTTGCATATTTTTCTTTTTCACTGCCATAGCTTTTGTAGGAGAGGTCCACCAGGGGGTTTTCGGTTCCAATATATCTCTGTATTTAACCCATACTTTAAATAGAGATTATCTTATTATATGGTCCAAAAAAACCCTGTGGACCTTAACTTTACCGTAAATTAGATATGCGTGCCATCCAAAGCGGGTGCCATAGCCTTTGATATCTAATAGATCCGTATCTCTTACTATCTGTGTTGATCCACTCATGCATTCAATTCATCTCATGATGTTGCAGTCATCAAGTGATGATTTCACTTCTGTAAAACAGGCTTGGATCTCTTGCAAGCGAGTGAATATATGACATTGGGAAATGAACAGCGCTTTACAACGCAAAGACAGATCTTAGAGAAATGTTTTCTCTATTTTACTTCATAAATTTTCCCCTGGCTCTCCACTCCCAAGGGATTCCCAGAGCATCTTGCAAATCAAACAGTTACAACAACAATTAAAAGATCAGTACATTACATAATTTTAAAACCTAGGAACAGAAAATCAGACATCAGAACCAGAACCAGAACCAGGTAAGATAAAAAGGCATTTGTTAAAACCTGGCTAAATTAAAAGGGTCTTTACCTGGGGCTGAAATTACAATAAAGGCATTCTAAACATAGGGCACCATAGCTGCCAAGTTTTCCCTATTCTCGCGAGGAAGCCTATTCAGCATAAGGGAAAATCCCTTAAAAAAAGGGATAACTTGGCAGCTATGTAGGGCACCAACATTGAAAAAGCCCTATCTTCAGTCACTACAAACCTGCCTCCTGAAAGCCTGAAGATCCATTGAGGGATCTCAGCTGAAGAACTCAACATCTAGGCAGAGCTCAGTGGCAGGAGCAAGTGGTCCTTAATGTATGCTGATCCTATGATGTAAAGGTCTTTAAAGGTCAAAACCAGCAAGAGTTTAAGAGGGAAGGAATTAAAATACCAGGAGGCAATTACATATTTTATAATGGGCAAGATGAGCATCAGTTTTTCAGTTCACTGGGTTGCTGGCCCTGACATAAAGGACACCCTGATGTATTTTTGGGAAAGTTGAACTGTGTAAGGAACACTCATCTGTGACTCTGGCATTAGAAAATTAGGCAGATTACTGAAGAGCTCTTTTTAAAAGATGGATTAATATTTTCTATGCAAGTAAGTGTTCCTACTCTGGGGCATTTGTTTAGTCAAATGAAGCAAGAAAGAAATGAGGTAATAGAACTATTTGTCACTTGTATGCTTTAAGTGGGGGAGAGGGAGCAGAAATTATGAATTTCTTTGGCACTGCAAATGCGTTTTACTAATAAAAAAATACTCGGTGATCTTTAAGAGAACACTTTAGAGAGGGCTGATTTTTAGCTTGTGCCAAATAAACTTGACTTCGCCATAAAAAATAACCTAGAAAGAAATTGACTAATAAGTTTCCAGACCTTGTGAAATAGCGGCCTTCTCAGCCATGATGTTAGAGTCAAGTGGCATTGACATTATCACTCTCCTCTCTACCCACACTTACCTAGATGCAAATGATAGTTTGCATCATACACCTTAAAGTAAAGGGGGGCATTTTCTCTGTTATGTCTGTAATCTGCTTGAATTATGCTGCTCAAAAGTTGTACTGGTGTATTAAGATGCGTGGGATTTTCAAGCATGCTATGATGCTGATGTCTATTAATGGCATCAATCAATGGAACTCTGATAGACCCTAATGCATGCTTTTGTTGTTGATGATGATTATACGGTTCTGCCTCTGCAGCCATCAATATCCTTTTCACAGAAGTCACATATCCAGCTTATGGTTTATTTTAAAAAAATCAGGGAGGGGGTAAAGTGAAAGAAAAATGATGAGACAAAAAAATTTTGAACAGGCAAATAAGCCAGGCAAATTACTTGCCTGGCAACTGAAAAAAAGACAAAACAAACATATTGTAAACAAACTGAAGTCAGGAGGAAAGTATACATCTAACCCCAAAGAAATTGAAAAAAAAATTCTTGACTTTTATCAATAATTATATAAAGACGGGAAGGAAGCAAACGTAGAAATAGAGCAGTACCTGGAACAAAATAACATAGGAAAAATATCTAAGGAACAAGCTGAAAGATTGAATGCCCGGATCACTACATTTGAAATTTGTCAGGCTATAAAGAATGCAAAAAAAGGGAAAACACCAGGTCCTGATGGATTACCTGCGATATATTATTAAAAAATGGAAGAATCTTTGATTGATCCGTTAAAGGAAATTATGAATATAATATTAGAAAAGGGTGAAATGCCTGGAACATGGGGAGAAAGTTAGTTAACTCTCATCCCAAAACAGGGAACAGATCTAACATTACCATCAAATTATAGACCCATAGCGTTACTGAATAACGATTATAAACTGTTTGCTGCTATTTTAGCAGTCAGACTAAAAAACATATTGGTAACAGTTATTCATGAGGACCAGACAGGTTTTCTTCCAAAACGACAAATGCAGAGTAACATCAGGAATATCATAAACATAATTGAATACTTAGATATGCGTATGGACAAGCCAGGAGTCCTAATTGCAGTCGACGCGGAAAAAGCGTTCGACCAAATTTCATGGAAATTCATGAAGGCCACCATGGAAAAAATGGATCTTGGGAATTCTTTTTGTAAGGGAATACAAGCGATTTATTCCAGGCAAAGGGCAAGAATACTACTGAATAATAACATCACAGAAGAGTGTGAAATAAATAAGGGAACCAGGCAGGGGTGTCCCCTGTCCCCGTTAATTTTTATTATGGTGATGGAAATATTGAACAATAAAATCAGAAACGAAAAGGAGATAAAAGGAATCACACTCGGTAGTAGAACATACAAATTACGGGCCTTTGCCGATGATTTAATGATTACAACCGAAAACCCAAAAGAAAGTATAATTAAGATCTTAGAAATTATAAATGAATTTGGAATGGTGGCGGGATTCAAATTAAATAGGGCAAAAACCAAAATGTTGGCCAAGAATCTATCCATCGAAGAAAAATCAGAGATTGAAAAAATAACCCAGTTAAATTTTTTTTCCAAAAATTAAGTATCTAGGAATCTGGTTAACCCCCCAAAATATAAATTTATATCAGGACAATTATACGAAAGCATGGGAAGAAATTAAAAGAAATCTGGTGACCTGGAGCAAATTAAAATTATCCTTCCTGGGGAGAATTTCGGCAATTAAAATGAGCGTGTTGCCAAAGCTTATGTTTCTTTTTCAAAATATCCCCATAATTCGCAACACCGGGTGCTTAACGGATTGGCAAAAAGAAATTTCTAAATTTATTTGGCAAGGCACAAGGCCGAGAATCAAACACAAGTTGCTTATTGACACCAAAGAAAGGGGAGGTTTTGGACTCCCCGATTTGAAACTATATTATGAAGCAACATGCCTAATGTGGTTAAAGGAATGGCTTGTGCTTCAGAGACCAAATCTATTAGATTTAGAAGGATTTGACTTAAGATTCAGATGGCACGCCTATCTGTATTATGATAAAATCAAAGCACACAGGGGATTCTCTAACCACATACTAAGAGGTGCCCTATATAAGGTGTGGGAGAAATATAAAAATCTACTAGAGTCCAAAACCCCACTCTGGATTTCACCGGTTGAGGCTAAAGCCGTAAGGAAAAAAAACACCAAGGAAAAATGGGTAACTTACCGATCACTGCTGAGTTGGAATGAGGAAAAAGTTGAAATGAAGGGATACGAGGAAATTAAAGGCGAGTTAGTAAGTTCGTTAGACTATCATCAATTAAGAGAAGTCTTTAAGGACGATAAAAAGAAAGGATTCAATAAAGAACCATCTAGAATAGAAAGAGACTTGTTGAACAATAACATCAAAATTATCTCTAAAATGTACCATCTACTTCTCGAATGGGAAGTTCAAGAAGAAGCAGTGAAACATGTTATGATCAGGTGGGCCCAGGATCTGGGCCACACAATAATGATGAAGGATTGGGAGACCCTGTGGAATCACAATATGAAGTTTATGGCGTCATATGCAATCAAGGAAAATATGTATAAAATGATGTACCGGTGGTACCTCACACCTTCTAAACTATCTAAAATGTATCAAAAGGTATCAGACATCTGTTGGAAATGTGGGGTTGCAAGAGGAGACTTGATGCATATGTGGTGGGGTTGCTGTAAGATTAAAGAATTCTGGAACAAAGTTTACGAGGAAATGAATTTTTTTTTGAAAATCAATTTTGTTAAAAAACCTGAAGCATTCCTCCTTGGAATATTAGCGAAAGATATCCCAGTAAAGTGTAGAGAGATCGTCTTATATGCCACGGCGGCAGGGCGACTGCTGATAGCCGCCAATTGGAAAGGGGACAAAATCCCATCAATTGGAGAATGGCGAACGAAGCTATTAGAATTTCTTGATATGGCTCAATTAACAGATAAGTTAAGGGGAAATTCGAAACAAAAGTTCATGGAAAAATGGGAAAATTTTAGAAAATATTTACAAGAAAATTATAATAATGACGAAATATTTATGGCAGCCTTGAATTGATTGGTATAGGAAAATGATTCAGTCAATTGGGTATGATCAGTGTAAGTGTGTACAAAAGATCTAATAGAAATCTGAAGAGAAAGGACTGTACATAGAAAAACCAAATGAGTCGCACGGCGGAAAGCGACGGGAAGTCAGGGGTATTAATATGATTTAAGGACTTAAAAGTTGAATATGTTACATTGTAGAAATTATGGTTTGGTGGGGGAAGCATAAAGAGGTTACATTATTTGTTCACCTTATGTCAGAAATCAGGAAACATAGTAAATGTAGCAAGAAAAAAAGAGACAAGAAACTGTAAAATTGACTATTTTTATTGATATTGGTTTGTAGTTGTGCTTTAATTGTATGAAATATTCTTTTGTAGTATATCTGTAGTTTATCTTCAATAAAATATTTTTTTTATTCAAAAAAGAAAAAAAGAAAAGGGGGTGGGGGAGGAACCCTCCCTGAAATTATGATACAATATGTGGGTACAGTGCTTTTTTCTGGGGGTGGGACGCATGAAACGTTTTGTGAATCTAATGGGAGAAGAAACTTTTTTTTTGAAATTGTTTTTTTTTAAAAAAATGTTTCTTTTCTAGAATGGTGAATTGTCAGTTCTGTTGAAAACCATGTTGAATCGTCAGTTCCATTGAATACCACAGTGAATAATCAGTTCCATTGCTACCCACCAATGGTGGCCTCATTTCCTGTCACGGTGTTTCCTGAGTCTCAGACGGAAGCGAATGTTTAATGCAGTGTTTCCCAACCAGTGTGCCTCCAGATGTTTTGGGACTACAACTCCCATCATCCCTAGCTAGCAAGACCAGTGGTCAGGAATGATGGGAGTTGTAGTCCCAAAACATCTGGAGGCACACTGGTTGGGAAACACTGGTTTAATGTGTGAAGTAGGAGTTGGAATCTAGCATGGTGATTGGTCATTTTTGTTGTTAGTGCACACAACCTCATGCCAATGTAGAAGTTACTGTGTGTTGTCAGCTGTCTAATAGGAGGTCCTGCATGTTCTTTGTCCATTTGTCCATTTACTGTACAGTGGAACCTCTACTTACGAATGAGTCTATATACGGAAAAAATCGACTGACGAATAAAAAAATTTGGGGCGTGCTTACAAATGTCTTCGACATCCGAAGGCTGAATCGGGCCCTCGCCGCTGCTGCCGCTCAGCCATCCTCCCGATGGATCGCTGTTGGCACCTCACTGTCGGCTCCCAGCCTCCTTGCTGATCGGCCTCCAGGCTGAATCAGGCCCTCGCCACTCAGCCGGCCTCCGCCGGATCACTTCCGGCCAGATCGGCAGCTGGGGGGGCGGCGGGAGGCCAGCAGCAGCGGGGAGGGCTGGATTGGGCCCTTCCTACCGCCACTGGCCTCCCTCTGCTCCCCCAGCTGCTGATTCGTCCAGAGGGCCGGATCAGGCCCTCCCTGCCACAGCAGTTGGCCTCCCGCTGCCCCAACTGCCGATCCGGTCAGAGGGCCGGATCGGGCCCTCGCCGCCGCAGCCACTTATGGATGTGCATTCGGAACAGATTAAATCTGTAAGTAGAGGTTCCACTGTATTTATTTTTCATGATCTTAACTATAAAATGGTGATTTTATTGAGTCAAAATGAAAGTACCCCTAAACATTGTTTTTAAGCACTGTGTGGGTATATAAGTTTATAGGGGGTCACATGCCAGCGATGGGCCAGAGGCAAAAGTGGGTGAAGCAATGAATACAATGTTTACCTTTGCACAGTAGGCTAAATTCAACTTACATACCCATCTCCAACCACCATCCAGGCAAGCAAGGGTCATGATCAGAGTTCACAGACACATAGGTAAAAACATTTAAGGAGGGTGCAAAGAAGAGCTATTCAGGAGTGTGGCCCAGGGAGAAGGAGTGTTATGTTAGAAGAGTTCAGAGGGCTATATAGATAGGATTAGGGGCCACAAGTGGTCCCCAGGCCTCAGGTTCCCCACCCCTTTTAGAGGTTTAGCTAGGTTTATATCTTTATTTATATGTACAAACTAGCTGGCCCGGCCACACTTTGCTGTGGTTCCAGCGTGGTGTAGTGGTTAAGAGCGGTAGACTCGTAATCTGGGGAACCGGGTTCGCGTCTGGTGTGTGACAGGTGTCAGGTGTGTGACATATGGGCATGGTTTGAGGGACATGAGCTCCAGGCCAAGCTGAGACCCACACTGGACCAAATTTGGCCCATGGACCAGAGTTTCCTTACTCATTGTATAAAAAGAGCCCAGAGTGGCTGGGGGAACCCGGCCAGATGGGCGGGGTATAAATAATAAATTATTATTATTATTATATCAAACTTCTTGTAAAACCTCTCTGAGAAATCACTGCATTCTTCTGGTTGCTGAAGGAATAAGGATGATTGCTACCATGATAGAAACTGCTAGGAGAGGCAGAAGCTACTTCAACAGTTTGAGCCATAGAAAAAAATGGTTCTGGCTACTGTGTCTCCAAAGGAGGAACCGAAATCCACAGGGTGTGTGTGCTCTGTCTCGTTACATGAAATGTTCCAGTTGCCATGGAGACCTGGCAGTTAATTTTCCATTATGATCAGGGTTTGTAAAAATCCAGAAGCTGTCACAGCTGAAATACAATTTGGGGACAATTCTGTCAAATTAGAAATTGACTACATGGGATTTGAACCCACACATTTGGGAAAAAATAAATATATGGCCCCTTAGAGTGCTCTGAATGCCACCTACATTTGAAAATCAAACCTTTAGTTCAAGCAACTGTGCAAAAAATATTGGGTAAAAGACACAAAGCTTTCCTAGGGGAAAAGGTGGTGCTGAATTATATCCGGATTGGGTATGTTTCATCAAAATGTTCACTGTCTCTCATACACCTGGCATTATTAGATTTCTTCCAGCTTCTGAATGCTTTTAGAAACAACTGGGGCAGTGTATAATGCTAGGCTTGAACTTTTGCTGTTGACAAATTAAATACCTTTGCCATGTACTTTCAGGAGAATATATAGCTATTGATTCCCAGAATTGAAACTTTGGCCAATTTTCCTTGAATCTTAACAGGCCCTGAGAGGAATTAGTTCAGAACAAAAAAGGCTGCTTGCCTATAGTCTGGGCCCGAGAGAAATGGAGGCAGGTGTCTGGGTGGAAGGCATTTTATTGTAATTAGACTGATCATTCTTCTTTTTTATTTTATTATGGATATTTAATCATCCTAAACCTAATTCTCTGCTTGTGCATTGGGGCTTTTGGATGGTTCAGACTTCACCATTTGCTACAGAGCTGTGATTCACTGTCAGTGTTTTAACAATGGACTATTAAAAATGCGTGTCCCTTCAGGCATTGAGAGTCTAGACACCAGTACTGTTGAAAAATACACTGCTGCAGCAGAGCCTAGGTGATTTCTAAGGCTTCTTTAAGGCTGCGTCTAACCGTACAAGCAAAGCAATTGGCCAGATATCCCCAGGGGCTATAAATGAAGCAATGTCCCAGATGAGATGTGCACTCCAGGCAGGGCTGCTTAGAGAGGGACTTGAGCAAAATGCCCTCTGCTGGACTCTTTTATCCATTGGTGGGCCCTGGGCAATAGCTTCCATCCTCTGTTTTGATTCTCACAATGTTTCACATCTACATTATGGCACGTGGTGGGCACTTAAAATGGTGGTTGGACCCAGCCACTTGGTGTTGACTTGGAATAGGAATTTTTGCTAGTTGTCTCAAAAAACTTATTTCCTCTTGTTTACACCACAGTTGTATGCTCCACTCTAGCAGGAACCTTAAAATTTGCCTTGAAATTTTGCTTGAGGTTATGTTTGGAGGTAAACTTTATTGCCTACACAACATCTATTAAAAGAAATGTGTGTGTGTGTGTGAGAGAGAGAGAGAGAGAGAGAGAGAGAGAGATTGAGAGAGAGAGATGTCTTGCTAAAAAGTTTACCTGCCTTATTTCCTTATGTTTGAAAATTGTCAGTTTTGGAGCTCTTTTAGCTAACTTTCCCTACAAACCTTGGCTCTCATCGCAATTCTTGTTACAGGTAGGTAGCCGTGTTGGTCTGAGTCGAAGCAAAATAAAAAAATTCCTTCAGTAGCACCTTAAAGACCAACTAAGTTTATATTTTGGTATGAGCTTTCGTGTGCATGCACACTTCTTCAGATACACTAGAAACAGAAGTGTCAGACCCTATATATATACAGAGGGTGCTGGGGGTGGGTGGGAATGGGTGGTGGGCTGATGGGAGTGGTAAACCTAGAGATGGCTGTTAATGGCTGCTGATGGCTGCAATTAGTCCTGGGCTGAGGTGCTAAAGAGAGCTTGATCATGCATAATGAGATAAGAATCCGATGTCTCTATTCATCCCAGGTGCTTCCATGGTTTTAAGCTTGGTAATGATTTCCAATTCAGCAAATCATTACCAAGCTTAAAACCATGGAAGCACCTGGGATGAATAGAGACATCGGATTCTTATCTCATTATGCATGATCAAGCTCTCTTTAGCACCTCAGCCCAGGACTAATTGCAGCCATCAGCAGCCATTAACAGCCATCTCTAGGTTTACCACTCCCATCAGCCCACCACCCATTCCCACCCACCCCCACCACCCTCTGTATATATATAGGGTCTGACACTTCTGTTTCTAGTGTATCTGAAGAAGTGTGCATGCACACGAAAGCTCATACCAAAATATAAACTTAGTTGGTCTTTAAGGTGCTACTGAAGGAATCGCAATTCTTGTTTACCCCCCAGCTATTTGGTTTTTTGGAATTTTCAAGATGGGAAGAAAAGTTTCACAGGACTGAACAATCTCTAATGAAAGAGTCTGCCAACAGAGCTCATCCTTGTTTTGCTTAAGGAAAAAATTCTAGGCATGGATACCCGACTGTTCACCTGCTGATTCTTAAACCAGTCTGTCACAAGGAAGGTTACTGATCCAAGGATCATCTGGGGAAAGGATTTTAACTATTCTGAAAGCAATCCTAGCTAATTAAGGATCGGTGATACCTTGGCTGCAAAATCAGTTTCAAAAGTCTGGCCTCGTGTGCCAGAGTTCTCTAATTCCCTACAGGTGTGTGCGAGAAAGCAGATAAGTAAAGTATTTTGTTCTTAATCTTGGTTTCTGCGGCTTGCAGGATGCCTGCTGAAGCCAAAGAGCAATGACTCCAGTAAACACTTCTACATTATTAAAGTTCCCTCTCTTTTTTGGGGCAATAATCTTCACAACTTGAAAGGGGGAAATCTATCCAACTTTCATAGCCAGGGAACGAGCAGATGTTACACACACGCACACACACAGTTGAGAGGACGACCTTGTTTACTAGAGACAGACAAGAATGAAATTTAAGAAAGACACATTAAATACCTAATAAAATTTACTTAAAATGAAATCAAACAATAAACATCACCATGTGGCAAAAAAATCCCAGCTTCATTCAAACTCTTTATTTCCTGCAACATCTTAGACCACATCCACACTGTACATTTAAAGCAAATGGCTCCCCCCCCAAAAAAAAGAATCATAGAGCTACAATTCCCCTCACAGAGCTACAATTCCCAATACCTTTAACAAGCTACAGTTCCCAGGATTATTTGGGGGAAGCTGCGTGCTTTAAATGTTTAAATATATGCTGTTAATGCAATATAGTTAAAATCTTTAAAACTGCATCTGTTGTAATAAGCAGAGAACTCAAAGCTGGTGCTTGTTTGCTGGGTCAATGGGGAAGAGGGGGGGCTAAAATAAAGTTATGTGGGATTTGCTCTGAGCCCTGCTGTCCACATGTATAGGGAGAACATCAGCAACCCATGCCCTTTAGAAACTTTCTAGGGTTTGGGTTCAGGCATTCAGTATCTCTCTGCGTGATGCACCCCAATTGTCCACAGGAACATGATTTGAATACAGAATAAAATATGTGACCTAAGCCAGAACAACCCTCCACTGGCTTATGCTTTTATTCTATCATTTTCAGAAATGTACATGATTTCTTACCAAAAGCCACTTGTGGAACACAACAAACACACGGAAGATGATTTCTTATTCTTCGTTATATGGAAGCTGCCCCCAAAACATTACCGCCGCAAAAATACTGATAGACTTCTATTGCAACAAGAAACCAAATTCATTGGTCACTGGGAGGGCATTATTCCATACTGGTTCTTCTTTAAAAGCTCTTGGAATCAAACATGAATCTTGTCCCCCCCCTCTCACTGGGGGAACAATGTTCCCTTCGCCTTCCTTTTCTTCTTTTAATTCTATATTGTCCAGGATTGGTGGTTGTAAGTCTTTCTTGTCTAAAGTCTCAGTTGAGAATAATCCTTCTTCATTTTCCACACAGTTCTGAAATATTTTTTTTTCATTTTTTCATTCTGTATTGTATTCTGATACACGTCACATCTTAAATCTTCAATAAGTTCCAGAAGTTGTTTTTGAAAATCCAAGTCAGATGATGCAACATAAAAAAATTCCTTCAGTAGCACCTTAAAGACCAACTAAGTTTTTATTTTTGTATAAGCTTTCGTGTGCCTGCACACTTCTTCAGATACACTTGAAACAGAAGAGTCAGACCTTTATGTATATACAGAGGGTGGTGGTGGGGGTGGGAATGGGTGATGGGCTTATGGGAGGGGTAAACCTGTAGATGGCTGTTAACGACTGCTGATGGCTGCAATTGGTTCTGCGGGGGAAAAGCAAGGGCTGAGGCGCTAAAGAAAGCTTGATCATGCATAATGAGATAAGAATCCAATGTCTTTGTTCATCCCAGGTGGCTCCATGGTTTTAAGCTTGGTAATGAGTTCCAATTCAGCAACTTCTCTTTCCAGTCTGTTCCTGAAATTTTTCTGTAATAGAACAGCTGCTTTGTATAGAATGTCCTAGGAGATTGAAGTGTTCTCCTACTGGTTTCTCTCTCTTGTGGTTCCTGATGTCAGATTCATGTCCATTTATCCTTTGGCGTAGGGTCTAGCTTCAATCCTTCTCCCCTTTACCCTGCCTTAGGGGGAAGGTTTTAGCTCCAATTTTTTATAATTGAATGCTTCCTGTCAGTCTTTCCGGCTTTGGGAAAATTAACTGCGTCTCGATTAACTCAATGGGGGAGATCGACTTCCTCTTAAAATCTCCTCCCGTATACAATTAAAACTTATTTCAATGTCTTTTTCTTTACTTACGGTGTCCAATGTTCTCAAATCCAACTAATTTAGAAGAATCCAGCTCCAGGCTGCTGGAACGGAGCTTCGCATTGCGAGGGTAGCAATTTAACTCAAGCACCCCGTCTCCACTCTGCTCGCTCTCAGCACCCTTATTAGGGCTACCGGGGGGGCGGAGGAGACAGAAAATGGTTGAGTCCCCACGTCCCCAGAACACTCAATCTGGGGCTCGTTTGGGGGTCCATGTCGCTCTCACGGCTCTCCCCTCCTTCGCAATGCTAGGGAATCCCGGAGCTCGGGATTCTCTCGCCAGTCAGCAATGGTGGCAGACCATCTCAGTTTTCCAGCTGTGGAAGAATATCAAAACAGGGCCTTGTCCTGGGGTTTTCAACTCATCTGTAAAATGAATAAAATTCAGTTAAGACTTGAGAATCACATATCTAGCAAATTGTCATTTTGGCCTGAGTCCTTGGTATTTTTTTGCTTCTTTGCTTGCAAGTTCCACTAAGAACTCCAATTTCTTGAGTTCTACCAAAGGCAACACAGACACTAAGGAGAAGGAAGATGACAGGGAGTGCCACTCACTATACTGGATGTAAGTAAGCAGGTAGGGGCTGGCTAAAAGCAGGCAGGGGCTCTAATGGTTGGGCTCTAACGAACCAACCTCCATTGGTCGGACTGCAGAGTTCTAGAGCTCCATTGAAGCAAACTCTCATCTCTTTCTGTGTCCAGAGGACAAGGCCACTGGGAGGTTGCACCCCTTAACTACATGCATTCATGGTGTCTGCTGCTTCTTCCAGAGTTTTGGAATGCCCTAATAGAGGGCTCTGCATGTATTATCATATGCATGAGTTACTTTTCAAAATGTACAAATGAGGATGTATAAGTCACAGGTGGAGCTCTGCCATAGTGATACTACATCTCTTCTGCGTCTGGGAGTGCATGGAAACCTCTGGAGTGTGTTTGACAGAGAGCTACAGCTTGTTCTAGGTTCTGAAAGGCATACTGTACTTGCATTGTAACGTGTTTTCCAAACAAGTATATTTCTCCTTTGCATATTCAGCTGTGCATTTAAATCTGAGGCGTACACATTTGAAAATAGAATCCTAATGTTTGAAGATAGAGAAATTCTACTGTTACAGAAGAACCGCTAAGAACGCATCTCAGTATATCTCTTGCAGACCCATGGTGCATAGACATACTGAGAAGGTGCAGTTGATAAAACTTTAGATATAGGGCAGGAAACATGGTTGCGCTTGAGACATTGTTGGGCTACAACTCCCAGCATTTCTGACCATTAGCCATCCTGGCCAGATCTTTTTGGAATTATAGTACAACAATGTCTTAAGGGCACCATGTTGGCTGCCTTCAAGTTTAGATTGTTATGATAGGGTCAGTTGTTTCGTAGGTAAAATGGGACCATTTACTACTGGTTGAAAAGTAACACAGGAAAATGAAGAACTCTGTGGGAAGTGAAAGTGTTGCAGGTAATGAAAGTCTTTCTTCATGTCTTGGTATCCCGCTGTGTAGGTGTATTTTATTTTCAAAGAAGCAAAATTTATGGCGCTCATTTTTGGTAGGACTTTGAATTAGAAGCATATAATTTCATCGGGCACGGGACTTTGAAGCTTGGCAGAAAGAAAATGGCAGCCTTGACGGTCTGTGCTATACAGGATCCAAAATTCCCCTCGCTGGCTTTAAATTCCATTTGATGTTGCTGCAAATTATCCAGCCTCCTGGTTCTTCTGTGTAAACAGCATGGGATGCAATTGCTGTCAGGACACGCCAGGTTGTGAAAAGCAGCACGGTACCAGCTGGAAACTGCTCACGGCTTCCTAGTAATTTTCGGATGCTAATCAGAACTGAATTTGAACATGGGAGTTCAAAGCTGTTAAGAGGCACCATATGAGGATTCATTCATATAAATAATATTTCTGGACAGGAGCTTTCTCCTGGGAGTGGGAAGAGAAAGTGCTGCATCTGAACTGCATGGGGGAAACAAAGATGATAAAGAAATGGAGTGAAATGAGATAGCAATATCTATATCTGTATATTTGACATGTATTTCAATAAACTATTGGGTGTTTGACATCCTAGGAGAGGTGCCTGAATTCTGCAGCAATGAAAGGGAACTAGAAGCTTTAACAATCTTGATCGCCAATGAGTAGATTTAGATGAGTTGGACTTAACAAAAGAACCTGTATAACAAATCTCTTACATTTGTTTGAGCTCGGGGGGGGGGGAGAGAGATACCATAAATCTAATCCTAGAAAATGTACAGGTTGGTAGAAACCACAGCAAGCACTGAAAATGTCATTAGGAAGGTGTTGGACAAAGGAAATTAGATGACTGTGGAAGGTCTACTGTTGGCTATTTCAAAATAGGTAACAAAGAAGGTAATTTGAACTGGCTTCTGGTAAGAAATCATGTACATTTCTGACAATGACAGAATAAAAGTATAAGCCAGGATGCCAATATTTTGAATTCAGTGCCCCAAAGCCTTTTTCCAGGGGCCCACAAACATGGACAGAAAGTTACCAGTGGTGAACTTAAATCTAATCCTGTTATATCCCCACCTGTCCCACATGGCACAATGCAAGAGTACTAGTTTTCATCTTGCTTAACGAAAACTCAGAAATGGTGGGGATATATCTCCCACCTTTCTAATAACAAGGGGCCAGCCATGCCACTTCCATACAGAATTCTCTGGCACACAGGAGACTTGGACATAGCTGCCAAGTTATCCCTTTTTTAAAGGGATTTTCCCTTATGCTGAATAGGCTTCCTCGCGAGAAAAGGGAAAACTTGGCAGCTATGGACTTGGAGGACCAGGGACAGGGCTGCAGATCAATGGTAGGGTATCCTGGTGTCTGGGAGAGACCCCTGACTGAAACCCTAGAGAGCTGTTGCCAGTCATTGACAATGCTGAGCTAAATGGTCTGATGGTCTGACGTAGGAACATAGGAACATAGAAACCTGCCTTATACCAAGGCTTAGTATATACACCACTTAGCCCAGGCACTAGGGAAAATATAAGCAGTAGCAAGAGAGAAACTCTTCAAACCCCAAGTACTGCCTTCTTCACATTTTCTTCTGTTTGTGCCAGAGACCTTGGTTGATGAAGGGAGGTCAGCAGCGACCTTCCACCTACTGCACAACTGGAAATGATACCTTCCTTCTGCCGAAAGAAATCAACGCACCCTCCACAAGCTCCAACACACCCACTGAAACACATTATCAGACGAAAAATAGTGAGCAGTATGGAGGACTATTTCCCAGATTGGACCCTAACTGCTTGACCTTTTAGGTTTCAACATGGCATCTAAGTGCAGTCATAGTGAGCTTATTAAAATTCAAATTGACAAATTAAGTAGCTTCCCAGTCTAGCTCTTAATTGCAGATGACATTGAAGCCTCAAGCATTTTCTGGCTGAAAAAATTAGTCCAGCACATACGTTGGCTGCCAGCAAGTTCTCGGTAATTTGAAGGCCATTTAATATCACCCCATTTTCAATTAATATTATGTATTCACAGTATTAAAGGCAATAATAATGCTGGAAACACATGCACACACACCACTTCAGAAGTGTATGCAGTTAGGGCCACTATTACATGTCTCTTAAGGTCTTGAGTTGTAAGCAAATGGCAGTTTCTGAATGGTTAAATACGTATTTACTCTGAAAATCTAATCCAGAAAAATATACAATCCTCAGATATAATGCCCCTGTTCTTCCTTCAGAGGCATGTTTGCCTCCACTACATGCAAAGGGGACTCAGGAGTTTGGCAGAGGGCAAGTCTGCTGAGGGCTAAAGGCCAATGGGAAGGGGGTTGGCCAGAGCTTCATAAGCCCATTTCTCCCCCAGGTGTGCTCTCTACTCTTTGTTGTGCCCCCATTCCCTATATGCAGTGTCAGCTCCTGCCAGTCCTTCTGTTTTTTTTTCCTGGAAGAGTTCCTTGACAGGCCATGGCAATCTTTCTTCTTCTTCTTCTTCTTCTTCTTCTTCTTCTTCTTCTTCTTCTTCTTCTTCTTCTTCCTCTTCCTCTTCCTCTTCCTCTTCCTCTTCCTCTTCCTCTTCCTCTTCCTCTTCCTTTTTGCTTACTTCACTCTGCTGGGAAGAATTTGATGGGCAACACAGAAATGGCATGGTGTTGCTGCTCTTCAGGCATTAAACATGGGAAGGTGAGAAAATTGAGGTGAGATATGATGGAGACACTGGTGCAGAATTGGGTTAAGGGCAGCCTCTGTGGACCCACCAGTGTTTTGCCTGGGGGACTTGGGGTGCCTTTTTGGCCTGATATGCACATTTAGTGTGGCTCACTTAGTAAGTAGGGTGTTATTTGCTCCCTATCCTTTGCTGAGGAGACAGACTGTGGTTGCATCTTTCTGAATTTGGTTAATCCAGTTAATCTGATTTGCATTTATTCCAGTTCTGTTATATTAATGAGTATAACCATTGCACCAAGTGTTGCCTCCTGAGTCTCATTTGTGGGACTGAGGGCAATGCATGTTTCTAAATACATCCTGTTTCAGAGGTTTCAGTCACTTGAACAAAACCGAGGTCCTTCAAATTCATGGAAGAGAAGACTTCAGTTCCCAGGGTAGGAAGCCGCACAACTTCCATGGCCTCTTTCTCAGTTGTTGTTTGGGTCCCTGAGGGACTTTATGGTTATTTATTCATTTATTTCCTCATCTTTCTATCCTGCCCTTCCTCCTAATGGGAGCACAGGGTGCTGCCAATACAATGTTTATTTATTTTGAAGCATTTATATACTGCTTGACTGTAATGAAACCTCTAATTGGTTTTCAAAAAAATAATCAAAACCTTTAAAATTATCGATAAAAGTTCAAAGCAAGTATTTTAAAAGGTGCAAAAGATAATTAAAACCAACAGTAAGCAAAAAGAGATTAAAACACATTTCCACATTTCCACATTCAAAGCCATACGGAACCGTAAAATGGTGTTAAGATGTCACACCAAACCAGGTATTAAAGGAGAATATGCCCCAGCAATAGTAGAGTAATTAAAAAACAAACTTTTAGCACCTTTTCCTTTTTTCGGTTTGTAAAACGCCGGGAGGCTTTATTATAACCAAGTGGGATACAAATTTTGTTTAAAGAGAATTAAAAGCATAGAGATGGAAGATCTGCATTCTAACTTCTCCTCCTCCACCTCCTCCTTTTTCTAAAACTGGAAGCATTTCTCAGTGCTACTTATTAAAAATATTGACCTCTATCCAGGTCCAGGTATTGGCTGTATAGCTTAAGGGGAAATGCTGTGACAGTGTTAGCTAATCAAGAGCAAGAGAGAGCAGGAAGACGGGGGTGTGAGATGAAACCCTATACTTTCTTGGCAGAAAAATACTGTGCTTGGTGTGAGTTGGAGCAGTAAAAAAAAAGCAAGCAAAAAAACAACAACAAAAACCTGACTTAAATAACCTGAGGAAATGTATCTAAAGCAGAGTTTACAGTTCTTGTTACACTGCCATCATATAAAGCTTTCAAGGAGGCATAGCGGAAAAAGTCACACCATGAAAATTGAGCACACAAGTTTTAAGGCTTGAACATAAAGGGCATCAAAGCATTACAAAGACAAACGAGGGCTACAAATTAAATTCAGCAAAAAAAAGCAACAGAATGCTTATGCATGAGCTGGAGTTAATGCTTGCTCATAAACCAGCGAAGAAAATGGGAAGCAAGAAGAACCTCCAAGTTTATTCTGATCCGGAGGAACCAACAAGTTGTTGGAAAAGGGACTTCCAAGCAGCTCGGAGAAAATGGTGGCTGTGAAACATAGCAGATCTGCCTAATGTGACATAAGAAAGTATGGGAGGGGCGGGTATCAAGGAACCGGAACCTGTGGGGCCCTACAGGTGTTGTTGAACTACAACACCCATCATACCTGACTATTAACCAGGCTTGCTGGAGCTACTGGGAGTTGGAGTCCAGTGACATCTGGAGGGTCACAGCTTCCCCATCCTTGGGTGGTCTCTTGTCCCTCTACCAAATTTTAACTGAGGTATGCTTAAATGTGACTGACTGTAGCTCAGATCATCAGCTTCTTACAGCAAAAATTCCAGCTTAAATTGAAGAAAGTAGGAAAAACCACTGGGCCAGTAAGATACAATCTAAATCAAATCCCTTATGAGTACACAGTGGAAGTGAGGAACAGGTTTAAGGATTTAGATTTGGTGGAGAGAGTGCCTGAAGAACTATGGATGCAGGCTCGTAACATTATACAGGAGGCAGCAATGAAAACCATCCCAAGGAAAAGGAAATGCAAGAAAGCAAAATGGCTGTCTTACAAATAGCCGGGGAGAGAAGGCAAGCAAAATGCCAGGGAGACAGTGAAAGATACAGGAAACTGAATGCCAAAAAATAGCAAGGGGAGACAAGAGGGCCTTCTTAAACTAGCAATGCAAAGAAATAGAGGAAAACCATAGAATGGGGAAAACCAGAGATCTGTTCAAGAAAATTGGAGATATGAAAAGAACATTTCGTACAAACATTACGATGGTAAGGACCTAACAGAAGCAGAAGACATCAAGAAGAGGTGGCAATAATACACAGAGGAATTATACCAGAAATATATGGAGGTCTTGTACACCCCAGGTAGTGTGGTTGCTGACCTTGAGTCAGACATCTTGGAGAGTGAAGTCAAATGGGCCCTAGAAAGCACTGCTAATAACAAGGCCAGTGGAAGTGATAATATTCCAGCTGAACTATTTAAAATTTTAAAAGATGATGCTGTTAAGGTGCTACACTCAATATGCCAGCAAGTTTGGAAAACTCAGCAGTGACCAGAGGATTGGAGAAGATCAGTCTACATCCATAATCCCAAAGAAGGGCAGTGCCAAAGAATGCTCCAACTACCGCACAATTGCGCTCATTTCACACGCTAGCAAGGTTATGCTCAAAATTCTATAAGTCAGGCTTCAGCAGTATGTGGACCGAGAACTCCCAGAAATGCAAGCTGGATTTCGAAGGGGCAGAGGAATCAGAGACCAAATAGCAAACGTGCTGGATTATGGAGAAAGCTAGAGAGTTCCAGAAAAACATCTACTTCTGCTTCATTGACTATGCAAAAGCCTTTGACTGTGTTGACCACAGTAAACTATGGCAAGTTCTTAAAGAAATGGGAGTGCCTGATCACCTCATCTGTCTCCTGAGAAATCTCTATGTGGGACAAGAAGCTATAGTTAGAACTGGACATGGAACAACTGATTGGTTCAAAATTGGGAAAGGAGTACAAGGTTGTATATTGGCTCCCTGCTTGTTTAACATATGCAGAATTCATCATGTGAAAGACTGGACTAGATGAATCCCAAGCTTAAGATTGCCGGAAGAAATATCAACAACCTCAGATATGCACATGTCACAACCTTGAGGGCAGAAAGTGAGGAGGAATTAAATAACCTTTTAATGAGGGTGAAAGAGGAGAGTGCAAAATATGGTCTGATGCTCAACATCAAAAAAACCAAGATTATGATCACTGGTCCCATCACCTCCTGGCAAGTAGAAGGGGAAGAAATAGAGGCAGTGAGAGATTTTACTTTCTTGGGCTCCTTGATCACTGCAGATGGTGACAGCAGTCACAAAATTAAAAGACGCCTGCTTCTTGGGAGAAAAGCAATGACAAACCTAGACAGCATCTTAAAAAGCAGAGACATCACCTTGCCGACAAAGGTCCGTATAGTTAAAGCTATGGTTTTCCCAGTAGTGATGTATGGAAGTGAGAGCTGGATCATAAAGAAGGTTGATCGCCGAAGAATTGATGCTTTTGAATTATGGTGCTGGAGGAGACTCTTAGAGTCCCATGGACTGCAAGAAGATCAAACCTATCCATTCTTAAGGAAATCAGCCCTGAGTGCTCACTGGAAGGACAGATCCTGAAGCTGAGGCTCCAATACTTTGGCCACCTCATGAGAAGAGAAGACTCCCTGGAAAAGACCCTGATGTTGGGAAAGATGGAGGGCACTAGGAGAAGGGGATGACAGAAGACAAGATGGTTGGACAGTGTTCTCAAAGCTACGAACATGAGTTTGACCAAACTGCGGGGGGCAGTGGAAGACAGGAGTGCCTGGCATGCTATGGTCCATGGGGTCACAAAGAGTCTGACACGACTAAACGACTAAACAACAACAACATGCTTAAATGCTTGCCCTCTGTTTTGAGTGAAAACTACTTGATGCTAGTAAGTTATTCAGCAGTGGAATGGACTCCTGTGGAAGGTGATGTGTTTTTCGATAGAGGTTTCTAAACCAAGAATGGATGTCTATCCACCAGGGATCCTGCATTTAAGGGCTTCCACATTGACAGGGAGATTCCTTTTGACCCTATGATACTTGGATAATTATAAGTTGGAAGAATCAGAGCATTTCTATTTCTAGATGTGTCTTCTCTGCTTTGAAGAGCAACATATTTCCCAAACCTTTCCCAACTCTGCTACCTGTAATCATTGTCTCTAACCTCATTGTGTCGCCCTCTAGGTGTTGTGGAATGGTCATCAGCCCTAGCCAGGACTGTCAATGATCCAGGATGAGGGGAGTTGTAAACCAACAGCATCTGGAGGACCATAGATTCCATACTCTGTTTCAACTGAGTGCATCATAACTGAAGTCGTTACTGCTACAGGGCAGCAACTTTACTGCCTAGAGAACTGAGTGCCCCTGAAGAATGCAAAAATGGCCAACCAGATAGAAAATATTCTTAACAATGTAAGCATTCATAATATGTGCAAAGTATTATCAAGAGCTGCAGACAGACAGACAGATAGTCAGACAGACACACACACACACACACACGGGGGCGGGGTAAGGGAGAGAGAGTTGGGGTGGTGCTATAAACAGTGAGGTCAGAAGGGAATGGAATGCAGAAAAGTATACAGTACATAGTGATCATTATATTCTTGGCCCAGGCTGGCCTACCATTGGCAGAGGGAGGCAGCTGCCACAGGTTGAAAACGCTGGGAGGCAGAGAGCAGCAGTAAGATTTTGAAGAACAGAACTACATGGGCTATGTGGCTTGCCTTAAGCCATTCTATTGTCCCCAGGAGCTGTGACAGACACTGTCCAATTACCAGTGTTGAAATAAGATTCAGTTTCCAGTCTGATTAGATTTTGTACATAGAATAGGAAGGAGAACCATCTTGATCTCTGCCTCAGGCAAAATGCGTGGTCCAGCCCTGCAGTGACCTTTGACAATAGATATTACAGGTTTTTTTAACATCTTTTTTATTATGTATTTTGAACTGTAGCCTCCTCAGGGCTGAGGCCTGTCATCATCACTCAGGAAAATGTCATGCATGCTGATAGTGCTATGTAAATCATGGTCTTATGCAGATAGGAATGGAGATGGATCTAGCATCACCTGTTGGGGAAACCATTATTTTATTTGATAATTGGACCTAATTAATTCTAGACATCAGGGGAACTGGAAAGAAAAATGGGGGGGGGGACCAGGGCCAGGCCAGCAATATGCCGACTGATTGCAGCCCAGCTCCCAAAAGCTTGCTGAAAGAGAATTTTCCTCTAAGGAGCAAACAATTTCATAAGTGCTGTAGATTGGATTGAAACAAGAATCTCAAAGAATTTTGCATATCATACCAGGAAGCAAAAAAAAAAAAAAAAAAGATAGAGAAAAAGCATGCCTTCTTCATCTGCAAGCCTTTGCTTAGGTGAATTGCTTTCCTGAGGAAAGATTAGGATCAAATAACAAGAAATTGTAGAGGCAAGCAAAAGATGGTTCTGAATTTAAGGAGAGGATGCTCCAGTGAAATGAAGAGAGAAAGAGGGGTGGGTGGGTGGGGGAAGAGAATTATGCAGATTTCAAACTGCATCTGAGATCCATGTTGCATATTAAGTTTTCATCCGGTGAAAATTGAGTCCAATCTAACAAGGTCCCTGAGAGAATACAGAAAAATATGAAGTGAGTTGATGGATAATTTGGAGAATGCAAGAGTTATAGCAAGGTGGCTTGGGTCTCCTGTGTGCAGAATGGACAGAGGAAAATCAAGGCACTGAATAATGATATTGAGCATTTATATAGTGTTTGATTCTCATACATTATAATGCTGTTTGACTTTGCTTGGCTTTCTCTTCCCCGCCCATTCCACCCCCGCCACTTTCGTGTTGTACCCATTGGACTAGGAGCCTGCAGGAAAGGACTGCTTTGGTTTTGATCCCTGTACAGTGAGGAACCTTTGGCCCTTCATAGCTGTGTAAATACAACTCCCATAATCCCTGGCCATTGCACGTTCTTGCTGTGGCTGATGGGAGTTGTAGTCCAGCAATATCTGAAGGCCCACAGGTTCCTCAAACCTGACACAGAACATTTTAGATGTGCTATAAATGATAAAGCTGTATTCTTTTCAATCCCTGCTTAAAATATTTTTGTTTAGGCAAGCTTATGCAGACATGTAAAAGTTACACATGTCTTATCTCTTATTAGCTAATGTTGATTTTAATTATCTTTTGAATGTTTTAAAATATTTTTACCAATACATTTAATGTTTTATCATGATAATTATATTATTATTCTTGTCGTAAATAAATAATATAATTATTATGTTTATTTTTAACGCCTTCCATGCCTGTTGCTTGGAGTTTTCTTACAATCAAATGGTATATAAATTTTGTTAAATAAAACAAATAATAATCATTGCTGTTATCTGTAGTTCTTATAGGATCTCTGAGAATTAGGCCAGTATTAGCCTTCATGATTGATCAGGGACAAAGTGAGAGTAAAGCAATGTCAGGGGTGTGGGGAAGGTGACATCATCATCTCGGAATAAACTTCTCAGGATGGCCTCCCTGTTTCCTGCTTACCTGTCTGGATAGTGGATTTCTAGTAGTGGAACAAATACACAAATACCATAGTTTTCCGTGTATAAGACTATATTTTTGATTATAAAATATTGTTACAATTTTGGGGTCGCCTTATACACTAATAGTGCATAGGGGGGACGGCTGGTTGTAGCCGCGAGCAGGAGATTGTCAGCGACAATTGGGCGGGTGATTGGCGGCTGCGGCAAGGGCTGCTGTTGATTGGCTGCTGGTGCAACAATTGGGCGGGCAATTGGCAGTTGTTGGCGGCAAGCAGGCAGACGATTGGTGGCTTTGGCTACGTGTTTGACTGTCAGTGTCGGTCAGGCGGATGAGGGATTTTTGGCACCCCCCTCAAAAAAAGCTCAAGAACTCTGGGCAACCCCCCCAAAAAAAGCTTAAGAACTCTGGGTAGTCTCCCCCATTTTCTTAGTTTGAAGGCCCCCAAAATAGGAGTAGTCTTATACATGGGGGCGTATTATAATGATCCCATTTTCTCAAATGGTTTTATGGTAACCTAGCACTTAGCTCTTCTTCAACACAGTTACGGTATCCTTCCAGTGTTACTACTTCTAATAGTGAACTCAGGGCTTGTCTACACTTCTGCTTGGCCCATGCCTAGAAAGCATGGGTCTGAGCAGTTTTCCTCATGCCCCACTCCATTCACAGGAAAAACCCACTCTTTAGCTTCAAATTGGAACAAATGGCAATCCACAGAAAACCCAATTGCTCTGATTGAGCACTAAAGAGCAGCTTCCCCCAGGGGAAAGAAGCGGGACAAGCGTGCATAAGCCCTTAGCAAGTGAGTACCATCAGGACTGTAACCAAAACACAATAAACAAGTAGGTTTTAGCATGCTCATCTATGGTCATTTTCAGAATACGAACCTAAGGCTGAAGCAGTTCATTTTCTACTTCATTCCTCACTGCAGTAACACATCACAATGAAAAACAGCCTCAAGAAACCAAATAGGTGTGCCGACCCAAAATTAGAATTTATCCCCCTTTAAAATGCCTTGACCAAGTTATCAGCTAAAGCTTTAGCTTTATATTGATTTAACCCAATTAATTTGGCTATGATAGTAGAAAGGCAGGAGAGAAACTAAGAAACAAAGATGAATAAAATATATTAAAAGGTTGCAAGAATCTATGCACATAAATATTGTAAAATAATTGGAAGGAATTGTCCAATTAATATTTGTGTCCTTTCCTGTCTTCACTGCAATCTCTCTCTCTCTCTCTCTCTCTCTCTCTCTCTCTCTCTCTCTCTCTCTCTCTCTCTCTGTGTGTGTGTGTGTATATGGTATGTATGTTGTGGATCTTCTTAACTTTTGGTTCCCTTTCCTCTCCTCAAGCTATGTGTTGCTATTTTTTTTATAATTGACATTTCTTCCCTCCTGGTCTCGTAATAGTGGCAGGATACATTCCAAGTTTTTATTTTGTCACTCCTCTGCTCCCTCTGATTCTCCCCACACACCCATTTGTCCTGTTACTTGTAGAGTTCCTTCAGAGGTTGGAGAGACAGTCTTCATCTGTTACCTGTATTCTCAAAGGTGGCATAATCAAAAGAGGAAGTGTTTTGGGTTCGATAAATCACTTCCTTTTTTTAAAGATGATTTCCTCTGTGTTGTGGAGCTGAGTGTACTGGGGCTGGGGCAGAAAAGGCAAGTTTCCTATATAGGCTCTGTCAAAGTCATTCAGTTGTTTGTCTTGAGAGACTTCCAGAGCAACATTCTAGGGATTTTTTTATATATTCTTGTAAATCAGAAAGCACTCTTGCATCTACCTCATGGCTTAGTTTCTGCACATCCTAAATCTCATTGAAGTCTCATCTTCCATGCCTGTTGCCTCAGGCTACTAGTAAGAAGTAGAACTTCTCTGCTACAAGATACATAGCTACAAATGAAGAGAAATGTAATAACTCCATTGACTCCTTTGGGTCCCTCATCTTGTAAGACTAAATCACATAGTAAAGCTCAGTTGCCGGGCTTCTTGTGGTCTTTCAGTTTGTGTGTACTGTTCTTATTATTAGAAAATAAATTTCTTATGTTATGGTGATAGGCAGGGTACATTTGGGTGAAGGGCATGTATATTGCAGGAATGTCTAGAGGAATATTTTATTCCTTGTGGTGTCAATGTCAACAGCATATATATAGGGCTCCGACACTGATTTTGATGCTGAAGACAACTCTATGGAGACAAGCCAAGAGACCAGAACAAGAGCCCTGTTCACTCAGACCAAAAGTGGCCAACTAGATGCCATTGGGAATCCTGCAAACAGTCATTGGGATCGAGAGGCATATTGCCTCACACACTGGAGGTACTACATACCCTTATTACTAGTAGCAGTTGACAGCCATATCTCCCATAGATTTTTCTAACCCCCCTTTAAAGCCATCTAAACAAGGTTGTTCTCAAGTTCTCTTGAGGTCCAGTCTGAAGGAGAGCATTCTGCAGGCTGTCCAAAGGAAAAGGATGGATCACCTACTGGTGTTGATAGTTCAACATCCTCCACCAAGTAATCAGATCCTTCTAATCCACCTTGTTTCCAATGAGTGAAGGTACCCCTATAAACTGCAATCACAGTATGCAAAGCAGGTAGCTGAGGACCACTTCCTGAAGCTGTAGTGCAGTCGCCTAGCCAAACTACACTCTAAATTCTCACTAACGATGCAGACAGAGAAGAATCCCTTTTCACATACGCTGTGATATTCTAGTTTCCCTGTAGGACTGAATGGCCACAATTCTTTCCTAAAGAAGAAGTAAGCACAATACTGGAGTATAGGGACACAGAAGGCAACCTTATACTAATTTACACCAATCAAGCTCACTATTGTCCACAAATACCTGCAGTGGCTTTCTAAGTTTTTAGGTAGGGTCATTCCTAGGTCTGCCTGGAGATGCTGGAGTTTAAATATAGGATCTTCTGAATCCGAGGAAGATGCTCTACCACTAAACTACAGCTCTTACTGGGATGGCTACTGCACCCAGGGGTGGTTACTGATATAATCTTATGGTGGTGTGCAAATATAATAGGCTAATCTGGTGCAACATGAGTGAGTTGAAGAGGCAGACCTGTGTGTTGGGTTGATGCATAGTTGCTATGCATAAGTTAGGTATGTTTTGATGTTATGCATTCTAATGCATGTTCTTCCAGTAAAGCTTCTAAGTTTACAACTACCTTTGCCATTCTGCATCATTGCAGCTTTTGTCTTCTCGAAGTAGACCAGCCTTTAATGCTCTTAGTGTAATGTCAATCATTTCTGAATAGATACCTGAAGAAGTGTGCATGCACATGAAAGCTCATACCAATAACAAACTTAGTTGGTCTCTAAGGTGCTACTGGAAAGAGTTTTTTATATTTTGTTTCGACTACGGTAGACCAACACAGCTACCTACCTGTAACTAGTACTGAGTGAGGAATGGATGCATAATTGGAAAAGAGCACACTGCTGTCAGGAAAGAAGAAACTGATAATGTTGGCATATTGTCTCAAGGTATTGCGAGGGTGTTTACATTAAGCTGAGAGCACATATTGTTTATGAAAGAAAGAATACACTAAAACAAAAATAAAACAGGTAAATGTTACAGAAAAAGAAATGTGATGCCCCAAAATTATAGAAGCTCAAAATATTCCCTTTGGAGCAAATTCAAATCAAAGTTGGATAAATGTGATCCACTGGCCTTTGTCTAGAACAGTCTATAAGCTCAGCTGGCTCTTAGCAGAATTCCTTGTTTGCAAGCAGGCCTTTCTTCCTTTTTTCCTCTCTCTTGGGTACACACAAAGTTTGCTTAGCATGTGAGTTCCACCTGGAACTAAAGCCTATCTGTTTTTATAGTTCTCCCCTGTCAATCATGTGCTCCTCCCCTTGGGATACATGTTCAAGGAAGTTTTGAGCTTTTAAATTTCCCACCCTTAGAGAGAGAGATGCAGTTAGTCACAACAACAATGGCAGATGCCTGTACTTTTGTGTTTCATGAGCCTTGGGACACCAGCTAAGTCTTCCCAAGGAGTTGCAACAAGGCATACAAGCAAGACCTGCATTCCCATAATATATAAAAGCAGTAAAGTCCAACTACTTCACAATACAAGTTTTTGCAAAGCAATTTCCCCAAATGTATGCTGTTTTCACTAATATGTATATTTTTTATGCATACATACACTTCACCCCTAGTACATGCATTTTTGTAGACATCCCTTGTCTGGCGAACTGCATTGCACAATTCAGAGAAGAGTAAATTTCAAAGGATGCTTGTGTTTTGATTCATGTATTGTTTCAGAAATTGCAAATCGGGTGCAGTAGGTTTGCCTTTAGATGTGAAATGAATATTGTTTTCTTCCCACCCCCTAGTGCTGTTACAGATTCTCCTTCACCAGGGGAAGTACATGTAAATATTTCTACTTAAGTGGTTTGGCTTCATGGCAACTTTACAAATCATATGTTTGATGCTGTGACTTTTATGATGGCTGTTACAAGCACACAAGAAAGCCAACACATAGGTGGGAGTCTTTGCATGCACCCAAACAGCCAGTGAAACAACTGGATCCAGCAGCAGCAGCAGCAGCTTGCACACTAGGAAAGGTATATGTAAAATGACCCTTATTTCTGAAAATGAAATGGACAGAACTGTTTCTCAAAAATGTAGATTTATTTTGCAGAAATGTGTGATTATATTTGAACACTAACTTTTCTCCATTGTTTTGAGTAAAAGAACAAAAGCAAAATTCAGTTTATCATTCCTATTTATTTGTTTGTACAGGTACCTCATTTTTTGTGTGGAGGCTGGTCCACTAGGGCAAACAACACCATGTCCCACCAACAGTGTGATGTACAGAGTCAGTGTGGTGTAGTGGTTAAGAGCGGTAGACTTGGGAAACCGGGTTCACGTCTCCGCTCCTCCACATGCAGCTGCTGGGTGACCTTGGGGTAATCACACTTCTCTGAAGTCTCTCAGCCCCACTCACCTCACAGAGTGTTTGTTGTGGAGGAGGAAGGGAAAGGAGAATGTTAGCCGCTTTGAGACTCCTTTGGGTAGTGATAAAGCGGGATATCAAATCCAAACTACTCTTCTTCTTCTTCTTCTTCTTCTTCTTCTTCTTCTTCTTCTTCTTCTTCTTCTTCTTCTTCTTCTTCTTCTTCTTCTTCTGTTTGCATTCAGCCAGCCTCCACCTGCCTGCTTTCTTTCTTACAAATTCAAGGAGTGGCAACAGCCAGGGCCGGCTCTACGTAGACCCCCGGTGGCGCAGTGCACCATGGCGGGGGGCTGGTAAGCTGGGCGCCGGCCTGGCAAGGAGGGCGAATTGCGCCCTGCGAGGGCGGGGCAGGCGGCGGAGCGATCTCCGCCCCTCAGCACCAGGGCGCGCGATCTGCTCAAGACGGCCCTGGCAACAGCTGCCAGCTTTCTCTTTTTTAGTCCCCTTGTCCTTGTAGAACTCAGCAGACAGGAGGACAGGGACGGCACTAGAATTAGTTGGTTCTGCCTGTCATTGCCTCTGACTCCACCTATGGTTTGGGCTCCCTGCTTTCCTCCACTGCAGCCTAGTCCCAGTGTTCACCTGACACTAGTGTTGTTCCTTTTTTTTTTTAAAGGCTCCCATGGCTTTATTGTAGTCCAGGAAACTGCCAAGGAACATCAAAAGGATTAGAGAGCATTTTTAAAAGTTTTGATTTTCAGTAACATTGTTCCATTTCCCTTTAGGGGAGCCATTGTGACATTTATGAGGCAACATCTTCTGTCTAGTAGAGCAGTTAGTTATACTGAGGTCTTTGAAAATCCATGGAAAATCAATTGTGTTTTTGGTTGCATTTGCATTTATATAGGTCTTTTAATACACTATGAGATAAAAATGGTTTCCCTACACACACACACACACACACACACACACACACACACACACACTCACAAAAGGATGAATTATGTTGCTCTGTTGTGATGGCTGGTGTGTATGCTGAGGTGGCAACTATTATGCTGTCAATTGTATTTCTCACACAGGTCTTGTAGGTTCATTTGTCGGATTCAGCGACAAGGTTTCATGGTGAATTAATTGGAGAAAAGACTTCGGATCAACACAGCAGGATTTTCCTCTGATCTTTGAATAGCACTATTTGATCTTTTACATCTCTTTCAGCATCCACCAGTTAGAAGAAGGGATGTAGCGTGTACTTTTTTTTTTTAAGGGGAGGGAGAAGGGAAAACTTTCTAACAATAACTCAACTGAGGCCAAGTTAAATTGTCTATCAATCTATTTATCTATATGCTTTTGTTCATAGAAACATGTTAAGAACAGAGCTGAACACTTAAATAAAATTCTATAATGTAAATAAAAGTCGCTTCCAGGAACTAATAGGCATAGCAAAAATCACAGAATCACATTCTACCAAGTACAACAGAAAGATAACATATGTTGCTATTATGCTTAATGCTATGTACTATGGCAAAATATTAAACTATGAGTTCCACAAAAGCAACATACTGAGTTGGTGGCATTACATAATTAGTTTTCTAATTCATATACTTTCCAAAATAAAACTGTTCTGATGCAAAACTACCCCTCTCCTTAGGGGAGCTTTGTGGGTTGGCAAGTGGTGCTGCCAGGCCCATGCAATGGTGTCAGGGCAGTAGTCCGCACAATTCTTCCTTCCTTCCTTCCTTCCTTCCTTCCTTCCTTCCTTCCTTCCTTCCTTTGAAACATTTGCCCTGGCAGGAACATTCTGTGACACCGCAGATGTGGTGAAATAACTTAGGGCTCATCCACACCTGTTCCTGCACCAGAAAGCATGGGTCCAATTAGTTTTCTGCTTGACCAGCCAGCTCCTTTCCCAGGGAAAAGCCACTCCTTAGTGCTAATCAAGAACAAGTATCAATATGGAGAAAACCCAAATTGCTCTTTTCTCTGAGAGTTAAGGGGTGGTTTCCCCTGGGGGAAAGCAATGGAACAAGAGAAAGCATTATTGTGCCCTGAAACAGGACACCAGTGTTGGGTGAAAATCCACCAGTGTTGGGTCAAATTGTTATTGACTTCAGTGGGCAAGCAGGATTGGCATGACAATAGGACAAGGATCAGTTCCTCATTCCACTCAGCCTTGATGTAATGGCACTCTGTCAGGGTTGGAAAGCACCCCGGGCCCCCCTCTGTGGGAGTCACTCAGCATTGAACTCTTTCATAGCTCCTCCTCCCTCTTGTGAGTTCTTGTGGGATGGTGGCCATCCTTCAAAAAATCTCATGAGACCCTGACAGGAGATGGAACTCTGCCTCCCCCACTTGTTTCTGGGCCACACAAATGGGCAAAGTCTCACCTTGCATGCCATTGTGCTTGAAATGAGGCTTAGGAAACAAAACCTAGTGTTCTGGGACTGCTATTGCTGTCAGCTGGCTTCTGTGGGGGCGGATGAGGCTGTGACAGTGTGAGTCAAGTAGCAATGGGTGAATCTGTCAATTTTGGTTCCTCTCAGTGTCCCACTTTCCTTCTCTTAATTTCAGTGTTTCATATTTTGCTGTGAATTAAGTGAATTAAAGTCTGTTAGGTTATATAACACATCCAGTTCTTGACAAAGGAACTCATGCAAAAAAAAGAGAAAAAGATTAAATGTATATTTTAACCTGTCTTCTCTCAGGCAAATACATCTCCCCTTTCTTTTTAAATTTGCAGTGTATCTGTGGAGTTAAACCATGCTGTCCTTGAGGGTTCATTGACTGATTTCAATTCATAAGCCAAGAGGATTCTTAAGTCTGCCTTTTCTTAAGATCTTTGGAGCTAATAAAACTTTGCCACTGCTGAAAGATGTTCTGTATGATATCGAAGGAAGCCTGACAGTAGCTGCTTCAGTAGTCATCTGGGCAATGTCACAATGCACCACAAATCCTCTACAGTGGTACCTCAGGTTACAGACGCTTCAGGTCACAGATGCTTCAGGTTACAGACTCCGCTAACCCAGAAATAGTACCTCGGGTTAAGAACTTTGCTTCAGGATGAGAACAGAAATCACACGGTGGCAGTGGGGGGGGGGGCATTAGCTAAAGTGGTACATCAGGTTAAGAACAGTATCAGGTTAAGAATGGACCTCCAGAACGAATTAAGTTCTTAACCCGAGGTACCACTGTACTCTACCTATTCACAATTTCTCTTGAGGCAGGTGCTCAAGTGTCCCTACAGCTCTTTCCTGGGTTACAGATACAGGGAGAAAGGTTAGAGCTGAACAGCATCAAAAGGCTTTATAGGCTTTATAGTATCTCACTGTGACCCTGACTTATTGCAGGTGTTGCAAGACTTTTCAAGCCCCAACCTGCTCCTTTTTATGCAGACAAAACTGCAGTGGAACACAATGCAAGCCTATCGTTGTAGAAGTCTGCTGAGGGGCATGTAAGCAAGAAAGGGAACTTTGTGTGGCTATTGAAGTGTTTTTCATAAAACAACCCCCCCTCTTGCTAAACACATGAAAGGACAGGGGAGGTGTCACAGGGCTGAGTGAAAAGGCCCCCTGTCCAATTTGCCAATTAGTTCTCAGGCATGAATTGGGGGGGGCATATTATTTGTGGGGGAGCAAAATTTCTTAATAAGTTTGAGGGTTGCTTTCTGTTCCATTTCTGTGGTACTATTTTTGGGGTTAATGCTTGTAAATGGTTGTTGCCTCCACCTGAATTCCAGACGGTGTGGTTCTCAGCGAATTATTGGGGAATGTGGGTGGCCACTTTCTGGGGCATGCTGGGGGGGGGGGGAATGCAACTGGCAATTGCTAAGAAGTTCCCCATATGCTATGTCATGCATAATTTTATACATTTTTTATCATGCCATTTGTTACCTTTTCTCTAAACTAAAGGTTCCAAATGCTGCAACAAGAGTTGTTTCATTTCTTTGATCCTTTTAGAAGCCATTTTCTGAACCTAGGAAGGTGACTTATGCTGAGTCAGACCATTTGCCCATCTAGCTCAGCAACGTCTTAAATAATTTGTGATCCCCCACCCCAAAAGCAATATTTGAAGTGGCCACACCAGTTTACCACCTGCCAATGCAGGTGCCAGCGCTAGTTGAATCACTGAGGCATACTGTATCAACCTGCCCAAGGCTGCATGAGATCCAGTCTCTCTACACTGCAATACTTGTATCCTTGCTTTGCAGACAAATATTGTGTGTAGGGATGTCAAAGAATTTTGATGGAAACAGCAACAGAAAATTGCTGATGTTTGCTTGTTCATCCCATGTTTTGAATGGAAATCAATCCAGTGAATACCATTGATATTCACTGTTGTTGTTTCTCAGTCTGCTAATGATACATAATTGATGACTCTCTAACATTTGCATTGTGTTTCCATTGCATTGAAGTGAAAGGGGTGGAATAGCCTAATAGTAATCGAATAGCCAGAAGTGGCTTTGTCATGCTGGCCACATGACCTGGAAGCTATACGCCGGCTCCCTCGGCCAATAATGCGAGATGAGCGCGCAACCCCAGAGTCGGTCACGACTGGACCTAATGGTCAGGGGTCCCTTTACCTTTACCTTTTTAGCATTAGAATAATGTAAATAATTATGCGAATAAACAAGTAAAATTCTTCTCAGCAGACAGTATGATGAATAAATTATGATGAACAGAATTTATATACCACTTTTCATTTCAAGAAGAAATACCAAGGCACAAGGCCCCCCCCCCCAAGCTGAACTGCAGTGGAACAAAAGCAATGATGCATGTGATGAACACAGGTTGGAATGGAAACCAGTGCCTTCTTGCATCTGTAGCATGCATTTTTAATTTAATAATAATAATAATAATAATAATAATAATAATAATTTTTATTTATACCCCGCCCTTCCCAGTCAAGACCGGGCTCAGGGCGGCTAACAACAAATAATATCAACACAAATATAACAGAAACAATTCAGTTAAAACAACAGAATAATACAATGTTAAAATTCAATTTTAAAATTAAAAATCTACGAATAAGATAAAACCATTATAAATAAAACCTTAGGGGAGGGTAACCGTGGGGTCAGACTGCGTCAGAATATATAAAACAACAGCAGCAACTTTGATCCTTCATTCCATGCTTATGTCTGCTATAAGCTGCAGACATAGTGCTGAGGAGGTAGCAATGGTAAAACAGTGAGACAAGCAACCTGAGCTACAAAACAACAAATCTGAAGCTGAAAAAAAAAATCAGAGTAATATATCTGGGTAGCAATGGAAAGATAATTTTATCTTCTTCTTAAAAAGCAGTTAAGGATGCATTTATGCACTCTTTGACTAAGCATTATAAATAGCCCTCTTAACAATTGGGAATACAACAAATCTTTCAAATTCCTTGTATTAGTTGGGTTGAAAGGTGTCTCTAATGGGTTCCATGGGCTGCAGCTCAGCACAGTGGCAGGTTTAAATACAAGCCTACCCATAATAGATAGCCTAATTCAGTAATGTTCAGTAATATTTCCAGGGAATTCATAAATCCCCGATGCAGCTCAATGTCTTACTATGTTTGTACCTGCTACAAGAACAACATTCTTAATTAACTGGGCTTCTTTTCTTCTCCTCTTGCGAGTCTTGAGCAATTTATTTATGCTACAGAGGGTTCAGGGCAGGGGACACAGGCTAGCCTTATTTTGTCCTCACAACCATATTCAAGGTAAATTCGATTGAAAGAGGATGTAGCTGATCCAAAACAAGCTAATGAGTTTCAGGACATGAATGAGAATTCTAATACAGATCTTCTTGGCACACTGCAATTGTCCTCAATGAGTTCAATATGGGTCTCCTGTCCAGGTACTGATCAGGGCTAAAATTGCTTTGAGCCCTGATCAGTACCTTTGAGGAAGTGCTGTAGCCTAGTGGTATAGTTTCGGCTTCAGAGGGCCTCAGGTTCAATTCCAAGCATCTCCAGGCAGAGCTAGGAGAAGCACCTGCTTGAAATGTTGGAGAGTGCAGATTAAATGTTGTTATAACTTGGTATATAAGGCAGCATCCTATGTGAATATCCTGCTAGCAAGTGTGTTTGTTTTTTCATTAATTTATTGAATTATATTTATTTTATGACTTGATTTTTTTAAAGCATCATTTGGACCCTCCTTGGCTTCTTTTTGGGTTTGGAGGGGCTTCCCCCTTTCCTCCTGTTACCTGGAACAATATTGCCAAAATACAGAACTGAAATGAAAGTTTGCATGCTTTTGTAATGTATAGGAACTAGGGTAAAGTGTGCATACAAATGCATATATTAATGAAAATGCATTACATTAGGGGGAAATGCTGTGCAAAAATGTGTGTCAGGAGAAATTTTCTCTACAATTTTCATGAGGACAGAAAAAGAATTTCAGTAAGTTGCAGAAATACAGAGAACTGCACTTAACATTTGGGGTGGCGGCGGTGGTGGCAGCAGATGGGGGGGGGGATAAAGAACTGAGAGAAAACAAAATTGACAGATTTGTTCACCCCCTACTGTCCTGCAAGTACTATAAAACATACAGTGCACATGACAGGATAAAAACACATTGAGTCTCAGGAGGCTGCCTGATCAACTTCAGGGCAATAACTCGCCCCCTTCGACACATGGGTGCCACACTTAACTCGATGTGGCATCTGTGGTCTAATTAGCAGGCGTACTCAATGAGTGAGGAAGTTGGTCATTGTTTAATGCACGCCTTGGCAGGCCACACGCTGCTTATCACCATAAATCTTTTAGCTCCAGTGTCGGCTTCTGCCACCATCTCAGCATCTTGAGAGAAGATGAAGTGCGGCATATGCCTTTCGAATTAGCCTGCTCCATCCGTCATGGGACTCAGCCTTGGCAGAAGGATATGACGGGACACATAAATTAGGAAAGTAACTGGGATATCTCCTGACTTGGTATCTACCACTGGGATGTCTCTGTAGTAATCTAGGCTTTAATGCTCCGTTGAACCCATTCCTTATAGCAAAGTGAAAAATGGCATACTCAGTCAAGTTGGTTATTTTTGAAAGGCGCTTCCCCCTGTCTTCCTTCCTTCCCCTGGCCCTCCTCACCAACATCTCTTCAAACAAACATCACTACTTACTACCTGCCTTGTTTAGAGCAACATCCGATAATCAGAGGAATAATTTATATTAAAACGGCTTGGTTAAATCTGTTTGAAAGTACATGGGAAGGGGGGGGGCGGTGAGAGGAGAGGGAAAAATGCTTAGCATCAAACAGTGCCCCCTTTGGACATCTGATAAAAATTTAATGCGACTTCAGAAGTTTCTGCAGCAGACTCCAGCTGCCATCTTTCTTAGAATCTCTTTTAAAAAAACACTTCTCCTTCCCTTTAGAATTGCTTCTTCGGGAAGAAGGCAATTGTGCCTATGCAGGAAAGATGAAAGAAATGTAGCAGTTTCAGAAACTGTTAGATAGTGAAAGCCTGCTTGATAGGTATGAAATTATATGCTTCTCTCCGGGCACAAAGTAGTTTGACGCCGACACATTTCTAGATGGGGTGTCGGTTTGCAAAATTCGAAACATCTGGAAATAGAACTGCCAGGATGCAACCTGGAGAAAGTTGAATTTAAAGGTATAGCAACAATGAAGTGGGACAATCAGAAGCCATACCTTCTCCTCCTCATCCTCCACATATATTATATGTGATACACATAATGTCCACATTTTCTAATATTACAGTCAACAAGGGAGAGGATGCTTAAAAAGCATCTGAGCTGGACTTCAAGCTGTGCATTTATTCCTTCTGGTCATGATCCAACAAAGCTATACACACATAGAGCAGAATCATTCATTAAACCATGGACAAAGCAAGGTGCTTGGATTTTTTCATGCATGTGTTGGCACTGCTAAGAAGACAAGCCACAATTTTTTTTTAAAAGAGTAAGCTGAAAATTGGGCTTGCCTCTTCAGCATGTGGTGTGCATCTTTGGCCCCTCAGTATTTTGTCTTTTGTTTTCTGTGGTGATCACTCCAGAATGAAGATGTACCCCACCCCCATCTGGACCACATGCATGGCAAAAAATAATAATAACAAAGATGGATTTTACTTTAATTATAATAAAGCCCACGTATCATATATCTTTCCAAATATGGAAGCTTAAAATCAAGATCACGAGAACTCTGCAGAAGCTGTAGATATAGTTTGGAGAACAGGATCCTCTCTACAGATTGTGAGTCTGCACCAGCATGAAAATATGGGGGTTAACCCCCCCTCCCATTGATTGTGGTTGAAGCATAGACAACAAAGTTGAACAAATTTGTTTTGTGCCCTCCTGTAGCACCTTGAATATACAGTGAACTCATTAAAATCAACAAGAAAGCAATTGGCGGCACTAAGTAAAGAGTGTAATTCCCTTAATCACATTTTGGCAAGCTTTACCTCAGTTCTTTAGTTTGATGTGCAAATAAACTATAATAATTAGAAAATTCGAAGGCACCTGGGCTGCAGAAGATCCGGGGGGGGGGACATAGGAAAGACTCTGCTGCTAAGGTTTGTGGTGCTGGAAATGGTAGTCCAGCCACTCATATTTAAGTCCTCAGGGCTGATCTGCGCATTCAAATAAATCAGGTAGTATAGAAAATTTAAGACAGTACTGCACGTGTGGTGGCTGTCCCAGGATTGTTCACAATTCTGCAATCATAGCAACTAATTTGTTTTGTAAAAGGATTAATGTGAGTGGCAATTAGATCCTTTGGGGGCATGCTGAACTGGAACTAGAACTACAGTGGTACCTCAAGTTACAAACACCTCAGGTTACAAACTCTGCTAACCTGGAAGAGTTACCTCGAGTTGAGAAATTTGCCCCAGGATGAGAATGGAAATCGTGTGCCAGCAGTTGGAAGCAGTCAAGTATCCACTGTGCAGTTTCTTGTTTGTTTCACCTTTTTCAGAACATAGAGATTCACAACATATTTAGTTATTTTGCAGCAAATACCTAAGGTGCCCTTAACCTATATTTTGTAGGTGAACATTTAGAAATGTAATTTGTTTTTTAAGTCATTGTTGTGTGCTGTGTTAACTTTGGTGGTTAGGAAAATTGCTTGTCTGAGCCTCACTGAGCTTGACCATTTGTTAGAGATGAAGAATTAGTGGCAAATGTGAGTGAAATGAAGAGGGTCCTCCCCCCTTAATATTGCCTTAGATTTCAATGGTACCAAAGCCTGGGTTGCCTAGAAATGCTTTTTCCTTTCTTTCTTGGGTATAGTACAGATGCAGGTAATCAATAATGTAGTTTTGGTGTGGGGTTCCCTTTTGACAAAAGGTGCAAGATTGATTACCCAGATCAATACTATTTTTAGAACCAATTCATCAAAATTGTACTTAAACAGAGACCATGATGCATTTAACTGTTAATAATACAAATGCCTTTTTGTCCCTTGTGGGTGATCTTGTTTTTGCAACACACAACAGTAATTCTTCCCTCTCAAAAAAAGTTTATTCCCCCCCCATAACCCCTTGTGGGTTAAAAAGGGGGCTGCAATCAGTTCCTGTAAAAAAGAAAGAAAAATGCCTCAGCAATCCTTTTGAAGCATAGCAACGTACAGCATAGAAAGGTGACTTGTACTGAGCTAGACCATTGGTTTATCAAACACTGTATTGTCAAAACTGACTTGCAGCAGCTCTCCAAGGTTTCAGAACTGGATTTGCCCCAGCTCCATCTGGAGATGCCAGGGATTTAACCTGGGATTTTTTGCATGCAAAGCAGATGCCCTACCATTCAGCCAACTATTTTAGAGCAACCTTCCCCCCCTTCAAGTGCCACACCCCTTTGGAGGTAACTTGAGAAGGGCCAATGGTGGGAGGCATCAGAGTAACAAGGGACCACCCCTTTTCTCTCTCTGTCTTTCTGCTGTGCCCTTCTCTTTCTCTGATTCATTCTGCGAATCATTTTCTTCTGTGTTTCTGATATCCTTCCCCCCCTCACACAGTGCTGTACTAGATTTTCTGACATGTCTACATATGTGCATTTTACCCATGTGTTCATGCAAGTACCACTTGAAAAAATACAACTGTGCCAGATTTTTATTTTTGCTTGCAATGGACACAATTCAATAATGCTGCTGCCATCCCTCTCTGATGCTGGAATCCGGTGCACGAGGGAGCTGTGGAGGCAACTTTCTTGCAGAGCGGCCCAGTGCTGAGAGCCGGCTGCAGCTCCACCCTTGGGTCAAGCCTGACAAGGGGACGGAAGCATCCTATTCACCAAGAGGATACTCTAAAGGGGCATTCTGAGGAATTAGCCGATCTAGCATCCAAGGAGCCTACTACAGATCTTGCTGCCACTGTGATGCATTCCTTGGAGGCCAGATCTGCTGCCCCTGTGGATCCTGCTGCTCGAGGGCTGGCCCTGCTCTCTGTCCTCCCTGGAGTTGCTGTAGATTGAGCCCGGGACCTTCTTCATACAAAGGAGATGGTTTACAACAACTTAGCTACGACCGTACCTAAATAACCTAGCTTTAAGTTTACCAACATCCCAAACTACACACACAGACACACACATACACACACATCTCAGCAAATCTTATACTGTATCCAGTCTTTTCCTAGCATGCAGCTCAGATGAAGCAAAGGCTTAAGCATTAACCTGCCAGAATGTCATGCTGTGGATCACCAGGCTGATTTCAGAATTAAGATTGGATTATGCTGTGTAGCTCCCCCCCCCCGCACCTCCCCTTTAGGAACAACAAATCTAAAATGCTTTTTAAAACTAATGTGAATTTCTATGCTGCAGAAAGCAAGGCTATTTGGCATCGATTGCTAGTCACTGCACATCTCTGCCGACTCTCGAGAAATGAAGAAAAGCTCCTTTTTGTTGTTGCTATGCTTGCTATACAAAGCAGAAGAAATGCAGCAACGGTGAGAGGCCCCCTTGGTTGTGTCTGTATATGTAATTTTATTTCAAACACATCACCAGCTGCGGGACTCTCGGAAAGGAGCTTGTAGCAGCCAAAAGATTTGAAAGGAGAATGATAACAGGCTGCAATCTTATCACCATGGTCTTTAATGGAGACTAGAACAGTTATTCCCACATGGCACTGGTAGTTTTTTATGGATGTGCACCCAGAATGCCAAACATCTCTCATTTTGTGCTCCCAGCTTTTCTACAATGAAGTTATTATTTTCTGGTGTAGATGCAATGGCAGATGTCACAGATGGTGTGAATGGCACACTGCAAATTGTTCCGACAAGCTCTTTCAGCTAATCCAAGTTACCAAGATAAACAGTTTGTTTAAACTGTGGTTGGAAGAAACCATAGCTCTTTGAGTTCATGCATAGCGAATACATGTTTTCATTCTTCTCCTCTGAAGGAGGAGAGAGGAGGTGATCCACTTGAGCCTGAGGCTCATTGCTGTTCATTTATGTTCATATAAGCCAGGAGTGGCCAACTCCGAAGAGACTGTGATCTACTCACAGAGTTAAAAACTGGCAGTGATCTACCCCCAGGTCAAAGTTGTTGAGCTTTTCTGAGATAGGAGAAAAGCCCTGTTTTTTTTGGGGGGGGGGGTTGAAAGGCTAAAATCTTGAACATTTTTAGGGGAGCCAAAGTTGAGCTTCTTTGGGGGGAGCCAGTGATCTACCAGTGATCTACTACAGATGTCCAGTGATCTACCGGTAGATCACGATCTACCTGTTGAACATGCCTGATATAAGCTATGTTTTGGGGGAGGGTTTGAACTGGGCCCGTATCTAAAGTTTGGGAAAGATCTGTAGTTGTAAGACCTTGCTAGCTGAAGCAGCAGCAGCAGCAGCAATGACCTAACTTATTGTAGATGATTATTGTAGCTCACTGTAAGCATTTAGTTTGATGTCAGGTAAAGTTGTTTGTTTAGCCCAAAGGAGCCCAGGGAAGCAAACAAAACATAAACACAAATAATAAAAGTATATTTTAAACTTCTTAAAATAACAATTCTAATACAGACACGGATTGGGAAAGTTCTCAACTTAAAAGGCTCATTGAAAGAGGAAAGTATGTTATTGTGTTTTTATTATGAATGATGATATTATGATGGGGACGCAGGTAGCGCTGTGGTCTAAACCACTGAGCATTTTGGGCTTGCCGATCGGAAGGTTGGCAGTTCAAATCTGCAGAATGGGGTGAGCTCCCATTGCTCGGTCCCAGCTTCTGTCAACCCAGCAGCTTGAAAACACACCAGTGCAAGTAGATAAATAGGTACCACTGCAGCAGGAAGGTAAATGGTGTTTCCATGTGCTCTGGCACTTGTCACTGTCCTCCATGTGCCAGTTTAGTCATGCGGGCCACATGACCTGGAAAGCTGTCTGCGGACAAATGCTGGCTCCCTTGGACTGAAAAGTGAGATGTGCACCACACCCCAGAGTCACCTTTGACTGAACTTAACTGCCCAGGGGTCCTTTACCTTACCTTTACCTTTATTATGAATGATTGGTAGATGGTTTATTTTATTGTGTAATTTTTAATATGATATATTCTCACTAGATTAATATATATTGTTATTATAATTTTGTTAAGTTTTGTGTCTGTTGGCAAATTTTATAAACTCTTTTGACATTGTGAGGCATCTTGAATATGACTTCCTATGGAAAGGTGGCCCACAAATCAATCATGATAATTACACAGTATCAAATCAAGTAGCTGTGCTAGTTGGGAGCCAATGTCAAATCCTAGCTTTTTAGCACATGTGCACATTTAATTGGCACATGTACATGTTTAATTTAATGTGTCCATGCTAGTTTCATTCATATACCTTACATTTGTAGGTGTACAAAAATATTTGTAGAGGCACACCTTTAGAAAATGTAACATGTTTTTAAGAACCAACAAGGGCAATCCTGTGGCAAGAAGGCTTAGCAGCTTTAGGTTGACGTGGCTCTTTGGCTCAGCCGGCTGCTTCCTGGATCAGCTAGGCTCAGCCAGGGTTATGTCCACACTCATGGCCAGCATAATTTGCACATCCCGGTTTAGCTGATTGAGCCTAGGACAGTGCAAAGCCACACCCTCCCCCACAAAGATGTGCTCCAGGGGCATGGGGTGTGTGCAACCAAGGAAAGGGAACTTAGGCCGGATCCCCAACCCATTGAGCCTGATCATGTGACCAGGCTCCTGGCATATAACACTATTTTTAAAAGTTTCTTTTCCCTCTGCTAGGCTTAGGCAGAGCGGCAGCAGCTGCCTCACTGTTGAACGGGTTTTGGATCTGGTGTAAATTTACAACTGCTTAACTTAAACCGGCTTCTGTTACACCAGCTCCTTCTGCATAGAATTGCTCCCTTGGCCTCTCCAAAATGTTACAAATGAATGCAAACCCTTTGGGGACTGTGTTTGCCGAAATACTGATTACAATGGGTATTTACTTTTCATGCTAGGTAAAGAGGAGCAGGTTATTGAAAAATCATGCATAGCTCCCCTCCCCTTCCTTTCAGTTCTGACAACACAAATCCTCCTAAGCTTTAGGAACTGTTGTTATACCATATGTGGGTTTCTAAAACATAACCTGCGAAACCTAGAACAAATATGTTGTGTGGCTAAAGGTTGAGGCTTCCTTTGATTATTTTAATGAGCAAACAGAGGATGAGAAAACATGCACAGATGTGATTGATCTTTGCAGAACCCTATGAGAATATCCATATAAGCTTGCTGTTTTCGTCTCTTCACACCATCATGGGATGGGCAGGGCCAGCAAAATAACCTTATTATTTTTAGTAAAGTTTAGCAAAATAGAAGTGTATAGAAAACATCACAGTAATAAATCTTTAAAAGTAAGCCCCTCAAGAACTGAAACAAATGTCCTTGTGTTTATGCATAAAGGGGCTTGGTGGGAACAGACGATGAGATCATAGTTATCTTTTTACAAGGCAAAGAATAGCACAATTGAAGTGTGAGGGGGATAGAAAACAACATTAGAAAGTTGTTGAATCGGAATCTCAAGTCTAAAATTGGCTGCATTATGCCTGGGTATCGTTCTTGCCCCCGGCTGACCCGACAGCCACCTGGCTTGGTGGGTGAAAGGTATCCCGTTTCCAAAGGTGGCTGAGCTTATCTGAGGAAGTATCATGTTTCTGGAGGGGTAGCCAAAGGGCTTAGCTTTCAGACTTTATTTCCTTCAGGCATGGAGAAAGAGAGCTTTTGATCTCACTTAAAAAGAAGAGAACTTAAGAACTTCTGGCAAAGGATGAAGTTGTACAGTTCTGAAAGAGGGCAACAAAGCTTGCAAATGCAGCTTTCAGGTTAGCCAAATGATAGACTCCATTTTATGTTGTTTACGGTGTGTTCCTCCTCCATACTCCCAGGAAAGAAAGTTGTGAGATCTGTATGCTTGGTAATATTGAAGTTCTCCAGAATGGTAAAGAAAATGGGACAATTCTGAAATGAAGTTTCTGACAGATTATTTGAAATAAGCATTTTACAGCACAGCCTGCAGACATGTTGACTCAAAAGTAAGTCCAATTGGGTGCAATGGGGATTACTCCTGCCCACCTAGCAGTTCAAAAGCACATCGGTGCAAGTAGATAAATAGGTACTGCTGCGGCAAGAAGGTAAACGGCGTTTCCGTGCACTCTGGCTTCTGTCACGGTGTCACGTTGCACCAGAAGCAATTTAGTCATGCTGTCCACATGACCCAGAAAACTGTCTGCAGACAATCGCCGGCTCCCTCAGCCTGAAAAGCAAGATGAGCGCTGCAACCCCATAGTCACCTTTGACTGGACTTAACCGTCCAGGAGTCCTTTACCTTTTTACTCCCAGAAAACTGGGTTTAGATTTGCAGTCACAGGTTTTTAAATGTATTACTAGGGCCTGCCCCCCCCCCCAACTAGTATTGCTTGTCGACTCCACCTACCAGCCACTTGCTTGCTAAACCCCTACCTGCTATCCCAACAACCCCACCCTTTACAACAGGGGTCAGCAAACTTTTTCAGCAGGGGGGCGGTCCACTGTCCTTCAGACCTTGTGGGGGGCCGGACTATATTTTGGAAAAAAATATGAACGAATTCCTATGTCCCACAAATAACCCAGAGATGTATTTTAAATAAAAGGACACATTCTACTCATGTAAAAACATGCTGATTCCCGGACCGTCCGCGGGCCGTATTTAGAAGGCGATTGGGCCGCATCTGGCCCCAGGCCTTAGTAGGGAACCCCACCCTTTACACCTTGCCCTGACATCCCCCAGCTCCTTCTACCCCAGCCAGTCCCCATAGCTCCTTCCACTTCCCTTCTGCACCCAACAATCACCTGATGCCATAGTGACATCAGGTAATACTTCCCTTTGGAGCACCTTTTATTGGGACTTCAAAGGTCCTGTCAGCTTATTTCTGGGGTTCATTTGCTGATCTAGGAAGCTGGCTAGGCCAGAGTGGTATGCAACATAGGCTACAATCCTACATGCACTTACTTGGGAGTAATTATTATTGAACTCAGCGGGATGTATTTTTGATTAGGAATGCATAGGTTTCTTATAGGTGCTTAAGTAAAGACCAAACTATTATGGAGCAAACTTCAAGCGCTATGAGACGCATATGGCTGAACTGTCTAAAGTACCCTGAAATGCACTGGAAATTCATTTTGGTACCTGTTATTTAGGCTTCTATTCTGAATCCACATGTAATTGTTTTTCAATGAATAATTAATTAGTATGCAGCAGACAGCTTCTCATTGGTTGAGAGGAAGCAAAGATGTCACAGTAACATTAATGCTAGTTGACTTGGATTTAACACCCTTTTCTAATGATGAAGTGTGGATTTGCTATTATTATTATTTTAGAAAAGTAGCTACCTGAGTCATTTTGCTTGGCAATTGCAGCTATTAAGTTGTCTAGGCTTGTTATGAGAGAGGTGTGTTGTTCAGCTAAATTGTTTTCCCCAAAATATGACTAGTGTTAATGCTGTTCATGAATTGGTATCCTTTTTATCACATGGGAGCTGCTAAGCTGGGTCAAGTCAAGTGTCCACGTAAGCGTAGCATCTTTTATATCGACAGTGACCAACCAGATGCTCTTGAGAAACTCTCAAGATGAGCTGGATAGTGATATGATGCATTCCTTATTATCAATCTCCACACCTGAAGGTCAACAGGCATTCATGGGAAGAAGAAATATCACAACGAACCTAAATACTGTAAATATTTAAGCAGAAAATGGCAGGTGGCTCTAAGAATGAGCAAAATATTTAGGTATAGTATGTCCTAGCCTAATTCACATGCACAAACATTCACACAGACATGCACACACACAATTGTTATCTGGTTGATTCAGAACGCCAGAAAACTCCAGAAGTGCCTTCATTTTGGGGCAAGAAATGGTAACAGCTGACTAAAGGAAGGGTTTCCTTTTGTGAGATACCATACCTGTGAGGATAACTTGCTCATCCCGTACTTTTCTGCTGATTGGTCCACATTTGAAGACTGCCACCATCATTGAGATGAAGAGCTATGATTTGAATGCAAAAGGATCCAGAGTCAATTCTTGGCTTCTCCTGGGTAAGTATTGGGAAGGGCTTGACTGAAACCTTAGAGAGCCACTGCCAGTCTATGTAGACCTGTGGTTCTCCAGCTGTTTGAATGCCAACTCTCATCATTCTTAGCCAGGCCCATGCAGAGCTTGTCTGAGGCCCAGGACAGGAATCTTGTTCTTGGCATGACTGTGAAAGTCCAGCAAACTCATGGGGGTGCCCTTGGCTGCCTTAATCCTCCAATGCCCACAGCAAGTGTACCCAGCTGCCCCCGCCCCCCACGAGCCTGTTCTTAACTGTTGGCTAGTGATGAATGGGACTTATGGGAGTTAGAATCTGGAGGGCACTATGTTTGGGAAAGCCAGTGTAGACATTATTGAGCTAGATGAATCAAATTTTTTGGCAGTGTTAATCAGCTTTCTATTAAAGCATATTTAAAGCATGCTCCCTCCCCCAAATAATCCAGGGAAATGGGGTTAAGGGTCCTGCAAATTATAACTCTGGTGTGTGTGTGTGTGTGTGCGCGCGCATGCGCGTACTACAGTTCCCAGAATTGTTTTGGATGTGCTTTAAATTATGGCACATAATTTAGAACACCCTGAGTTTTAAATGCTTAATCAGCTCTCCTGGGCTTCAAGGGTCTTTTGCAGGATGCATGCATGCATGCATAAATAAATAATTATCCTCAGAGCATCTGGGTGCAGAACTTCACCCTGCTGTACCTGACACTATCCTTACCATTGCATCTACTGAACAAAAATGAAAAGGACAGAAAGGGACAAAAATGAAAAGGACAGAAAGGGACAAAAATGAAAAGGACAGAAGCAGATGCAGTTGCTCTAGCGACACACTTCTGGAGAGGCACGTGAGCTGCTCTTATCTTTATTTCTCTGAGGAAAATACATTGAATTGTACGGCAAGGTGAGAATAAGTGAGAGCATAAGTGATCCTACCATTTTATTTTTAAAGTAATTTTTATTAAATTTTCCAAATAAACAAAACAAATTACATTTCATCTTAAATTCACCCTTCTCAATCCTTTCGCTCTGCCGAGCTTATGACTTCCCTCCCTCCCGCCATTTGGTTTTATTACTCCTCTCATCTCTCAGTTCTTTTTTGTAGAAGTTAACAAGTTCACATCGTAGGATTTATTTCAGTCCTGCAAGTGTCTTCAAACTTCTACAGTTCTTCTCTATATAGTCAATAAATTTACTCCATTCCCTCTGGAACTTTGTCTCTCCCTGGTTTTGGATCCTGCAGGTCAACTTTGCCAGTTCAGCATAGTCCATCATCTTCATTTGCCACTCCTCAATAGTTGGTATCTCCTGAAATTTCCACTTTTGAGGTAGTAAAGTCCTCGCTGCAGTTGTAGCATACATAAACAGTCTCTGATCTCCTTTTGCAATTTCATCTCCCATTAAACCTAATAAAAATGCTTTTGGGGGGGAGTATACTTTTTCAACTCATTATATATCATTTCCCAAAATCCTTTTACTTTCTTGCATGTCCACCACATATGATAAAATTCACCATCTTTATCTTTACATTTCCAACATGTTTTATTACTCATCCCGTATATTTTAGCTAATTTCACCAGTGTTAAATACCATCTATACTCCCTATAGGTTATGTTGCATGGGGAAGAGGAAGAAACAGTTTACAAGGCAGTATTAGAACTGAGCACAGCTTTAATCGGGCACATTTTATCTTGAATTTCTTTTTCATTTGATTTTACTGTTTCGTCACAAACACACTCCACCAAAGCTTTCATGACAGAAACATAAATTTCTCTTTCCTGCATGTCAGCTTTCACCTGAATCACTGTCCTTACAGTCTTTTCTTCTTTTCACTTTGCTATCTTACAAAGACTCATGAATCTGCAATCAACTTTCTTACAAAGACCAGCACCAATAGTTTTCTTATCTTTTGTCAGACACATTAGAATTCTTACTACTGAAGTGGCATGAGGCAAGCATTTGGCAATTTATGATTTTTTTAGTTTACATAATGCTCCCGAGTCCCCATAAGGAGAGGTATTCAGGTGAGTCCCACCACCAGATGTAAAGACCTTGAAAGAAGACCATGCCCTGTATGTTGAAGGTGCAATAATCCCTGCAATTATTATTACAGAAGTTCCAGAGCAACTGTAAGGCAGAAATCCCAGTATTCAGATGTTCTGATGAACACAAATACTTCCAAGTCATACTGTGTATTGTCACATTATTACACACATAAACACACACACACAGCTCTGAATACAGGTGCACAAAGAACTTGATAAAGGAGGAAATATAGAAGTAGTGATGCTTATGTGTGACAATTACTAAGAATTACTTCCCCCAGTTGTGCTTCTCATTAAAAACAATTCAATTGAATATACACACCAAATTTGACAAAGGATAATAGTTTCTGTGTTAACTTCACAGGATTCCAGAACTTTCTCTTATTCTCATAATAGTGCTGATATGGCATCCCTTATCAATACAGAACAGAGTTGTTCTAAGTAACAATCTTTGTTAAATCTCAAAGCTATGTTCCTGCTGTAGGTACAGAGAGAAAATTCCTAATTACATAGTTACTGTGAAAATAACACATCATTTCCCCAGGAAAGTGCATGGCAACGTGCTTCAGGCAATGGTAATTACATGGTAACGTGTACTGCAGATCCTACATTTTGTCTCTGATAACAGTAAATAACATGTACTTTAGCTATGTGGAAGGGTTTGAGATAAATGTCAGGCAGTATGTATGATGAAGAAGAAGGGAGCCATTTATGGTGAAATCGAAGGGAAGCTTTAGAAGATGACTCTCAAAATATCAGCCATATAAGTTCATTTCTGGCTCACAGAAATGGTCCATGGATTTGTACTGTTCTTTGTGTGGCATGGCTCACAATATTCTACACAGGTGTTGTTCTGTTAACAATCAAGTGCCCTGCAGAACTTGGGTAATGAGTAAATTTGCTGTTAAGTGAAACTGAGGTTTCAGGGAAGTCAAGGTTTTAACACCATTATTGTGATGTAAAAAGCAAGTCATTAGAAGCATATTTCCTGTTGGGGGTGTCAGAAGAGAGCTGTTATTTCGAAAAACAGTAACATTTTCCATCATAGGTATTGGCACTCCATTTTTTCACACAACCAGGCCCGTCCTAGCCATAGAGGCTAGTGGCGCGGAGAACCACGACTCCGGACGCTGGAGGGCGCTGGAAGGGCGCCAAGTGAGTGCAGGGTTCTGGCGATCTGGCCAGGACTGCGCTCCTTCTCCGAGGACTCCGCGCTATGCCTCCTTCTTGAGCACTGGGTTCCGCTCAATCGAGCTTTGCCACCAGTGCGCACACAGCGCCCAAGCAGCTCTTGCTGGTCCTGCTGTGCGCGCGCTGGTGGCGAAGCTTGACTGAACGGAACCCAGCGCTGGAGAAACGAGAAGGAGGTGCAGTGCGGAGTCCTCGGAGGTGGCCTCCCGCTGCTGCCGTGGTCAGCTTGGCACTCCCGGGCCCTTGGAGAGGCTCTGGAGGGGGGGCGCTGGAGGGACCTTAGCGCCAGGGCGCTGGATGGGCTTAAGACGGCCCTGCACACAACTTTTAGCCTCAGTGGAAAACACAAGGAGTGTCTTGGTGGGCCAGATAGCCACCAGAAGTGGTAGACTATGTGGTGTCCTTCAGGGGTTGTGGTGCTCCAACTCCCATATTCCCTTGCTATTGGCCATGCTGGTTGGGAATGAAAAAGACCACTCACCATCTTTGTGGTGACGGCTGCTGATGCAACTGCAGGCAAGTGGGGGGGGGAGGCCTGAAAACCTCCCTATGTGACTGGCTGGCATTGTCATTAGCCTCAGTGGAGTTTTGAGACTCTGGTTCAATTTAAATGGGCCAATGATAGCCAATTTAGGGGGTGGTCCTTTTAGGGCAGACCTGCTTGAAGCCTACCTGTACCTGGCTTTACTCAGGTCCATCCCCAACCCATTTAAACTGGCTGCTCTTGTCTTCAGCAGCGCAGTCAGCAACAGATGTTCTACCTGCCCACCCCAAAAGTTTGGCCCTGCCTGAAGTTAAGCAGGCAGTACATGTGCATGACCTTGCTGTGAAGTTACTTGGTCGCCGTATTTGGGGCCTGGGAGGATTGGGCTACTTTGGAGGTTTTACTTAGCTCATAGCAACTTGCTGGTGGAAAAAGACATTGAGTTGGACCCTCAGTCTAAACAGAGGGGGTGGGAAGGAGCTCTGACCCTCTCTTCTTGATCAGAGTATCAGGGTACCCCAGTAAAGGGTTCCAAAGGGAAGGATTCTATCTGAATGCCCAGACAGAGGCTAACAGGCCATGGAACCCCCCAACTGCTATCCTGGAGGGGTTGCCCATATTTCATATGCATCTTATGGGGATTCTTAATCCAGGATTGATCCTGGTGAAATAATTAGCCAGCAATTAGGGTGGTTGATTCAGGATACATACCAACTGCCTACGCCAGAGCCTACTGATATATGTAATCAATAAAGTTTGAGCCATTTTGATCCCAACATGTTGTCATGTCATTTTATTTCTTCATGTGCCCCTGCCCCATTGACCTTGGCCTCACTGCAACTGCCCCCCACCCAAAATAGGGATTGTAGTTCTATTTCTTGAATAAATGATTGAACCTGTGTAGCTCTCGCGCCAGTATCAGTGGAAACCCAGCTTCTGATTATAAGAATGTAGGGATTTTATGTTGCCATGGAAACTCAATATGCATTTCAAAACTCTTGGATTCTTAAAAGGATGGGCTGCCTGACCGGAAGACTCTTGCGTTCTCTCATGGCCTAGATTCTGCCACTTGATGGCCTTGAAACTTTGAGGTTAGGGAGAGACAGTCTCTGAAAGCTTCACAGGCTAACTACAAACCAATCTGAAACATACAAATAGCTAGTTTCAAAAGTGAAAGAGCACACATGGGTTGCAATGGTTTTTCCCTTTTGAATGTTGTCATCTCAGATGTCCACTATCTCCCTTTGGTTTCTCCTTAGAAATGCTCTCATACCTAATTGACTCTCTGGATCACAGACTCAATTCTGTCTTCTGAGAGTGAATTTTTACATACACTTCTTCCTACCACAAGACTATTAAGAAAGCAAGGGCCGTCTTAAGCATATCTGGCACCCTGGCGCCGTGGTGCGAAGATCCCTCTGGCGTCCGCCCCCACCGCGTTTCCTAGCACGGCTGTCTTAGCCATCAGGGTTAGTAGCCTCTAGTAGTCTTATCTTCCATGACCCCCCCATCCCTTTAAAAATACTGTATATCTAACCTGATGACTATTGCTACATTTTGTGCAAACAAATGCCATAGTTTGAAATGGGCTTTGTATAAATGACCTTTCCTTTGTCTGTCCTGGATCTTTCAACATTTAGCTTCATTGGGTGGCTCTACTGGGTTCTAGTATTATGAGAGAAGGAGAAAATACATCTCTGCCCACTTTCTCACAACATGCATAGATTTATACATCTCTAATGGGAACTCCATCTATCAGGCACATGCTGTCTATTGAGTTTTGGGCACCTATGTTCCCTTTTCAATAAGCTTTTAAATGGAGATCTTTATCTCAGTCTGTGTCTGTATTGAATTTGAATTTGATTTTAAATATGAATTTTTTGCTTTGTTTTTTGTTCATTACGGTTATTGTGAAATCACTTCCATCCAGGTATTTTATGGGAAGTGATTCATAAATGCAATTGAATTGAATTGAATTTATTTATGTTTTCTCTTACTACCTTTCTCTAAACTAAATAGCCCCAAATAGCTCAATCAGTAGAGCATGAGACTCTTAATCTCAGGGTCATGGGTTTGAGCCCCACATTGGGTGAAATATTCCTGCATTACATGGGATTGGACTAGATGACCTTTGTGGTCACTTCCAACTCTACAATTATATGAGCCTACTATTCAATACGATCTGCATTCACTGTTGTTGTTGCTTTCAGTCTGCAAATGATATATAATTGATTTTGTCCCCCTCCCGCAATTTTCATTACATTTCTTTTGCATTGAAATGAATCGGGTGAAATAATGTACTGATAGCATAATTTATGTAATGGCATTAGGTAAAAAGGTAAAAGAGCCCTAGACGGTCAAGTCCAGTCAAAGGCGACTATGGGGTACAACTCTCATCTCTGCATTCAGGCTGAAGAAGCTGGCATTTGTCCACAGACAGCTTTCCCAGTCATGTGACCAGCATGACTAAACCACTTCTGGTGCATGAAGTACCATGATGAGTGCCAGAGTGCACAGAAACGTAATGGCATAAGTTATATGAAGTTATGTGCCATTTTGAGGGTCCCTCCCCAAATCAGACAGTTTAGAAATTTTATGAAATAAAACAAATAAATGTAATTTTTCATAGTGAGCAGCAAGAAAAATAATGCAGATTTTGACAGAAGATGAACTGCAGTGGAAGAGAAACAATGTTGCATGTGATCTATACAGGACACAATGGGAAAATGTTGCCTTATTACTAGGGGAATTGCTCCAGCTCCGTGATAATCTTAGCCCCACCCCCTTTTTTACATTTTCCAGTTCAACAATATGCTTTTTGAGTTGAGCTGACTAGTTGAGGTACTTTTGGCTTGTATAAAGAACAATCTTGAAATGGCATTCATCTGCAAATAATTGTCCCAGATGGTCAGATAGATAACTTTATGCCCTGTGTCCCTATAACTCCTCTTCTCTGGACAGGCAAAGCAGTTGTCCGGGGCAAAAGAAAATCAGGTAGGAAATTGTTCTAACAGGAAGAGGGAGTCATTTTCTGTTATGCCTAGGGCAGCAGGAATTCTCCTGAAAGCAGGAGAGATGTTACGCTCTATCGCACCACTGCATATCAGGGAAACGTAATTATTGTGTTGTATTGATATTGACGGGATGGTAACAGCATGTTACAAACTGCTGGAGTCTATTAACTCAGTGGGAGGTTGGCTCTCATTCAATGGGCGTGCTGCATAATCTACGTACTTTCTTATGTATTTGCTGTGTACCCACAGACTAAAAATGGGCTTATGAGTAACACAGTTACTACGTGTGCATGTGCTTTATTAGGAGTTGTTATACTGTGGGTGTTTAAAACACGGCTTTTAAATATGGATAAGTGCATGATGTATTTTATTTTTTATGCATTGCATTTTTATCCCACCCTTTCCCTCAAGAGCTCATTCAGGTGCATGTAAAGAGATCCTTGTTAGGGAGAATAGGTGCAGCAGTAGTTATCGAGAGGCAGCCTGGTGTAGTGGTTAAGAGCAGTGGACTCGTAATCTGGGGAACCGGGTTCGCATCTCCGCTCCTCCAGAGTTAACAGACTCACTTTTGCTGGAAAGTGTACATCCGCTGAGCCCAAGGTCAAGAAGAGCAGGTAAGGTGGCAGCACAGAAAGCACAGTGGTCATGAGATCAGGTTGCAAGACACAGTAGTGATGTGGGTGACTAGGCAGGAAGTGGGTGGAACCCTTAATTGGGAGCACCTTCATTCCTATGAATGGATTCTTTGTTCTCTCACTGTGATCATTAAAAATTCTAACTAGTAAGAGACTCCTTTCTTTTTGTTCTGCTTATCTACTGCCAAAGGGGGAGGAAGCCGAGTTACTGAAGCCTGACAGGTATTCAGAAGCCTTACCATGGAGGCAAAGAGTAGCCATCATGGCTAGTAGCCTTTGTTAGCATTATCCTAATGCAGGGGTCAGCAAACTTTTTCAGCAGGGGGACGGTCCACTGTCCCTCAGACCTTGTGGGGGGCCAGACTATATTTTGAAAAAATAATAATGGATGAATTCCTATGCCCCACAAATAACCCAGAGATGCATTTTAAATAAAAGGACACATTCTACTCATGTAAAAACACCAGGCAGGCCCCACTAATAACCCAGAGATGCATTTTAACTAAAAGGACACATTCTACTCATGTAAAAACATGCTGATTCCCGGACCATCCGCGGGCCAGATTTAGAAGGTGATTGGGCCGCATCTGGCCCCTGCATGGGGGACCCCTGTCCTAATGCATGGTGTCCAAGCGTGCTTTGTGTGAAAGAATCCACTCCAGGAATCCAAAGAAGGGATGGTGATCCAAAGAAGGGATCAATTCATCTGCCAAAATAGTCTTCTAAGTGGCTGGTGAGCTTTTCAGGCCACCAAATTCTCTGGCTTCTCCAATCCCATCCTTATGTCCCTGAGTCCTTGTTGTCAAACTTTGTCTGTCATTCCCATTAACTGAGAAATTCCAGAAGGGCCAGCAGTGATTGATGCAATTCTCATAAGGCAAACATAGGGAACCTGTGGTCTGCCAGGTTTTGTTGGACTACAACTCTCATTACCCATGGCCATTGGTAATGTTGGCTGGGGCTTATAGGAGTTGGAGTTCAAGAACATTTGGAGTGCCAGATCTGTCCAAAGGGCTATTACACGTGTCAAGCCTTGAACTGAGTTTTTCCTGGAGTTTTATTTGTAAGAACCTGGATCATTTGCAAGTTAATCTGATATGAGCTTGGAATAATTTTCCAGTCTCTGCTAGTCATAGTCCATTGGACAGGTGCACAGAGACTTGATATAATGGTGGTGGGGATGTGACCCCCCTTTTAAAGCACACAGATTATTGTGCACCACTAAGGCTGATCTTCAAAGAGGTTCATCTGTTGAAGTGCCTTTTCATGGATAGGATTTACTCTTGGTCTATTGGAGTGCGTGGACTTCTGCCTTTTGAAAACAAATATATTTTGATCATCAAAAATATGTGTACATATTTCTAAGCAAAAGAAGGTTTAGCAAATGTAAAAAGAGATGAAAAAGCTGTGAGTTTTATGGATCATCATGCAAAAAATCAAACCTAAGGAAACAGATGGTGGAAACTGATGGCAGTACACACACAATGGGTAATAAAAAAATATGTAATGATAGTGAGCGAGTCAAGTAGTTACTGCTTTCACTTCCAGGAGTAATGAACAGTGAAGAGTTCCAGGCTTAAATACATTTTTTTTAAGCTGCCTTTTGATGGTACCATGTGTTAACACACAAAGCACAATAACGGTCACTGGTTTAATAGGGAATCAGCAAGTTAGATATAGATCTTTGGTTATCATTATTGTAGTTTGCTGAGTTCTTGATTACACCGCCAGTGTGCATTGGCAGCTTTGAGAAAATACCAGTTCATGCATTATATATTTATAACCAGCTTTCACTTTATAAGCTCTACATATGGTGTAATTAAATGAATTTTTATTTTTTGTTTTATTATAAAAGAAGTCTAGCATTACAAGCCCAGAAATGCTAACCTAGAGAACTATATATATCACAGCACAGAGAAGGTTTAATTGCATGTGGATTTTTCTCTGAGGATTCATAGGCTGTATGCTTATTTCTACTTTGAGACTGCACTCTCTCTCCCCCTCTCCCTCGCCCCCTTCACATCCCCCCCTTTTTGACCTCTAAATAAAATTCTCTGCAGATAACACTGAGAATAGGAATAGAAAATATCCTATCAAATGTTCAGGTGGAAATTTAGGGGAGTTTTTAGCTTCTGAGGATCTATGAATGTACCGTATATATTCGAGTATAAGCCAACTTTTTCAGCACATTTTTAATGCTGGGAAAAAAACACCCCTTGATTTATACTTGAGTGAGGCGGGCGGCAGCAGCAGAGGAGGAACGAGCAGCCGGAAAGCAGCCCTTTCAGACTTTTCCTTCCTCCTCCTCCGGTTTGTGGTGTGGTGAACCGGCTTATACCCGAGTCAATAAGTTTTCCCAGTTTTGGGGGGTAAAATTAGGTGCCTCAGGTTGTATTCGGGTCGGCTTATACTCGAGTATATACGGCATATTGGGAGCAAATAATGTTGCTAGTGCTTTCCTTCAGCTGTGTTCCATATTAGCCTGCCATGTGCTCATAAGATCAGAAGAAGAGCTTGACCCTTTATCAAAGACTCATCTAGTCCAGCATCCTGTTCTCATAGTGGCCAACTAGATGCCCATGGGAAGCCTGTAAGCAGGCTTGAACGCAGCAGCATTCTTCCCATTTGTGAAGAAGGCCTCTCCAGAACATGCTATGTTTCTATGCATCAGGAATTTTCTTCACATGGGCTTGAGTGTCCACTATGCCAAGATTTGAGACCAGAGTTAGAAGCTGGTTGCAAATCAGAATTTGTACAAGTGGTGGTTTCAGGGAGTGGAGTGAAAGGGCCACATTCCCTTGTGGGCAACCTTCAAAGACCCACATTCCAGTGTTAGGTCAGGCCATAGGCAGAACAATGGATGGGATGATAGTTATAATGATGATTATTAAAATTATTACCTGCCCTTCACCCTAAGATCCTAGGGTGGGTTACAACATTGAAATACAACATAATGGCACTTTATTTTTTACCTAAAAAAGAAGTTCAAAGCAACTTAAATTTTCCATTGCACCCACCAAGGGGTGCTTTGAATAAAATATGGTGGAGGCCCAGGTAAGCCCTGCCCTGCATGACATGGTGCACACACACCATTTGAATCACCTTTGCAGGGACCCAGGCCTCTCAAATATTTTATTGTGGGGGCTGAAGCCCCCCCCCCGACCCCTAGGAATTGGCTCCTATGGTACCCAGTCAAAAGACAAGAAATTTCTACAAAAACAGACATATGTCTTCCTCCTTCATCTAGGCAAGCAAGAGGCATTATCTCAGTTGAAGGATACATTCCATTCAGAAAGGGTGTGTGTGTGTGTGTGTGTGTGTGTGTGTGTGTGTGTGTGTATGTAAAGGATGCAACCTGATGTGACCTGGGGAGACATGGTCTTGGGAGAGTATTGAGGACAAGGTAGTGATGGCTGGAAGGCCTCATGTGGCCCTTGGGCCTGAAGCCCCCACCCATCATTACATCTGAAGAAATAATGGCTTGAGATGTTGCTCTGCCACCGGAGGCTGTTGTTTGAAATAACAGTCAGGGATCTTAGGGAAGATCTTTTAATTCAGTTTCCCACACTTCTGCAGCAATTTATGATTTTTTAGAAAAAACAAAACAGCAACATTTTAGTATGAATATCTTATAATAAATACATTTATGAATGATGTTTTGCAAATGATTCTCCCTAACACAACACATTTCTGCATATTTTACTTGGCTGGAGAACTGCAGCACAAAATTCAGCAAAATGCAAATATCAAAGGATAGCTGTGTTTCTGTTTATGTATTGTTTAAGAAGGGACACAGGTGGCGCTCTGGGTTAAACCACAGAGCCTAGGGCTTGCTGATCAGAAGGTTGGTGGTTCGAATCCCTGTGATGGAGTGAGCTCCCGTTGCTCGGTCCCAGCTCCTGCCAACCTAGCAGTTCAAAAGCACATCAAAGTGCAAGTAGATAAATAGGTGATGGATCTCCGGCAGGAAGTTAAACAGTGTTTCCGTGCGCTGCTCTGGTTTGCCAGAAGCGGCTTAGTCATGCTGGCCACATGACCTGGAAGCTATATGCTGGCTCCCTCGGCCAGTAAAGCGAGATGAGTGCCGCAACCCCAGAGTCGTCCGCGACTGGACCTAACGGTCAGGGTTCCCTTTCCCTTTATTGTTTAAGAAAGTGCAATCTAGATGAGAACTGAATCAAACTTCTATTTCATCCATAGCCAATGATGATCCTCAGCATGAATGTGAATGAAGGCAACACCTTTTCCAAGACAGCAGTTAGTAATTTCCATGAAAATTATTTAATTTACTTGCTAGCCAATACTCACAAGCATACAAGATTTGTCTACTAGTTTACTGCCACTCAGAACTCTAAAAGCAGAGTGGATTTATGAAGTGATTTTGCCCTTCCAAATACCAGTACTATCTGTATTATTGAATTGGGTATGTGGAAATTCAAGACTGAATATTTGTCATTCTCTTTGTACAGAAGTCTACAAGCATAGAAGATATTGATGTAATATGCCTAAATGCTTGGAAATAATCTTTTCATGAAATCACGAGTTCTAAATGCATAGTTTAAATGAAGCATTTCCCCTTGATCACCCAATTCCTCTCTTTTTCCTTTCTCTCTTCCATGGCATCATTGCATGATTATTTTAATTTCCAGGACATGCCTTTATGGCAAGATAAACTAAATATTGTTCAGATATTGGATGTCCTGAGTTATCACTCGTGTATTTGGCAGTTTTCCCTTGCATATCCCTGTCCAATATACATTGGATTGCAACCACACAGCTGGGACAGGAAAATGTTGCTCTTTATTGTGGTAGTTATTGGGGGAGTATAATGAAAACGCAAAAGCAAACTCATCAGATGCTTGATTAGAAGTTGTAAGGCTATTTTAGCTTTGCTTTCAAAATGATAAAAAAAATCTGTCAAAAAGGGGGTGCAATGGGACGGAGGCTATAAAAAGTAACACAGTGAGATGCAGTCCAAAAATGTACCCAGAGCCAGAAACAGATTTTTACCATACGGGTCTGCTGTAATTGGACACAGAAAAAGGACCATTTATTTGTGGCATTTACAGGCCACTCCACGACACAGGGGTCATGCCCATAGGTGCAATGACACCTTTGAGGTCTTTCCCTGGTCCCCATGAAGCCTCTGAGCTGTCACCAGCACCATTGTCCCCCTTTGTCATGAGAGTGCTTATCTTTTTCACCTTTGAAAAGGACACAGAGCTGAAGGAGGAAGTTGGACATGTGATGCTGTACCCCACTATCTCTCTCAGCTCCGTGCACTTTTCAAGGCTCAGTTAAATTCTGCTGGGTCTGACTGTTTCAGATCCATCACAAAAATGAGAAGAAGAAGAAGAAGAAGAAGAAGAAGAAGAAGAAGAAGAAGAAGAAGAAGAAGAAGAAGAAGAAGAAGAAGAGTTTAGATTTGATATCCCGCTTTATCACTACCCAAAGGAGTCTCAAAGCGGCTAACATTCTCCTTTCCCTTCCTCTCCCACAACAAACACTCTGTGAGGTGAGTGGGGCTGAGAGACTTCAAAGAAGTGTGACTAGCCCAAGGTCACCCAGCAGCTGCATGTGGAGGAGTGGAGACCCAAACCCGGTACACCAGATTATGAGTCTACCGCTCTTAACCACTACACCACACCACACTGGCTCTCTCTCTTATCTCTCTCTCTTTTGAGATGGTTGTTCATTTACTTATTTCTTTTCTTATTTATTTATTTTTCTTACATTTACAGCTCACATGTTTTCCATCATGGAACCCAAGGCAGTGTTTATGTACTTGCCAATCACCCATCCAGGTGTAGATTGGCCTCAGGCCTGCTTTACTCCAGTGAGGTGAAGGTCTCAGTTGGCTTCAGACCATACCCTTGTTTTAAGATCTCTAGGTCCCACAGCATTTAGGTCTTTCAAGTTTGTTTGTTTGTTTGTTTGTTTACATGAGAGGGAAACACAGCACTTTGAATTAAGCCTGAAAACAAACCAGTTGCTAATGTAAATGGCTTAACACTGCAATAATGTAATCTAAATTGCTGGTTGGTCCCAGTTAATCATGTGGTCTAATTCTAAACTTTTGCCCTCCAGATTTTTCCCTGAATGGAAGATGGAGAGGTTGTATTTGTGGGTTTGCATATGAATGTGCACTGTATGTTAGTCCCACATTACTGACTTATGTCACATTTGTTGCTCTCACTTTTGCCTCTGGTTACATCCACATTTTGCATCTGGCTCTACCCATCACTGGCATGCAACACTTGGAAGGTTTGACAAGAGGGAATGTGGCCCTCAGGCTGAAAATGGTCTGCCCCTCCCCCCCCATCCCATCAAAGCTCCACTCTCTTATCTACCTGTTTCACACTGCATTCTAGTTAGTGGCCCACTGGAATGAGCCAGAAGTCAGATACTGACTTTTGAAATGTGTGATTTGGTTAAATAATCTCTTGTGAAAACAGCAGGAACAATTCCTTTCTTGTAAAGGATCTGAATCTTTATTAGAAAGGATATTCCAGCTGAGACAACACAGTCGAAACGTTCTTGGCACTTCCATTTTTTCCTGTTTTTATTATTGCCTATTATTCCTTTCCAAATCAGCAATAGGTTTCCTATGAAACCAAATACTGGCTGTGGACAGGCAGCATGTAGACAAGGCAACTGCTAGGGTAGCACACCTGTCACCTCACAGGAAATGCAAGCAAACACTCTACATAACACCTGTTTCCCCATGAAGTCAGAAAAAAGTCAGAAAAGGAACATCTGGCCTGAGGGGTTTTGACAGCCGATTCAAGTTCTCCTTGGCAAACAGCAATTACTGTACCTGTTTCCTAGAGTGACTCTCCCTCTTGATTTGTGTAAGTCTGTTTTGATGCAAACCTTATTTTGGGGACAGTCAACTTCTCCCTTAAATCTACAATTACCAGTATGCTGTGGTATAGAGAGGTTTTCAAATATCACAGGTATCTATCAGAATGGTTACACCAATTACAGCAGGTTTTAAAGGTGTTCCCCAAATGCATAGATATTTGTTTACACTCTAGTCTTGTACAGATGTTTACCCCGAACATGAGGCAAAGAGTTGGGCCTTCCAGACTGCCCCCAATCTACATGGCCACATGGCCCTCCAATCATTGGTGCAAGTTCTACAGGGAAGGGCTGTAGCTCAGTACTAGAGCATCTTCTCTGTCTGCAGAAGGTCCCAGATTCAATCCCTGACATCTCCAGATAGGAATCCTGCTTGAAACCCTGGAAAGCCATTGCCAAGACAGTCTAGACAATGCTGTCTAGAGGACTCTAGACAGTACTGAGCTAGGCAGTATAAAAAAACCGCCTATATGCTTTGGGGAAAAGGTATAGCTCAGTGGTAAAGCATCTGCTTTGAGTGAAAAAGGTGACAGTTTCAATCTCCAGCATCTTCAGGTAGGGCTGAGAATGTCATCTGTCTGAAACCCTGTCTAGGCTCCACACATGACTTAGAACCTGAGTTATCAGGTATAATACCTGCCATGGGCGTACCCAGGATCAAAGCTAGGGGGGCACACCAGCCATGCCCCCAGCCACACCCCCAGCCACCCGATTGGCTAGCTGGCAATGACATGGCCAGGATCCCCCCAGGAGGCATGGTCAACGTTCACGCTCCCCAGAAGAAAGGGGGCCATTTGCAAGGCAGCACACGGAGCCACCCGCGCTTGCACTCCTGCCTTGCCCGCTCCTTTAATGGCAGTGGTGACTAAAATGATACAGCAGCAGTGAAACTGCCTCTGTTGAAGGAAACCTGGACCTGGACCTGGGCTAACTTCAGCCCACACTCTTTCAAGTCACAGCGAGCACAGCACAGAAACCCACAATGCTCCACGGCATTTCATTTGCATGAAGTTAGCCCAGGTCCAGGTGCAAGTTTTTTTCAACAGTGGCAGCTTCGCTTCAGCCAAGTAGGCTGAAGCGGAGCATAGCAGGCAGTATACCTGCCTGTCCTCTCCAGCTGCCCTGCTTCTAGGGGGGGAGGCCAGCTGCCCCCCCTGCCCCATGCTGGGTATGCCCATGATACCTGCTCTTCCTCTCAGGTGATGGTGTGTGTGTGTGTGTGTGTGTGTGTGTGTGTGTGTGTGTAGAGGACTTCCACCATGCTCAAAAAACCCTTCCTTTTTTTTTATTCAATTGAGGCCACCATAGTTGTCTCCCTGGACAGTGTATTCCTAATGAATCTACATCTCTGCAATTTTTTTCAATTAGGTTTTCTGTGAACCAGTGATGATATAGTGCAGCAAAAAGAGCACAGCTTAAATTCAAACTCCCAGGTTGAGATGTTAAAGCTGACTGGTAGAACTATTGTTTTGCTGGTTAAGCAAATGATTGGAAGTTGCTGAGAGAGGAGAGAGGAGAGAGAGAGAGAGAGAGAGAGAGAGAGAGAGAGAGAGAGAGAGAGAGAGAGAGAGAGAGAGAGAGAGAGAGATTGGGTATTTCTGCAGTTTGTCTCCTGGCATACATCCACACTTAACATGGCACAGAACTGGTTTTTGTTTTTTGTTTTAAAAAAGCTTACTAGATTGATACCAACAGGTTAAACACATACATTCCAGAGAATGAGAACCATGTGAGGTTTGATTCATAAACTGGGGCAGGGGCTAAAAAGAAAGAGGTAATCCATGTATAGAACTGTATTCTGTACATCTGGAAAGCACAGAGAAGATTAAATAAAATCTCTGAGGATTTATAGACGTCAAAGGTGTTTCTGGACAGGAACTCTTAGATAATTTCACATGGTACAGGAGGCACAACCAACCATGACCATGGTCCTCAAGGAACTTACTTCAGAGGAGCTTCAGAGTTGCTACAGGCTTAAAGCTTGTAATATAATTCATTTGACAGTTGGCTCTTTCACCGCTAAACCATTTGTCATTCTGCAAGGAGGAGAAAAGAAATAGGTTAAAAGAACATATCTGAAGCTTCCCAGATCTTGAAAGCAATCCGTCCTTCATTTTGCACAGATTTCTCAGCTCTCAATGTGTTGTGAGACTGAATGGACAGAAAGATTAGGAGTTGTAAGACAAGAGTCAGAAAACTGGGACAAACCAGGCCAAAGCACCCAAGAACAACACAGAGCAGGGCTGGTGAGGGGTGTAGCCTAGAGTTCTGAGTAGGAATTGATGGATCTGTCCATTTTGCTTCCCCAAATTTCTCATTTTTCCAACCTTAAATTTCATTCCCCACGTTTCCTTAGCCATTTCTTAATCCCCATGAAAGTTTGTCAGCATTTTAGAATTTCTCCTAGTAAACACATTACTGCATGCAGTTTTGACTAATGCACACATTTTAATGCATTTTTGAATGTTATTTTCACTGATGTAGTAATTTGCATGCACATTTTCCCCTAAACAGATGCATTATTGTAAATGTTTGGTTGGAGAACAGCATCACAAAATTTGCAGAAATACAAATTCTCTGTATTTTAATACTTGCACTGTTTTGGAAAGTGCAAATAAGGTAGTTTTGTCTTTAAATGTGAACTGAATCAAGTTTCTCCCCCATCCCTAGACAGTCAGAAATTGAGCTTTAGAGGTCTGCATTTAGCTTGAGTTTTCTCACCCCTGAGTTAAAATATTGTTAAGCACCACAAGACATGGTCTAGCATAGTTATTCTGGTATGAGCTATCAAAGCCTTTGCAGAAGCTACCAACACACACACACACACACACACACACACACACACACACGTGTGTGTGTGTGTGTGTGAGAGAGAGAGAGAGAGAGAGAGAGAGAGAGAGAGAGCTTTCTATAACTTGTTCTTAAGCCAATAGCTGCTGTGGTGTGTGTCCTCCTGATTTTCATAATCTACATTATATCTACTAAAGAACAAAGCTGAGTCAGCTCATTGTGTAATGAGATCGTTCTAATAAAAATGAATAACCTTTGTCTACTGAGCAAAATAACTTTAAAGGAACTTCTAAACTCTTCATTCCTCCGAGCCTTAACTTGAAAGTGAAGGTTTTAGAAGTTTCTTTCATTTGGCTGTGGGAATGAGGATAATTACATTCTGGAGTGGTTGTGTTATTAGCAATCCCCAGAGAATGGCAAGGGGCAGCTTTAAGTCATTTAGAATCTCTGTAATGAGGAGAAGTGGTGCAAGCTTGTAAAATCAGTATCATTTATTAAAACAAAACAAAAACATGGTTTACAAACAAGGTTAATGAATAGAGATGTAAATTCTACCCACACAAGGGGCACAGAGTGCGGGAGTATTATGGATGCAACTCGGCTTTGGTGCCATTTTAAATCTGTCCTGAGATAATCCAATTCCCCAAGCACAATCTGCTTTAAAAACAGCAGCAGTAGTTGGAGAGCTTGCTGAGCAAAATGTTTATTGTTTTCTTCCTCTTTTCCTCTGTGCTAGCAGTCAGTAATAACTGAGTGTGAACCTCCTCACCTTTTGGCACTTTAAATATAACTTAATGGCAAAGTCACACTTCTTACTTTCAATTCATGGCAGCTTTCCACTCTTTCCACTTTCCCAAAGGTAAAAGGCTGTTTCCCCTTTGCTGCTTACAGCAGGGCTGTGGAAACATTTCCATCCTATAGACCACATTCCTTCATGAACAACATTCAGGGGTGGGTGTGCTTGTTAGTGCTGTGTGGGGTCAGACGTAAAAGCAGCCAGACTCTTAGCTATGCCCAGTAGGCTACATCTGTGGCATGCAAAAGCCAGAGGTTTCTACACCAAGGACGGATCTACACTTGTTGTTTATAACATTAAAATGTGTTATTTAAATGTGACACCAGAGGCCGCTGCAGAGCAGTGAGCCACTGACTAAAGGAAATGGCTCTTGAACCTTGCAAACTGTTCAATTTAATAATGTTTAGAAGATTAATGTAGATTCAGGTCAACAAAGACAAGTTAATTTCAGAGAGGTTTCACCAGGCTGAATCAGATTATTCATATTTCTCACCCACCCTAGTTACTTTTTTCATCTTCGCAGTGACATGGTAAATATTGGTTTAGAACTAAACTGGGTAGAACGTGAATCCCAGTGGTAGGGTCACATGGTTTGCAAACATGTTAAATTTCACATCATTTTCTTAACGCTGTTTTGGAGATGATGATGTTAATCCAAAGAACTAAAGGCCGCACTGGAAATATTTTGGTGGCAAAGGTTGTAATTAAAATGTTCTCATATGTTTGGAAATTGCCAATGTTTTGAAGCAAAGCTCAAAAGCATCTTTTTGTTGATTGAGCCCTTTCTCTTGGTGAGTTTGGGAATTCTGAATCCATTTTCAATTTAAACTCAATTATCTGATTGAGCTAAAAGTACACATTGAACTCCAGTATGAAATTGTCAAGATTTAGGAATACTGTATGGAGGGAAGTTGTACAGAGCTCCATTTTTCGAAAGACATCTGGCTCATTCTTCATATCTATCCCCTTATATATCCAAAATGTAGAAACAAACTTCCTGTCTCCTACTTTTTTTAACAAGAAAAAAAATACAATTTTGACCTGGATAATCAATGTCATTTAATTACGAGAGCCACTATGAATTTAACAAAGGACATTTCTTGGCTCCAAAACATTTCCCTGAATTACTGAATGCTAGTGTAAAGGGGAAAAATAATTTCTGTACCCTTTTAACATTTTATTACCTTCACTGTATTTATTCATCTGTCTGCTGACTTACCACCCAGAAGTCAAAATGGAATTACTGGCTCTATACTATTGCAGCTGAAGTATATTTTAATTGTATGGCATGTCAACTTGGTCTCTGGTTTCTAAATTATGTCCTGTGCCTAGGATAATGATCACACAGCTGGGCATTTAGTGTGTGTGTGTGTGTGTGTGTGTGTGTGTGTGTGTGTGTGTGTTGGGGTATAGCTTTTACCAGGACTTAGTAGGTAAGGAACAAACTTGCTCCAGCTATTTAATTATAGAGGGGCTGAGAGTTTTTAATAATCCATGCTATCTAATCTTCTTCCCTGCAGTTGGGGAGCCAGATGGTCTTAACTCACACCTCTTTCCCTTTGCTTTCTCCCCACTCTCATGGCAATTATAGGGTTTTATCTATAAACTTAGAACTGGAGATTGGCCAAATTGCAAGCATTTGGAAGTCACAATCTTTACTTCCTGCAATATTCAGCACTTTGCTGGGAATCGAAGCATTGAAAGACTTTACCTGTCTCCTATCTGTGATACCCCCATCTTTTTAAATCTATTGCTATGTTAGGGTATATACATTTCCTGCCTCCACACTTGAGTGTAGTTATTGCCAAAAGAAAATTATGTTGCAAGAAAAGGTAGTATGAGCAGACACATTTGAGGAGATTGGCCATTATTCTCAGCAAGCGCAAGACAAAAGTCCTTTAGCCACTAGATCAGAATGGGAAAACTGAGGTACTTTAGGTGTCCATCTTCCTTCAGCTCCAGCAAGCATGGCTGGTGGTGAGGGATGCTGGGAGTTGTAGCCCAGCAGCATTGGGGAGACCTCGGCTACACCCACCCACAGAGTGACAGATAATATAAGGGCTGTGTGCATGTGGTCCTAAACAATTTTTCATCCATGTGATTTTAAACTCTGCATCAAGAAAAGCTAAATTTTGTGGCATGTTTTCAGATCTAGATCTCGGCAAGCTGGGAGAAGGGATACTTGGTGAAGGTGAACAAGTTGGAGGAAAAGCTGATCTGCTTATAGAAATATATCTCCTTAGATCAACCTTCCCCAAACTTGTGGCAACCACATGTTTAGGACTCAACTCCCAAGAGCACCAGCAAGGGGTGGGGGAATCTCTTGATTTTGGTTTCTCTCGGTATCTTATTTTTCCAATCTTAAGTTCATTTTTCCACATTATAACATCTGTTTCCAATTTTTTATTTGAAAAGTCCTCTTGAAAATTCATCTTTTTTATTGTGAATTTCTCTTAATATGCACATTGCGTATGTAATTCTGTTAAATGCACACATATCAGTAAAGCAATTTCCCCAACCCTAATATGATGTAGTTTCGCATGTTATTTACAGTGACATATGCATTTATATACATACTTTACCCATGTGTGTATCACACACACAGCAGAGAGAGAGAGAGAGAGAGAGAGAGAGAGAGAGAGATTACTTGGCATTACAAATTTGAAGAAGTGCAGTTTTCAAAAGGATGGCTGTGTTTCATTTTGGATATTGGTTAATAAAGTGCCAATCAGATAGGTTTTCCTTTAGATGTGAAATGAATCTAATTTCTTCTTGATCTCTAGCACCACCTAAGCTCAGGAATGGTGAGGGATAATGGGAGCTGTAGAGTCTAAAACATAAGAAGGACAGTATTGCGGAAGGGTGCCCTAGATGTTTTAATAAGAACGTGCCTTTCCCGTAACTACATAAATGGTGAGAGGCTGGATTGATTTCCCCCACTCACCCTTTAATTTAGAGCGCTCAACAGAGGGTTTCTGCCAAGAAAACAGTATTTTTAAAACTCTCTGATAGAGAAACTGGGTCTAAATATAACCTAATTTCACGCTCTTGTGCAATGTTTTTTAGCTGAATGAATTATGGTGTTGTGCTGTTTTGAAGACAATTGCTTCTGTAATTTGCAAGTGTTATGGTCCATATTAAATCCACATTTGGGAGTGGATATATAAGTTATCGACACAATTGGGCTTAACAGGTCTTATTGCAGAAGGTTAATACATCTTATGGAGTTGTTAATGCTTAGGCTATGATGAGTGCTGAAATCCAGCTACGTTTTTTCCATTCATTTTGGTACCCACAAATGAGACAGCATGTTCAGTGGCTGATGCTACCGTTCTACAAAGTAAGGTTGCTACCCCAGTCAGTAAATACTGGAAGTAGGGAGGTAGCAGTGGCAGCTCCCTGGGCCATTTCTCCTGAGCTTCCCTAGATGCCCCCATTTTTCTTGGTGGCAGTGTTATGCTGGCCAGGGATAGATAGCTCTATTGTCTAGCTGTGTTCTTCCAGTGCACCACAAACAACACTGCTGGGAAAAGTTCCTAACTAATAATAATAATAATAATAATAATAATAATAATAATAATAATAATTTATTATTGATACCCCGCCCATCTGGCTGGGTTTCCCCAGCCACTCTGGGCGGCTTCCAACAGAAAAATAAAACACAGTAATCTATTAAACATTAAAAGCCTCCCTGAACAGGGCTGCCTTCAGATGTCTTCTAAAAGTCTGGTAGTTGTTTTCCTCTTTGACATCTGTTGGGAGGGCGTTCCACAGGACAGGCGCCACCACTGAGAAGGCCCTCTGCCTAGTTCCCTGCAAATTGGCTTCTCGCAACGAGGGAACCACCAGAAGGCCCTCGGTGCTGGACCTCAGTGTCCGGGCAGAATGATGGAGGTGGAGACGCTCCTTCAGGTATACTGGACCGAGGCCATTTAGGGCTTTAAAGGTCAGCACCAACATTTTGAATTGTGCTCAGAAACGTACTGGTGATTAAGCAAACAAAGAGGGAAGCCCTATCTGCAGGGGCGTAGCAAGGGGGCCGATGGGGGTGGTGTGCCCCGGGTTCCACTCTTGGGGGGGGTGACAGTTTGGTGGCCGCTGACGCCCCTCCCTGACCTGCCCCTTGCCAGGAAGAAGCAAAGCGTGCAATGGAGTGGGTTGCCGGTGGAGCCACTCTAGTACCGGGATCCTCAGATCCGGGCACTGGAGTACCACCCCAGGCAACCTGCTCCATAGTGCGCATGCACAGCAACCCGCTCCGTTGTGACATATGTGTCGTGATGTAGCGTCATGACGTATTGACGTTATGTATCGACGTTGTGTAGCGATGTTGCATAGCAACGTTACGTGTGCGCACTACGGAGCAGGTTGCCGCCCCGGGTGACTGAGAGGCTCCGTACGCCGTTTCCTATTTGCCCTATACATTTAAAGCAACATCATAATACTTTACAGAGCCATGGCTTTCCTCCAGGAATCTTGGGAACTGTACTTTGTTAAGGGTGCTAATAGCTGTTATTCCCTTCACAGAGCCGCAATCTCCAGAGATCCCTGGTAAGAGGGGTAGACTGGTAAACCCTTTTGAGAACTGTAGCTCTGTGAAGGGAATCAGCACCAATAAACTACAACTTCCAGGGTTCTTTCGGGGGAAACCACGACTCTTTAATATTGTATGATACCGCTTTAAATATATAGCGTAGATGGGTCTGCAGTCAGATGCAATCAGCCATAAGATTCACAAATATGAAAATATATTTGCAGTGTACTTCAAATAACAAACAAAAAAATAGGACAATGGGCAATAATACTTGGCTTTTTGGCAATTACCAGTCTTCTTGTGATTCTAGCTGATTTACTGGATTCTGAGAGAGAGGTAGCATGTAAATCTATACAAATCCCTTTTCCCCTTTAATTCCCCCCAATTCTTTCAGCTTGTTTCATATCCACCATTTACTATCAGACTGGTCTTACAAAAATCTCACTTATCTTTCTCTCAGAAGCAGTCACACCAGAGCACACAGACCAGCAAACATTGCTCTGCTCATGATATGGTCCATGCTCTTGACATCAACTGCAGCATTTGTTTGAGTGGGCTGTGAGCTGGCAGCAGGCAGAGAAATCACTGGGCAAGATTAAAGTGTACAGAAATGAGTGTAGCATGCACCTCCTAAGGCAGCTTATTACTATCTGATATGGTAGACACTCTCTCATCACCAGTTTTGAAAAAAGATGACCAAGTCCTATATCTGCAAGGAAGGCATATTCTCCTTTGCCTTGGGCCCCCCCTAAAAATGCTGGAGGCATTTTAAAGTTATGCAGAACTCTTATTAAAGGCATGGGAAAGGAAATTCTTCCTAGTTTGATACTCAACCTACTAGAGTTGAATGTAAAGTTGAATGATGTCACAATAGTAAGGAAACATGAATGTTAATAGTAATAATTTATTATTTGTATCCCACCCATTTGACTGGGTGCTCCAGCCACTCTGCAGTGCATAGGAAATGCTCTGAACTGTATTAAATGTAATCATTGCGTATACCTGTAAGTTTGTCTGCAGAGTATGAAGTTACCTTGTCAAGGCTGTCCCATCAGGGATCAAATGGGAAGGCAAGATTCATTGGCAAAATGATGATTGTTAGGTAGGCAACGTTTGCAGCTAAGAATGATGACCCCCTGACTTTGTGGTTGAAATTCATGTGACAAAAGGCTATTTCTAGTTTAGTCTTGCTTCCAAAGGTTGGTTGTATCTGTTGTTTTTAGTTTATACAGACACACACTCTCTCTCTCACATACACACTCACACATAGGCCTACATATATAAAATTAATTTATTTTGTGAGCTGCCTTGCTGGGCTGTACCATGAATGTTTGGCATCTAAATTCTTTAATCTATATACAGTGGTAGCTCTACTTACAAATAACTCTACTTACGAATTTTTCTACTTACAAATGGAGCTCCGTCTGCCATCTTGGATGCGGTTTAGATAGGATTTTTTCTACTTACGAATTTTTAGATAGGGTTGCTTCGACTTACGAATTTTTTCTCCCAATGCATTCCTATGGGATTCGACTTACAATTTTTTTCGACTTACAAATGTGTGTTCGGAACGCATTAAATTCGTAAGTAGAGGTACCACTGTATATATATAAATGTAAAAATTGTGAAACTGCGTTTGACACTTTTCTTCGTAACCGCTTGACCGATCGTCCTGAAATTTTGACACAACGATCCAGGCCACTCCCAGAGTGTTGTTGGGGGCAAAAATCCCTCAAATCGCACACCTGCGCAGGTACAGACCTGGATTGCCAACAACTCAAACAGCGCCCTCAAGTGGCGTAATACCCTCCTCCACCCCCTCCCTTCCTGTGAAATCTAAGCCAACCAAGCAAATCAAACTACCAAGGCGGCCATTATCAGACAGACTAGGCCGCTTTCCAGACTAGGCCAAGTGGAGGTAGGGGGGGCAAATAAAGGGCAGGGATAAGTAATGGGTCAGAACAGGGTGGGGGGAGACACAGGGATGAAACCTGCCCTCTCCACAATATCTCACCTCGGCTTTGCAGACTAGGCCGCTTTCCAGACTAGGCCAAGTGGAGGTGGGGGGGCGAATAGAGGGCAGGGATACGTAATGGGTCAGAACAGGGGGGGAGACACAGGGATGAAACCTGCCCTCTCCACAGTAACTCGCCTCGACTCAGGGGGACTCTGAGGCTCAGGGGTATCTAAAGGGGGGCTATTACCCTTCATTTCACAGATTAACGCACAGCAATGCGTGCAGGGCCAGCTAGTTAATTAATAAATACACAATTGCCTTTAGCATGGTAAAATGGATCTTGGCATATTTTCTTCCTCATTGAAATATAAAAAATAGCAACCATTTAGTTAGATGCATGGGTTAACTGATTGTGGATTATGGTCAACAGAAAAAATTATCTAGATATAATTTGGATCTGTGAGAATGTTCCATGGGGGAGGATGGAACCCAAGCAATTGCAAACATTTTGCAAAAACTCATTTCCTAGAAGTAGATCTCAATGGGAGTTGAGCCAACAGAAAAAAATGTATTTCATAATAGGCAATGCATTTGATATATGTTTTAAACATCTATGAAAATGGCATTGCTACATTCTAATTGAACCATTTGTAATGCACAGGAAGGAAAGGTAGACTTCATTCCTTCATTTGAAGCAGTGACTGCATTCATAGTTAAATTTATCTGCCTAATTGCATTTCCTTGTCACATGTATATGTGGGTTAGGTCTGCAATTTTTCTCTAGAAGATGCACCATTTAGAAGTAAAGTAACTTAATTTGCAAGCTAAGGTTTGCCATCTGCCAGATCTGGGAATGAAAATAAATAAATAAATAAATGTAGACATTGGATTAACACAAACATAATAAGTGTAAGAATTTCTCATGTTTTCTCCTTAATTTAGAGCTGTTTTTCCCCTTGGGAGAAAAATAAACCATTAAAATCTGTCTAAACACAGAAGCCTTTATAACCTACTGCTGCCCATCTGATGCTGCTATAGTTTGTATCTGAAGTCAGTGGAACCTTGCAGATGCACATGTTTCTGAATAAAAGTGGAGAGCTGAGGCTTCTGACATGATGTTAGGGATGGGAGACCTTTCTCAGACTGGGGACTGCTTTCTTTCTTGAGGAAATGTATAGGGACCTTATGCCAGGGGTGGGTAGGTCCAGAAGGATGGAGACATGTATAGGATTCCTACTTTTTATTGTAGGCTACCTTCCAGCTTGCAGAATTTAGAAGTTTCCACACTCACACAAACCCATGTCTATCTAGGCAATGAAGGAGAGAGGTCAAGAATCAAGGCAAAAGCACCAAAGGATGATGCACAGCAGGACTGTTGAGGATTGCAGCCTGGGGACTGAGGAAGAGTCCCAAAGACCAGATAGAGAAGCCTCATTTGGCCATGTTACATAGTGTGCAATAGTGGTTTTTTATGCGGTGGAGGGTGTTTCCCTTCTGAACTATTTCTGCTAATATTACTACTAATAAAGCCAGAACCAAGAAAGAATATCTGCTAACTAGGCAACCTGTAGAGCAGAACCATGTATCTTTCAGTTGTCATGTTGCCTTATTTAAACAGTTTCACCCTTGAAAGATTTGACTGCAAAATCAACTCGTTAACTAGCTTTGTCACTCTGAGTGTCAAAACTGATTCCCGGGGCAGCAATGGTTTTTTGATGGAGGAGAACCCTGACACTTATGGCTGATATCATATCAAATAACTGTTCGTTAAAAAAAGCAAAGGGTCATGTATGAAATGGGTCCTTAAGATTCCTTTTGTGCATACCTGAAGCTCTCTTTGGTAATATCTGATCACGTACCACTGTGGGCTAGTTGGCATCTTGTGCAAATCAAGATTGACAGTTGCTCATGATTCCACTGCTGAAAAGGGATTGTGGCATTGCCCAACCACGTTACCCGATTTTATGGTCTTTGTGTGCAGCATAACATAGGCTTAATTCTCTTAGTGAGTAAGTAAACTTGTATCTTACCATTTTAGACTGCATGCAACCCAAGAATGGAGTCTTATCCATTGTTACCCAGTAAACCTTGACAGGCTGTTAGAAGTTATTTTTCTGATGAAAACAAAACCATGTATTTTTTGGCCTGAAACATTATAGTGCAATATCGTTCTTCATTCAGCTTGTTCTAGACACATCTTTAATTCCACCCCCCCCTTAACAGTTATAAGAGAGTTGAACATGAGCTTTCCTTGTGGCATCGACTCAATGCTCAAAGTCTATTTTAAGCGTTTGGAATTGAAGGGATTTATTTGTGTGTGTATTTTTAATTATAAACCTGGCAGCTTAACATAGCCTTGGGGACTTTCCTTTATTAAGTGAACATCCTTCCAAACAGACATAGCTGGCTTCCTTGTCTTCCTAGGCTCACTCCTTTAAAAATATGAAATCCAAGGTTGAACTTTCCTTGAATATAGGTTCTTTGTTCCAAGCTTATATTGAAAAACCATGCCACAATTTAGCCAGCTTTACAATAGAAGCAAATATCTCACTGGTGATAAAAATGTCATTTCTATTACAAAGAACACACACTATTCTTTTAATCTAAAAGTCAAGGAACCTCTTGATCCAGTGGAGACCATAATGTTCATTAGTCCAGTCATTATTATTTGTTTACAGTTTATAGCTATTACTCACAAAAAAGTAATATAAAAATTAATGGTAAATATATAAATTTACAGAAATGCAAGTTGCCAAAAAAAGAGAATAAAGTTCAGCAATTATTTTAAATTTTTTTAAAAATTCCACCTGGAAGTCAAAAAAGTAGTTCGTAACTTTTCTTCTTGTTAGTCCCTATAAAGTGAACCTGCAGGAATCAAACTTGTCTAAATCAGCCAGCAACCATCTTATTTTCAAATTGTCTGGCTGACTTAGGAAATTATGAAATGAACAGAGGAATCTGCCCCTAGGTGACAAAAAGCCACATGATCTACTGCACAATGTTTTCCATCTGGCCTGATCCACATTGACAAATATGGTCATATATTGGCCTATGAAAGAATTTATTGCACAGATATTCTGGGATCACAGCTGGAAATCTAAGCAACACACAGCTTCCATCGTGTTTTTAGTGGATGTAACACTGGTTTCTCAATATTAAGAGATAACTCATTACATCAGTAGCCTTTAGCCTTTCAGACCAAGAGAATGCCTTAAACTTGTAGTCATAGCTGCCAAGTTATCCCTTTTTTAAGGGATTTTCCCTTATGCTGAATAGGCTTCCTCGTGAGAAAAGGGGAAAACTTGGCAGCTATGCTTGTAGTATGTGATCAATGCCATTTACTGAAAATCAGGTGGGCAGAGTGATGATGTACTCAATTTCTGCTTGTGTTTCTTCCATAGGTATCTGATTGGTCACTGTGAGAACAGGATGTTGGATTAGAATTCAAGGTTTCCCAAACTTGGGTCTCCAGCTCTTTTTGAACTACAGTTCCCATCATCCCTGACCACTGGCCCTGATAGCTAGGGATGATGGGAGTTGTAGTCCAAAAATAGCTGGCGACCTCAATTTGGGAAACGCTGGATTAGATGGATAAATTGGCCTGGTCCAGCAGGACTCTATTTATATTCTTATGGGTTAAAATGTATGCTTAGTCAAAATTAGGTTCACCCATGCAGTGCCCTCTTGATGCTATTGGACTACAACTCCCACCACCCCTTATTGTCCAAAATTACACTCAACAAATATTTAAAAAATTATGAAAACACCCTCTAAATCATTAGTGTGAATTTTCACACTAATTAAAATTAGTGTGTTAAATGAATATTGCAAATGTGACCTAGGACTTCCAGGCACATTTGAACAACAAGAACAACAAGAACAACAACACAACGTTGGACCATACCCAACTATGTTATACTTCAAGTAGACCCACTGAAATTATTGGACCTATAATCATTGTATTAATTACAATGTCTCTACTCTGAGTTGCGCTATCATTGAATATAGTCCAGTGTGATTATTTGTTTAACATATTAATATCCTGGTTACATTAGTGATTCATGTCTTTTTTATATCAAGTTGCTCTGGAGAGTGAGTTGAGGAGAGAGATTAAATGGATATGAAGCTAATTGGTCTTTTCTGTGGGGAAGGGGTAAATGCACAGTGAGTGTATGTGCATATATCAAAAAGAATAATACTGTAATTGAAACTCTGTCATAGATTAAAATAGGCTTCCACTCACTTTCTCTCTTTTAGTTGAAGTTATATATTTGATCTGATCCTGGATAATTTTATGGGGCAAAGCCCGTGTACGTGATAGAAATATTTACTAAGAAAGAATTACTATATGGGTGTCTTCAGTGTGACTGCAGTGAATTCAAGAGATGGCCTCTATTTGTTGGATTTGTGGGGTGTGTGATGTCTGTATCAGATTAGATATTCTCCACACACCAGGCACTGTTAGACCTTTCAGTGATTCCTGAAGAAGAGGGGACAAAAAGGCTATGTGCACCTCTGTCCTCTGAAAAATTGCCGGAATATCTCCTAGGACAGCAACTTTAATCAACTAATTGGTTGAGGCTACAATCCTATGCATATTCACAAGGAATCAAAACCCTGCAGAATTTACTAGGACTTACTCCAAAAGGTATGCATAATACTGTGCCATAGATTGATCAGCTGAAAAACAGCAACTTTGAATCAATTGAAAAACTTCATTGATTGGGTGAAAGTATACTGTATAACACGGCCCCTTGTATAAGATGCCCCCTGTTTTTTGGGGACTCAAAATTAAGAAAATGGGGGGGGGCCTTCCGCAAAGTTGTTTAGTTTTTGGGGGGACGATTGCCCAGAGTTGCTTAGCTTCTTTTCAGGGGGGGCGGCGGCCCACAGTTGTTCAGCTCTTTTTAGGGGGGGGGGATGCTAAAAATCGCTCACCCGCAAGACTGACAATGCCTCTCGCATGCCTCACAAAAGCCACCTGTCCTCTGTCCCCTCGCCAACAAAGGCAGCAAATCATCCACCCAATTGCTGCAGTGACAGCCAGTCAACACCAGCCCTTTGCCACAGCCACCAATAACAATCTACCACTTGCAGCAGCAACCAATCCCACGTCCCCACATTGCACAATCCATGTATAAGACGACCCCCAATTTTAAAGATGCTATCTGAATTTAAAAAATCCTAGTCTTATACACGGAAAAGTTCAGTACTTGCAAGTATATTTCATTATGGTAGCCCTTAACACCCTCTGCTTGTGACAGTAATTTGCTTTAAACTCTTTTAAATTTGTATTCTTACATTGCTTTTATGGGAATGTTCAGGGATGCAGGAGAGGATATATTGCTTAATGATATCCTTCCTAACTTGCATTAGCAAGTTCTATATCTTAGCAGAGTAACATTCCCCTTTAAACACACAGTGGTTTGCTTGTTGCAGGCTCATTTGAGCCTCTCAGTATAAGATTCCCGGTATGATCCCTTCTGGCCCCTCTTAAAAAGAATAGACACGAGAGTCTTACTAAAGTCAATATAAAAGTAGTTTACTCACATTCATTCAGTTCACAGTTTGTATCCCTGAAGGCAGACTTAGGTTATAAAACTATATACACATGTGGAACTATCCCATAAGGATTTGCATAAGACTGCAAATAGGCAGTCACTTCTGCTAACATGTAGAGGAGCAAAAATAGAGAAGAGACAAAGGAAGGAGCTGTGCTCCCTTGCCCAGGTTAAGCCACACACACACACACACACACACACACACATGGCTCTAGTCACATGCAGAGGAAGTTTTGTCACAGCTCAGGAGGAAACAGGAACTTAGACTCCTGGCTGGTACAAAGCATCCACGTCCACTCCAGGAATGTTGTACTGGACTGCTATGTGTTTCACATCCCACAGCTTTCACCTTCCATCCCTTATTGTGAAGGGAGTGTAAGAAATAAAACAATTAATAATATAATATAATATAATAAACTAGCTGACCCGGCCACGCGTTGCTGTGGTTCTTTCCTGTGACCCCCACCCACCCTGTCACGATCCATGACGTATCCTGCCCCTCCTCCCTCCACTCCGGCTCATGCCTGTGTTTCGGTAGGATACCCTTCCCTCTGTTGTCCCTGGGGAGTGTTGGCCCCTCCCCCTGTATTTCCATACCTTGGCCCCCACCCTTCGAAAAGGAAGTGTTAGGTTCTGGGTTCTATTTCCCAGCATGCACCTTTGTCTGAACCCTCTGTTGTTCCTGGGGAGTGTTGGCCCCTACTCCCGGTATCTTCCTACATTGGCCCCCATCATTGGAGAAGGAGTTGTCAGTTTCTGGGTTCCATTTCCCAGTATTTACTTTTGTCTGAGCCCTCTGTTGTCCCCTCCCGCCTGTATCTCCATACATTGGCCCCTGTGCATGCATCATGAACATTTCTATATATTTAGATTAAAGATGGGGGGTGCCCTGGGACCCAGAGAACTACTTAAAGAATCCCAACCCGGGGGGGGGTCAAATAGTGATGCCCCATAGCCCCGTAGCAACAGACAGGCCCAGACAGAAGGAGGGGGGGGTCATATGGGCCACTTGGCGCGGGCTTCCGAATCTAAAGGGGGCCTCGGTCAGCATATTCACAATAAGTAAAATGATAAAAGTAACAAAAGGGTTAAAAACAGGGCCACATTATCTACCTGGCCTGGGCCCTGTAAGGGCCTGGCAACAGAAGGCGCGTTCTGAAGTACCCGAGTTGTTCAGTTCCATAAAAAACCCAGGAAGTGGCAAGGGGAAGGTAGGGGGTTGTAAATGGGGTGGGGGGTGGCCACTGTAAATATCTGAGGACTTAAACTGGGGAGAGAAAGGGCATGGGTTTTTTTTAACAATCAGTTGTTTCTCCTAAAATAAGACATTTGTGCAATATAAGCCATACCCCGAAAATAAGACATATCTCATGGCGTTTTGAAGGATGGTATTTATTTTTGAAGGATGGTATTTATTGCTAAATGGTAAAGTAAAAACCCCTTGGCATGCAGGGGCCTACATAATTCAAAGTCCGTGCTGTGCCACCCCCCCGGGCAGGCCCCGACCTCCACTTGGCAATGTTGGTTTTTTGGTGTTTTTTTGGGGGGGGGGTTAGTGGTGCTAAATGGTAAAGTAAAAACCCCTTGCCGTGCCCCCAAGTGCATTGTTGTGGGTCCCCCCCCCAGGCCTGTCAGGGGCCTACATTAAACAGAGGCGTAGTGGTGTGATAATGGCCGCCTTGGGGTTTTTTCAGTTGCTTGGTTGATGATGATGTCATTTGGTTTGTGGGTGTGGCTTAGATTTCACAAGAAGGGAGGGGGTGGAGGAGGGTATTACGCCACTTGAGGGAGCTGTTTGAGTTGGTGGAAAAGCAGGTCTGTACCTGCGCAGGTGTGTGATTTGAGGGATTTTTTGCCCCCTCTAGGAGTGGCCTGGATCGTTGTGTCAAAATTTCAGGACGATCGGTCAAGCGGTTACGGAGAAAAGTGTCAAACGCAGTTTCACGATTTTTACATTTATATATATATAGATATATGTATACCATCTTAGAATACCGTATATATTTCTCCTTTTCACACACACAGAAGAAAACAACTCCTTTAGGAAGAAGCCCATGTGGTCTAGCCTATAATTGTTTTATAAATTAAGAATTAGCAGCTGGGTGAGTGAGTGTGTGTGTGGAATTTTGATGTGTAGGATTTTGATAGGAAGGGAACTGACAATCCCCTCTCCCAGTTTTCCAGCTGAAATCACTTCCGGCAAGTTGCTTTTTTCCTCTGCATGTGCCATTGCAGCAAGCTGTGTGTTCAGGGTCAAGGAGGGCTATTGGCAAGATAGTTTTTGTAGGAAAACTGTAGGGTGGTAAGGAAGAGACAGATCTCTGCCCCATATACTATGGGCCAAAGGAGGATCTGGGGCCCCTACAGGTTTTTTGTTTTTGTGCTTTATTTTAAAAGGAGCCTGGGCTATTTTGCAGCCTTTTCAGACACGGGAGCAATCTTTAATCTAAACAGGCATTTGGGGACTTGTTTCTTCATTTTTATTGTATTTTTCTGTGGTGGTAGTGCTGTTGTTGCAGACCACCTTAGATCAGGCCATGACCCAGTAAATAAGTCCTGACAGGCAGGCTTCCATCATCTAAAAGCAAGTATTGTTTCTAGCTGTTGCTTCTTTTTGCTTTAAAAGTATTGATTTGACTCACGAAGTAAAAGATCGTTTAGAGAAGTGGTTCTTTTCCCCAACCTCTGTTTGAGGTTCCTTGGAAGCTTATCAGGGGTTCTGAATTAGAAGGTCAGCAATGGTGGACAGGCTTCCTTTAAATTGCTATTGATTTTCCCTCTCAACATTTGGCTGCTTGGGATTTTTGCATGTTTTGATGTTTTTAAAAGCACCGAGAAAAGTTGGTAAAAATATGGACGTAGGAAGCTGCCTAATATTGAGTCAGTTAATTGGTCTACATTAACTTGCAGTGTCTCTCCAGGTTTTTAGACAGGGGTGTCTCCCAGCCCTACTGAAGAAGCCAGGGATGGAACCTGAGAACTTCCACATGCAAAGCCGATGCTCTGCCATTGAGCTAGAGAAGATAACATATTTTATTCTTCAGTAATTGAACCCATCATGATAAGAGCCAGTGTGGCTTAATGGTTAAAGTGTTGGACCACGACCTGGAAGACCAAGGTTCGGATCCCCATGTCGCCAAGAAGCTCACTGGGTGACCTTGGGTTAGTCAACATCTCTTAGCCTAACCTGCCTCACATGGTTGTTGTGAGGATGAATTGGGTAGGAGGAGAACCAAGTACAGCACCTTAAGCTCATTGGAAGATAAAGTTGGTATATAATTGTGATGAATAAACCAATAATAACTACTGGCAACATTTATTTATTAAAAGTATTTATGATCTGCACATTACCCAAAGGTCCCAGGGTGGAAATACAATTCAAACCAAGAATAATACATTAAGAGCAAAACATAACACAGAATTCAATTAGAAATAAAACCAACCATGGATGCAGAAATGCTAGTGTCCATAGGGCCAACTTACCCATAGGCACTAGGGATGTGAGGCACCTGGGTGCTGGGCTCTCAGGAGTGCCAGGCTGAAAGTCCGGGGCCCGAGAGTTTAGTCTGGGGAAGAGCCCCAGGCCCGGCTCTAGGGGTAGTCTCGGTGACGCGGGGGGCCAGGGCAGGAGGGCGTTGCGCGGTGAAGCTGCGTGGAAGCCATGCTGCGCACTGCGCCTGCCCACCAGGGCGGGGGCACCAGAGCGATCTCCGCGCCAGGGTGACAGGGTGCCCGACCGGCTGAAGAGCCCGCCCATCATTCGGAGCGCTGCAGCGGGCTCTTCTGCTACAGGTGGCTTTGCACCGCGAGTACGGGGGCAAGCAAGCCAGCGAGACACTGAGGCTGGGACTGGGCAACCGGGGGGGGAATCTTTGCATCCTGGCACCACATATGCTTAAGACAGCCCTGAATGTCCAACCCAACTTGCTCCTCCTGGACAAAGAGGTGTTTCTTCTTCAGTAATGCATCAGAGTTGAGGATTCTCCAAATTTAAGGAGCCACCCCAGAGAAATTTATTCTGTATTTTCTGCATCTGGCTGACTGCACCTGCAGCACCACAGCCATAATGATTTTGCTCAAGAGAGATCAGACACGATTGTCCTTATTAAAGGCCAATGTTTGAACATGAAGCTACTTTAGTAGCATTAACATCCTGCTTTGTGAATTTGTGTGTAGAGCAGCTATGCTCACCTTTTGCCACACCCACCATTGGCATGAAGTTTCTGCAGAGCTATCCAAGTGCAAACAAATTATTCACCCCTGCTGTTTAAAAAAAAGTCTTTTACCCATGTTTTCTCTTTTTGCTGGTGGATCTTCAATGTTTTAGATTTGTTCTGTATACGTCTGGTTTGGATTTTGTTACATAGTCTTGGTTTTTACATACATGTTGATGATTTCAATGGGGACCACTACATTTAATTTTTGCTTTGGGTTATAAGTAGCCTAGAGTTTCTTTGAAAGATATGTGGGATGTACTTTTTTGTTATTAAAAAGTTAAATAAACAAATAGACATCACTCCTTGCCCCAATGAATTAATTTTCATTGAGGGGAAACCTCTGGATTTAAGAAAACCTTTTTACACTTAAATAAATACCCTCAGATCCACTGAATGGACACCTGGAAGGAGACTTCAATTTTTCCAAAAATTGGAAAGCACAGATCCCTCATAATTTGAAAAGTTTATCAGCTATTGCTCATCAAAGTTTGCATTTCCCCCCTTCAGTACCACATATCCTAATTTGTAGGAAACCTGCAGTCTCCTCCAAAGATCGCAGGCACGTCACCTTTAAAATCCAGAAAGACATTTTCAAAGCACAAGAGAGAAATATTTTTCTCCGAAGGAAGACAACGAGATAACTGTGATATACATATGCACATGCTTATACATACAAATATATCTCCCAGCTCTCTGTTTCCAAGACAAATAGCTGCACTCCCTCTCCTTTATTGTAAAAAATAACATGGACAGAGTTTTCTTTCCCAGACCATAAATATACACTGTGTGTATTGCTCAATTTTATAAATGACTAACAAGTGCGGTTGAAAAATAATTTCTTTCCTGCACAGTGACCAGTTTGTTTTGGCCTGACGTGATGAATAGCTTTCTTATAACACACTTCTTTACCCACACAACACCCCCCCCCCCACTCCAGTTGCAGGGAAGATTTAGAAGTCTGCTGATTAAAGATGGTAGTGCAGCCGAGCTGGTATTTTGACAGAAGAAACGGAAGCGAGCATTGTATAAAAATGTAATAGGGGAGGATCTCTTAAAGGACTGTTGTGGGAATCGAGGGTTATATGATTACTCTTGCTCCACATAAAAACTAGTCTGAGGATTTATTTTTGCCTGACCGCTGGGGCTTTGAAGTTTCTGAAAAATGTTATTTTATACATTGGGCGAACAAATGCCCTTGTAGCAGAAATAAATCACCTCTTTGTACAGAACAATCATACATATATTTGGCTACAAGCACCTCGTTTCCTGAGTAATTGTGAACAGTCTGGCAAGCGTCGAAACTTTCCTTAGGCTGAGCTGAAGTAAAATAAGCCTTGTGCCTTTGTTATGGGAATTTGGTAGCTCTAAGGCAGAGCTTGACACTCTTTGGAATGTCTTGTTTTCAAATACTACTATTATTACTAATATCATTATTATATGCATGGTGTTGTATACATACTAATGGAGGCAGGGATAAAATAGGCTTGCTGACATGTAACAGTCAACACAGGTGCAACCTGTCTGTATACATGTACAAGTGTTTATGTGAAAGAATGTGCACTTCTTGATTTGTACAGCTCAGTTATTGCGTACATATTGTGTGCACTGGTTGAATGTTACATGTGACCAACTGTATGAGTGTACAGCTCAACCATCTGTGCACACAGGTACATAGATAGTACACTTGTTGAATGTAATGTGTGGACAGCCCTATGTGAATAACCACAACACTATCTGTGTTGCTGGAGTGAAAGTATGACCCATACTTACAAACTAAAAGCAGCTGGAAGAACAAAGATATCTATAGGTTAGCAAAAGGGCTCCCCTCACTCACAGTTCTATTTGCCCCTTTTGGTGAGTCATGGGGTCAGAGGTTCTACCCCCTCCTTGATTTCCAGCTATTATGGTGGGTGAGGAGTGATGTCTGAATCCTACAGTCATAAGCTAGGGTGAGGTTAGGCAGCCAAACGACTCATCTTTAAAAAAAGCATTCTCCCTTCCAGCACATGAGATGCAGGTCATATTGAGTTGAATGGGTCCAACTCTCAGATAACTTTGTTTGGGACTGCAGCCTGAATCACTCTCACAAAAGAGAATGACTGTTTTTGTGTTGATGCTTGTTGTCTGATTGTTAATAATTTTTAACAAAAATAATTGCAAAAAGTACTTGCTGCTCAATTAATAGGGGGGGGGGCTTTGAGCAAATGAGAAAGTTCTTAACTGACCAAGGTTTGATCAATCAAATACATATAACATTTTTTTAAAATTCTACCACTTTCTTCAGGACACTGTTCATTAATTTATTAAACTTACCGCCCCAAGAGGCTCTCAAGGTGGCTTACAAAGAATATCAAAATGGAAATCTCATTCAAGTCTGGAATCAGGAGGAGAAATAACATGGTGTCAGGATTGTTTAGGTGGTATTTTCTGACTTTATTCTTCATCTTGCACAGTGTTGCGCATTGACTAGGCAGAAGAGCTTCCTGATATCCTCTGAGGCAGAGGAGTGGGGCTAAGCCGCTGGAAGCTACTCAGCCCATGATAGAGGCACAGAAAATAAATATTCAGATCTGAGGTGTTCTCTCATTCAGTTGTTGTTTCTTGGGCCACTGTACCAATATTAATAGCAAGGAAGTCCCCTTCAGAGCTCTTGTTGCTAGCCCAACACTGAGAAAGGATTGTTCATTTAGCCACAAGAATAAAGGTCAAATCACTTGGGAAACAGCTAAGTGGCCAATTTCCCTGGAAATATAGCTGTAGGACAGGGTTGATGAGCTAAAAAGAAATGAGTTAATCATGAAAATTATCTTTCTTTTAATTTAAAGGAAGATGAAAATTATAATGGACAGTGGTAATTTTATCCATCACTTGAAGGCTATTATAACTTTTTCATGCATTTGCAATTTACCCCCAAAAAGGACATGATTCTTTTGTGGTTTCCTTTTATTCAGATGAAACTTTGAGAAACTGTGTAAGAGTTATAAAATGGAGCTTTTAGCAAGTTTTCTTCCTAATTTGGTAAATGCAAATTGACTTTTAAAATATATCACTTAAACATATCCTATATTTCTTCTGTCATGGAACTTGGGATCTTACACAAAATCCTAAACCAGTGGTTTCCAATTCCTTTGTACCCATGGGCATATTTGTAAAGCCAGAGAAACCACCGTGGGCACCACACGGGCACCACAACAAATCACAAACTATTTTTCCGGATGCAATAGGATGCTTCTTTCTAGACTTTCAGTGGGGGAGAGGGCCATGTGGAGTCCATTGAAAGCCTCTGTGGGTACACAGAATCATAGAATTGTAGAGCCAGAATGGACCTTGACGGTCATCTAGTGCAACACCCTGCAACACAAGAATCTCAACAGAAGCATCCATGGCAGATGGCCATCCAACCTCTGCTTTAAAAACTACAAGGAAGGAGAGCCCACAACCTCCCAAGGGAAACCACCCCACTGTCAAACAACTCTTACCACAAAAAGTTCTTTGTAATGTTTAGTCAGAATCTCTTGTAACCTGCAGGTACCCTGCTGGTGACCCCTGTCCTTGGCAATCTCCAGGCACTGACTGACCCAGCCCTCTTTGCCTTCAGAAATGTGGCTGCACCACCTGCCTTCATAGCCCTGAGAATACTGGCTAATGAAAGCCATGTGGACTCCAGGCTAATTTGGGAAGAAAAGTAGGTTATAAATTTAACAAATAACTAAGCTCTGCACTCAACCAAAGAAACAACTATTTGCACAAAGATTGCCCCATTTCTGCACCCAAATAAGGAGAATGCTAAAACCCACTAGCAGGACAGAAGGGCAATTGTTTTATTTTATTGAGTGTAAATAACTGAGGCATTACTGGGGTAAGGCCCCTTTCTTTCTCTATATGCCGCCTTGGGCTTTTGTCCTTGGGGTGCCCTTTAGACCTGGCAGGTGCAACGGGGTGAATACTGACCTTCTAGTGCCACTGTGCACTTGTCAGGTTCAAATATTCACAGTTCTCATAGCAAAGATGAAGAATTATTTATAATCCTTTGCTGTGGGGCCACAGGTGAAGCCTGTAAACACATCCAGGAGTGGGGAATTCACCTGCCCAGGCTATATTTTTATTTGGCTAATTATGTTTGTTTGGCTGTTTGCAGATCCTCTATATTGTATTTGAATAAATGTAACTTTTTTCATCATGGTTATGGTTTCTTCAGCCTTCTTTAAGGATGTGCTGGCAAAACAAAATTCATTTGTTCAAGACATTTTTTCATCCACAAGAACAGGCCTGGGATAAATAAATTCTACTTCCTATTGAAGCCTCACCGTACTGTTTGTGTTTTCTAAAGCTTATTCTTATCTAATCTCCTATCTTCTGCTATCTCTGGCTAGCTGTTCAAAGCCACAGTAGTGTCAGCAAAAGGAGCAGCAATCGCTTGAATGCTTTGAGAATAAAACACAAACTGAAGAAAAAGCAGAAATAAGGCAGCATGCAATACAGAGTTAATTCTCTGCAGCCTTTAAGAAATCTTCCCCCGATAGTGTGATAATGTTTTTGGACAGGAAATTGAAACCTTGGAGCAAGAAATAAAACAAAATAAAACAAATGATGATCAGATTCCCTTTGGTGTCTTTTCTACGTTCTGCATTCTGTGAGTTAAATCTGCAAACGTGCCTTGTTAAAGGCTGTAATGGTCAATGTTTGGGGGGCATATTGGATGTTTATTAGCATTGGAATAATGTGTGCAGTTAGAGTGGCAGACAGAATAGCAGTTGGCCAATAATAAATAAGGCTATTAAAACATGAGAGCACCCGGCTACAGTGACACCAAAGGAAAATCAATGGGTAGTTTTTTCTGTATTCAGTAACAAAAATTGACACTGCCAGATGCTAAGAGATAACGGTGTGGGGCATGCTTTTTCACGCACGCCCCACCAGTCCCCAATTGAGATTAAGAACGGAAAGTGAACCAGCCTTGAAAAAAGGATGTCTCAGAGGAAATGGACAGGATATTTTGTAGTCCCCCAAGAGGAAAAGATTCAAATGATACACCAAAAGAGAATTTATTTCTAAGATGGAAAGATGCATAAATCACAGCATGGTTAAATGCATGCAGCGTAGCCTGCAAGGATATTGAAGCTCACATACTGTACTTAACCTACAATGTATCAAAAAACAGCATCAGCCCATCTTTATAGTACTGTAAATGAGTCAAGCGGGTGGATTCAGGACCTGTATATATTGGGGGAACCTGGGGAGGGTTACTGTGAATCTGCTTTCTCGTGGATAATAAAAGTGTGGGATAATGTGGCAATCCCTAAAACAACATCCAAAAGAACAAAGGGAAATAATAACAAAAGTATGTTATAATTTGGAAAGGCCATAGCTCAGTGATAGAGCACCTGTTCCGCTTGCATTGTAATAATAATAATAATAATAATAATAATAATAATAATAATATATTTAATCATATTAGATTTTTTTTCTCTTATAACAATATCTGTACAGGTAATCATTACAACACATTCACATTTCAATTTGCCCTTCCCTATTGACTTCTCTCAACTTCCATCCTTGGTTTGTTACATCTCACATTACATTCTGCTGTTTGTATATACTTCTGCATTGTCAATCTCTTATGTTTCTTGTTTTTTTTTATGAATAAAATTGCAAATGTTTATTTAAATCCTGCCAATGACTCTGTTTTTTGTTGTTGTTTCTGCAAATATGATGTAAGAGGTTCCCATTATTTTTCCAAGTCACTATTGTCTTTTTCATGGAGTTTATCTGTTAACTTTGCCAACTCTGCATAGTTCATCAACTTCTCTTGCCATTGTCCCTTTGATGGTATTTCTCCGGTCTTCCAGTTCTGTGCTTTCAAAATTCTTGCTGCTGTTGCCGTATACATAAATTATTTATTATTTATAATAATAATTTGTTATTTATATCCTGCTCATATGGCTGGATTTCCCCAGCCACTCTGAGCGGCTTTCCAACAAAAGTGTAAAAATACATTAAAACCATCAGCCATTAACAAAACACGAGCCACAGTAGCGGCATCCATAAACAACATTTTCTGACATTTTTTTTTAAAAAAACACAACAACAAACAGTCAGATGAGAAGAGGATCCTCAGGGCTTGCCTGATTGGTGGGGCCACCACTGGGGGTTGCCCAATTCTCAGAAAACCGCAATAGGGACCTTCTCAGTTGTGGTTCCCCATTTGTGGAATGCCTTCCCTACTGAGGTATGTCTGCCTCACTCATTATAAACGCTAAGGAAAAATCTTAAAACATTCTTATTTACCCTGGCATTTGGTTGCTGAAAGATCTCCTCCAGGAAACCCTCAAATTGTGAGCTATGAGAGTAAGGTGATTGTTTTCTTTTTAGTTGCTTTTTGCCTTTCTTTTTTTAAAAGAAGTTTTGATTTTATTCTACTTTAGACTTGTTTGCTGCTTTGGGTTCCTTTATTACATAAATTAGAGTTGGAAGGGACCCCTGAGGGTTATCTAGTCCAACCATCTGCAATGCAGGAATATGCTTGTGGCCTGGATGGGGATTGAACCCGTGACCTTGGCATTATCAGCACCATGCTATAACCAACTGAGCTAAGTGAATAATTTATTTAATGCAGAAATAAAATATAACGAATTTAGTAGACGACTTCTGTCATGCAGGGCGGGGGACCTATGTCCTTTCAGCTGCTGTTGGATAACTCCCATCAGTATTAATAACTCCCATCAGTCTTAATCATTGATCCTGCTGTTTGGGACTACTGGCTTTGGAGTCCAGCAAAAGCTAGAGGGCTTCTGCATCAGAGAAAGGAAATATTTTGAATACTACTGCATATGTGAAAGGATGCATCAACAGAAGTATAGTGTTCAGATCAAGGGAAGTAATAGCATCACTCCTGCCTTAGTCAGGCCTCAGCTGGAGTACTGTGTCCAGTACTGAACACTATGGTTTAAAAATGACATTGATAAATTTGAACATATGCAGAGGAAGGCAGGGTCCAGGGTCTGGAAACCAAGGCTCATGATGAATGTTTGAGGGAGTTTGATAAGTTTAACCTGGAGACAAGAAGACTGAGAGGTGATATAACAGCCCTCTTCAAATATTTGAAGGGTAGTCACATGGAAGTTGGAAGAAGCTTTTCTTAGTTGCTCCAGAGGGTAGAACCCAAACCAATGGATTCAGATTGCATGAAAGAAGATTGTGACTATATTTTAGGAAGAACTTTCTGATAGTAGACCTGTTCAACAGTGGAATGGACTTCCACAGAAGGTGGTAGACCTCCTTCATTAGGAGCTTTTCAACAGCTATACACCTAAACACTGGCGGAAGAACAGGGGTGCGGGAGGAGCACACCGCCCCCGGTGGCACAATCCCGGCGAGGTGCCATCGTGGCTGCCCCCCGCTGGGCACCACACCCCTGCAGTTGGCACACCACGCCCCCAGGACATATGCCACACCCCTGGGACATGCGCCAGCCACTACACGCCTGCTCTCCGTCCGTCCGTCCCGGAGCTTGAAGCTCTGCCACTGCACCTAAACAATGTACTTCTAAATTGTATTACTGAGGTTACTACAGTGGTACCTCTGGTTAAGAACTTATTTCGTTCCAGAGGTCCGTTCTTAACCTGAAACTGTTCTTAACCTGAAGCACCACTTTAGCTAATGGGGCCTCCTGCTGCCGCCGTGCCACCAGAGCACGATTTCTGTTCTTATCCTGAAGCAAAGTTCTTAACCCGAGGTACTATTTCTGGGTTAGCGGAGTTTTGTAACCTGAAACGTTTGTAACCTGAAGCATTTGTAACCTAAGGTACCACTGTATTGTTATACTGACATTGCCTTTCTTGTGCATTGTACTTTCTGCAGTGCAGGGAGGAGGGATGTTCACTTGCATGATTACCACAAATTAATCAGTGTGGTTAGGCCCCACCCCCTGTATTTGAACTAAGCAGGTTTCCATTTTATGAGTGCTTCATTTCTGTGATGTTCCCTAAATCACCACAAACGACTTTGGAAATGCTTCCTGTCGGCACAATGCTCCAAGTATCTTCTGTAGATTCCATGCTTTTGTTTTGCGGACTCCTTACTCTGTTATAGACAGAGGTGGCTGCTGTTGCCTGTTGGGATAATTGGACCAGAAGGCAGGGAGACCAACAGTAAGTGAGGTCTGAGCTGATTCACAGGCACTGCAAACTAATTCTTGATTTATCTCCAAGTTCCTCCCTTCCCATAAAGGCAATGCCCTATCCTGGGCCACAACCCTTCAAACTACTAAACATCAAGAAGAGCCTCTCTGCTTTTGCACCTGGGAAGGAGGTGGTCTTTCACATATTTGGGGCCTAAGTCATTTACAGCCAAGAAATAACCTGACAGCTAATGCAGCTCTTTTAGATCAGGGAATTATATGAGTTCTAAATGCAAGCTGGCTACACAGCATTTTGAACCAATTGAAGTTTCTCTGTTATCCTCAAGGGGAGCCCCATTCCGGAAGGTATCAGAGCATGGAATACCATGACCAAGTCATAGCTGTCCAATAGGAGCTATAACTGGGCAACAAGCCATAGGTGGAAATAGGCACTCCTAGTCACATAGTCCACCTATGAGCTAATAGAAATATGTCAATATTCTATGTCATGATTCCCTCAGCAATCTGTCTTTTAATAGCATGGTAGAGTAATTTCCACCATGCAGACAGTTAAGCATCTCAGTACAGTGTGTGTGTGTGTGTGTGTGTGTGTATACACACTCTTTTGGTATATTCTCTCTCTATACGTATACCATATGAGTAAGATAGCTGGGTTCTGGGTAATATAGGCAAAATGTTCTCTTGAGGGTAATAAGCAGCCCTCGTTCCCTGTAACAATAATATGACATTAATGTATCCTTTATGACATAAATGTATAACTGATACATTTCCCTGTGGGTCACTATGATTCTGTTACAGACATCCTTAGCATGCAAAGATAATGTAAAATTTTGTGTAGAAGGAGAGAGAAATGTTTTTCTCTCTCTCTTCTGTTTCCATGACAAAAAGGAGGGAGAATATTAGATTAATGGATTTGCAATTTCCTCCTCCTCCCTGCTTCCTTCTCAGAACTCACAGTGGAATTGTAACACAGGCTTTATTCTGTATTGAAAGCACAGACCAGTTTGCACAGGATTATTAGGGTTTGGAATGTTCTAAGAGAGTTATCAGAAGAGATGGGGTGAACTTCTAATGAAAAGACGAGTGTCAGAGATTGTGACGGAGAAAAGAAATGCATGCCAGTACATTTAAATATGAGAAGTTGCATTCTATAAGATTAGCAGGGCTAGTCTTAGAGATGGGGTGAAATTTGATTCAGTTTGCCTGAAAGGAGAATACAAAATTCATATATTTTGAAATAATATGTGAACCGAAACACAATTATCCTCCAAAGTTTGCACTTTGAATTGTGCATTCTAGTTTTCCAGTCAAGCAATGCGTACAAATTATAGGAATATACTGCATTTTTTTTTTAGAGAAAATGAATTAATGTGTATATTAGTCAAACGTGCATATAAGAATATGCTTACCAGGAGAAATTTACAGTAAAATTCTGATGAATGTTTGTGAGGACATAATCACAAACTGATACAGAAAAATTGAGAACTCAGTTTAAGATTGGAAAAAGTGGAAAGCCTGGGAGAACTGAAATTGACAGATTTGCCCATCCATAGTAGCCTTGTATTAAAAAACCCCATCTTGCAATACCTCCCTCAGTGAAGTCATAATAAGTTCTAATGCATGTTTTTAGGGTACCACTGGATTCTTTGTGGTCTGTTCAAGGAACATTGAGAACTTAGAATTACAGTAAACAAAACTAATAAAGCAAAATGTTGGTTCTAACTTCAAACAGAAGGGTTGAGAACTAGTTGGCCGGGGTGTGTGTGTGTGTGATCTGGGGAATGACCTGCCTCGTGTGTTGGACCAATGATGTTTGAATAGTGTAGCAGAATAATCTGTTGTAGGCAGATAAATAACTTCTTATAAGAATGAAACACACACCATAGCAGTTTCCTCTTCCTGATGAGACCTCTCTGCTATTATGATCAGTGATTATCCTGCTGCTGTTCGTTCTCCTAATTGTCTTTTACAGAGAGTTTAGTTTTAAATGTCTTATTAGCAACTTTGGACTTCTGCATTGGAGAAAGCATTACCCCTGTTCAGGCATTTATCTCATTTTTTAATAAATAAATAAATAAATAATGAGTAGTGTCCTGCATGATAAGAATCTTTCTCTACTTGATGGAAGAGTGGTATTCAGAGCGCAATCATGCATGTCTACTCGATGAGTCCATGGGTTTTACTCCCAAGAAAATGGGACCCCTAATGTTACATTTCACTGATTATTATTATTTTTAGAAAGAAAAACAAATGTAGGAGGATACTTTCACCTCCCCAATCTCTCATCAGTGAGATTGGATATATCAGCAAGGCAAGCATATTACCTTCAGATATCTATAGCCCCCATCAGTCCCATCCAGCTGGAAAACGATAGAGATGATAGGTTTTGTAGTCAAACAACATTGGAAGGGCCACAAACTCCCCATCCCTGTATACTATTACTGTATACTATTACTGTAAATAGTAAGTAAGTATGTTATTTAAGTGAAACATCTTCTAAGCACCCTCAGCAATTTCTGAAATGCATATTCCCTCTTTGTAGGACTATTTTAGCATCGGATGTCTCCAGCCTCAGAAATTTTAGGGCATTCTAAACGTAGGACATGGCAGTAGCAGACAAGCAACTCTTGTTCAAGCAAAATCTCTTACTAGAAATGAAACAGCAATTTACACACCCACACACCCACACCATCCATATATATATATATATAGAGAGAGAGAGAGAGAGAGAGAGAGAGTGTTTACATAAAAATTTCAATGTTAGAAACCTCCTGCTTCTGCATCACAGTTAGGTACTGTCACCAGGCCATCAATTTCCCTCACTCTTTGCTATGAAAGTTATCAAAGTGGAAATTTAGCGTGGGGGGGAACTGAAGATGGAAAGTGCACATTTTATCTGCATGGAAAAACCCAGCAAGGTCACCTGTAGCTCACTACTGATCTGGGCTGGAAGGTTCATATTGAAGATCTGGTTTCTTTTTGTGGGGGGGGGGGAAGAGAAAAGCAGAGAATATGAAAAGCCCTGCTCAACAACCCTCCTCCACAGTTATTCCCCCAAAACAGTGACGCCATGGGTAGTGGGGCCAACGCATGGTGAAGCTGTAATGAACACAGTATAACCATTTTGGGATAAAACAAGACACAACTTTATTGATAACAGATGTCAGCAGGTTTTGGAACAGGCTTTGGGTGTGTATCCTGCATCAATCAACCTCCTGGTCGTTGATTATTTTGGCAGGGTTAATGAAGAACCCAAAGGGGGCTCATCAATGGCTCCTCATCATCCTGGAGAGAAGTGACTAGTGGGGTTCCACAGGGTTCTGCCTTGGGCCCAGTCTTATTCAACATCTTTATCAATGACTTGGATGATGGGCTTGAGGGCATCCTGAGCAAGTTTGCAGATGACACCAAATTGGGAGGGGTGGCCCCAGAGGACAGGATCACACAACAGAGCCAAAGCAAACAAGATGAATTTTAACAGGGAGAAATGTAAAGTACTACACTTGGGCAAAAAAATAAAATAAAAAATTGAAAGGCACAAATACAGGATGGGTGACACCTGGCTTGAGAGCAGTACATGTGAAAAGGATCTAGGAGTCTTTGTAGACCACAAACTTGACATGAGTCAACAGTGTGATGCAGCAGCTAAAAAAGCCAATGCAATTCTGGGCTGCATCAATAGGAATATAGCATCTATATCAAGGGAAGCAATAGTACCACTGTATTCTGCTCTGGTCAGACCTCACCTAGAGTACTCTGTCCCGTTCTGGACACCACAGTTCAAGAAGGATACTGACAAACTGGAACGTGTCCAGATGAGGGCAACCAAAATGGTCAAAGGCCTGGAAACGATGCCTTATGAGGAACGGCTTAGGGAGCTGGGTAAGTTTAGCCTGGAGAAGAGAAGGTTAAGGGGTGATATGATAGCCATGTTCAAATATATAAAAGGATGTCATACGGAGGAGGGAGAAAGGTTGTTTTCTGCTGCTCCAGAGAATCGGACATGGAGCAGTGGATTCAAACTACAAGAAAGAAGATTCCACCTAAACATTATGAAAAACTTCCTGATAGTAAGAGCTGTTCGGCAGTGGAATTTGCTGCCAAGGAGTGTGGTGGAGTCTCCTTCTTTGGAGGTCTTTAAGCAGAGGCTTGACAGCCATATGTCAGGAATGCTTTGATCAGGCATCCCCAAACTTGGCCCTCCAGATGTTTGGGGACTACAATTCCCATCATCCCTGACCACTGGTCCTGTTAGCTAGGGATTATGGGAGTTGTAGTCCCAAAACATCTGGAGGGCCAAGTCTGGGGATGCCTGGCTTTGATGGTGTTTCCTGCTTGGCAGGGGGTTGGACTGGATGGCCCTTGTAGTCTCTTTCAACTCTATGATTCTATGATTCTAAGATTAAAAATTGCCCTATGAAGTACATAAAAATCAGAGTGACCCCTCCAAGACCACTATTTTGGGAGTGCTATGGCCCAGCAGCCCCCATCTGGGTGCCCAGACAGAAGCATTTCCCCCTGGATTCCCTTAATGGAAATATTGGATCCTAAATATTAGATGAGGGGGCTGATGCTGTTCTTCTCCCCTGTCTACCTTAATAAGGATCCATCACAATTCATTGTGACAGTTGCTGTGAGGTAGGCAAAACCTGCAGACAGGCCCAATATTGTCTAAAGGCAAATTCCTCCCTGGACCCAAATATGGTGACTGAACATTTCCATAAAAGAGTCTTACACAAGGCCTGCCTGATTACCCAAGGAAAGACTTGCAGCATAAGACTCATGGTGGGATTGGCTGCAATCGTGGGTCAGCCTACTGCGGTCAGAGAAAACGACATCTTCCCCCAGCCTGTGCCCTGCAGCCGGTTAGTGGTTCTTTCTTTTCTATCTGGTTCTTAGGAGCACAGGAAGCTGCCTTATACTGTGTCAGCTCAATATTGTCTGCACTGACTGGCAGGTTTCAAGCACAGACCTTCCCAGCCTTACCTGGAGATGCTGGAGGTTGAACTTGTGGCATTCTGCATATGAAGGTGATGCTCTGCCACTGAGCTATGGTCCTTTCTTGAATGGCTTTATCACTTTTGTAGCCAGCCCAGACAAAAAAAAAGGTGCTAAGTATAAATTTGCTTTCTTAACCCACATGTCTGCTATGTTATCCCTGATTGGATTGGATCACTCTATGAAACAGGAAGAAGCCCAAGAAGGGGGTGAAATAAATAAGGGTACAGCAACAGATGGGGGTGCAGAAGGGAATGACATAAAAAGTGGCAAAAAATGGAATATGCATCAAGGTTCCCCACCCCCAAATAATCCTGTCCTTCTCTAACTCTGTCCTACCCCATGCCCATCCAGTCCCATCTTGCCAGCCATTTTCTTTTAAAATTGTTGTTATGAAGTTCTATACTGGTCCTATTTCTCCTGTTTCAGGAAGAAGTGGGGCTGCAGGGTCACTATTAAGCTGCTCAGTATAAAGCTTTTGCAACAACTCTTCTGAGAATAGGATAGTTCTGTTAAGTCCAGCTGCTGCTGGATAGCACTATAGCACTCCTGCTTACCCCAAGCTCCTAATGAGTATCTCCTTCTTCAATCCTGCTGGACAACATTGCTGTTGATCCAGGATGCCTTGCTGTGTGAATCCTTTGAATCTTCTGGTAAAGGGGACACTGCTGGGGCAGCACGCCAAACCCCCTTTTTCTCCACAAGTCTGCTATGAGCTTCAGCTTGCTCTCATTGAGCTATCCATGGTTCTGAAAAATTGCTGCTACTTACATGCTGCCCCACACAGCCAAAATACAGCTGCATAATAATAATAATAATAATAATAATAATAATAATAATAATAATAATAATAATAAACTATTTATACCCCACCCATCTGGCTGGGTTTCCCCAGCCACTCTGGGCGGCTTCCAACAGAAAATTAAAACACAATAATCTATTAAACATTAAAAGCCTCCCTGAACAGAGAGAGGGAGTGATGCTGTTGCCAAGTAATTTCTACTCAGAGTAGACCAATTGAAATGAATAGATCTAAGGACGTCATGTCTGTTCATTTCAGTGAGTCTCCTCTTGAATATAGCTAAAGTTGGATGCAACTCACAGAAGCAGCCAGATTGCAACGTGCTCTTAAGGTCCTACTTGCATCTCTCTCTCTCTCTCTCTCTCTCTCTCTCTCTCTCTCTCTCTCTCTCTCTCTCTCTCTCTCTCTCACACACACACACACACACACACACACACACACACACTTTTGGGTGTTCCTTTCTGACTTGGGCAAAAAATGAAATGCAGCAGAGATGGAAGCTGTAGCATGTTAAAGCCGTATTCCGAGCCTCACACCTCAAACTAAAATGAGTATGTGTGCATGTATTTCTATAGCACTTCAGAAATTTGCAAGAATTCAGACTGCTGCACTTGGGATATTGAGTTTTCTGTGCAATGAAGTAAGCTCTGTCTTCTCTTGGCTGACACAAGACACTGTTTTGGGGGATGTCAATACTGGTAGGTGGGTAGGACAAATGTCAATTTGTATTAAAATATTAGTGCTGAAGCTCAGTTGGTACAAAGTTTTAATATTTGCTTCCCCTTATAGAACAAAGCTTCAAATGAGGCAATTGGCACTTCCTGACAGTGCTGCCCTTCCCCCTTGGGGAGCTGACCAGCTAAATGGATGTTGTGTACATTCCTGCCTATAAATTGCAGTGTATAGTGAAATGACTCCTGTTGCAGAAGTGCTCAAGAGCTAGTCGGAAAATTACAATGCTTCCAGGAGGCAATAAGAATAAGAACTGAGAACACTGTTTGTTGTGTTTCACATTTGTTATACCTCTTGCTACCTACAGTTGCTTGAAAAGGAAAGGGGGGGGGAAAGGGATTTGTTAATGGGATCAGTTCTGGAGAAAGTACACTGGGAATGCAGAAGAAGAAAAAACCCTGTGTGTGTGAAATGCAAATCTGGAATACCATTGCTTGGGCATGCTAAGGATATAGATAGACTCAGCACTTTTATATATTTATTTACATTACAAAATCTATATACTGCTTGATTGTAACAAAGCATTTACGAGGTTTACAAGAAAAATCAAAATCAATAAAAACAGTTAAAAACTAGTAATTAAAGCATTTTGGCTTTAGAGCTAATACAGGTGCCTGAGAGGTAATCATTATGAAAGGGCAGTAAACATGGAGGGAGAGTGCACATTTCAGGAATCCAATGAGGGCTCACATTGCATTTGCATAGAGGATCTGTTTATTAGAGTCCATGCCATGCCATGCTTGGCACATTTCCCCACCACAACTGCATTATTATCAAGTCAGATGTTTACTTTCCCCCATAGATGCAATTGGTAGTTGCTCACTTACATAGGCAAACAATGGGGTGCACTTAAGTCCATCAGGGGGCGAGGGTAAAGTCTGCACCCTATTCCTGGTGACTCCCATGGTCAGGGTGACAGGTGGCTTTGCCACTTTGACTTTTAATAACAGTCCATTTTGTTACCCCTATAATTTTGATAGGAGCCACTGAGAACTAAGCTCACTCAGAAAGACACAAATCGAGAACCCTGCTCAATCAAATAGGAAAAAACCTACCTAGACTTGTGTTATTTATCAATTATGACCAATTAGATGCCCATGGGAAGCACACAGGTAAAGCATATACACAATAGCCCTCCCTTGCTGGTGTTCCTCAGTGCCCGGTATTCACTTATAGAGGCCCTGTATACCCATCATGATATGGAAACTCCCATTGTAGGAAAATGCCTTGAAGGTGCATCTGCCTGTAGGGAAGGATGAAGCATTTCTCATATTGCTAATTGCCAGATAGCAACATGTACAAATATTTGGAGTTTTAATACCAATTGCTGGAAACCACAGGAGGGGAGAGTGCTTGAGGGTTTCCTACATGTATCTGAGTGGTCACTATGAGAACAGGATGTTGGGCTAAACGGGTCATTGACCTGATTCATTAGGCCCTTCTTATGCTCTTATGCTCCCTGGAAGGACAGATCGTGAAGCTGAGGCTCCAATACTTTGGCCACCTCATGAGAAGAGAAGAATCCTTGGAAAAGACCCTGATGTTGGGAAAGATGGAGGGCACTAGGAGAAGGGGACGACAGAGGATGAGATGGTTGGACAGTGTTCTCGAAGCTACGAACATGAGTTTGACCAAACTGCGGGAGGCAGTGGAAGACAGGAGTGCCTGGCGTGCTCTGGTCCATGGGGTCACGAAGAGTCGGACACGACTAAACGACTAAACAACAACAAATGCTCTTATGAGTTACTTGTATTTGAAGTAGTTGCCATTTCAGTCAGTACCTTCCTAGATAGTGGATGAATCACAAACCCTTCAACATATCAAATGTATCTCAGTAATGGATTCACCATCCAGTTGCTGCAGATTATGGCAACTACACAAATCTGGCACAAGAATTTTGTTAAGAAGCAGTCGGATGAAAGCCTCATGCATACATCCTACTTTGTGTCTTTACATTATTATTATTATTATTATTATTATTATTATTATTATTATTATTATTGGGCGGCTTCCAACAGAAACATTAAAATACACTAATTTCTTAAACATTAAAAGCCTCCCTAAACAGGGCTGCCTTCAGATGTCTTCTAAAAATCTGGTAGCTGTTTTCCTTTTTGACATCTGATGGGAGGGCGTTCCACAGGGCAGGCGCCACCACCAAGAAGGCCCAAGAAGGCCCTCTGCTTTGGTTCCCTGCAACTTGGCTTCTCACAATGAGGGAACCGCCAGAAGGCCCTCGGAGCTGGACCTCATTATCATCATTTATTTCTCTTTCTGGTAGCAGTACTCGCTTCAGGGGTATGGTAAAAAACAAAATAAAAACTAATCTTTTTCCTTTCTTCCTGGAATGAATAGTCATGTCTCAACTGTATGGTAAATTAATTCCAGTAATGAACAGCCTCCCCAATTCTTTGCAGGTAATTAGCAGTTGAGATTAATACCCAGGAACTGTGGTCAGTTTCCTTTTGAAACCCCAGGCTAATCACATAAGCAGGAATTTGGATATGTTTTTAAAGAATGTTCTCCATGTGTGTGTGTGTGTATTTTGGATTCTTTGGGGGGGGGGTTTAAAGTAAAAAGGTTGTTGCTAATGTACAGCATGATGAAACCTTTTGCAAAGTTTAAATCTATAAAATATAGTTTACATCAGTGTTGTGGTTGTTTTTTTTTAAAAAAAAGTTCTTGTAAACCAGGGTTTTGGTTTTGCTTGCTTTGTCTGAACAACAACATTTTCTTACCTATGGCACATGTCTTGGAAAGCTGATAATATTTTTACTTGTAGGACTGTATTTTTTTTAAAACGTTGCTGTTTAATCACAATAGGACTTGGACAGCACTTATTTAGGAAAGCATGCAATTACACATGTGCAAAGTGTCATCATCTCTTGCACTCTAATTCGTTTTCCCCATTGCACATCTATGGACATGGAGTGTTATTTCATGTAAGGGCCCCAAATAGGTTTTTCAGACAAGATTGACTCCACACCTCTGATTCAGAAATTAAGCCATGCCACATGAGTTTTTTTGAATTCATGTATTGTTTACACCTACACATCCGTTGCCTAAACTTTAAAAAGTTTTAAAATGTGTGAAAAAAATTGCTTCCAGCTGCATGCAGTTGCAAGCAATTGGTGAGCTGTATGAAGATTCTGAACTGACCCTGCCTGGTATAAATAATAGAAATCTGACCCACAATGAACAGGACAATGTATTGACTGCTTCATTTGCAATCTGATCACCATTTTGTCTTCAGTTATTATATGTCTCTGGTTTTGTGGACCATTCTTTGTTGGCAACAGAATCCTTCCCCCACAGCTATAGCCTCCTCAAGAGTCCAGTCAATGCCTAATGACAGCAGCAGAGATCACTAGTGGTCCACAAAGTATAATAAACAACTAGTGATTTCTAATAATATGGTAAAAATGGTGAGAAATATGAGTGCTTTATCCTTGATGCATTCCTTACAAGAATACAGTCTGCATAGTGCATAGATAGTGCAGAATCTACCGCACAACATATGCACCTTCTTACAGGTCCAGAAACAAGATATGGCTTCATTTGGCAACCTAACCACGAGTACTGCTTGACAGTGATTGATGTCTTTTACGGAGGTCTTTTAACTTCTATGGTCCAAGATGCAAAGGAAGTTGGGGCAGCTTTGAGATGATGTGCATTAACATATTTTAACACAGTCATGTAGGCCTCACCAATCTTGCTATGCTACAGGCAGAGTGGAAACCAGACAGTATATATTTGACACATTGGAAATAACATCTTGAACACCTACAGGCTAGTGAAAGTAATTTGAGCTTGAGAAGGTTTTGGGAAGAAGGAAAAATGAAACTGGTAGTTCAGAAACACTGAAATTATTCTTGTTCAACTTAATCTAATTCAGAATGGATACCGCTTCAGGGTTGAACAGCAACCAGAAAACACAACTGGGATATTCTTTATTTGAATCGTACATTATAATGAAAAATTCAGAGTTAGACTGTTTGAATCAAATAAAATAACTGGTGGTTAACTTCTTCAGGGTGGTGGGAAAATGTCTACCTAGACATCAGTCACAATATAGGAGAAATGCAGTTTAGCCAGTCTGCCAAACAGGTGGTGTTTAGACCAGAGACTTTCATTTAGTTGCAAATTTCTTGAGAATGGAGATTCCCACTGGTGCTCGGTTGGTGATGATTCATCAAGCCTCTTTCAGGAGTTTCAGTGAAAAGGATTGTAATTTTGACTGATGGTATTTTCTACAAACCAGGAGAAAACATTTCAAAGAGCTCAAGTACAGCTTTCTATATGTCAACAAGACCATTTTGATGGAAAGTCTACCCATGCCTCTGACTGGAGTGTCTCTCTACAGTCAAAGGAGATACTGTACTAATATGCCAAAAGTATGTTTACTGGAAATGACCAAGAAGAGCTGTCAAAGATCCCCTTCAAATAAATTATATCTCATTGCTCTGGCATCCAATGCCTCTGTATTCCAAGTTGTTGACTAATTTGGAAAGATGGTTTGTTGTTGTTGTTTAGTCGTTTAGTCGTGTCCGACTCTTCGTGACCCCATGGACCATAGCACGCCAGGCACTCCTGTCTTGCACTGCCTCCCGCAGTTTGGTCAAACTCATGTTCGTAGCTTCGAGAACACTGTCCAACCATCTTGTCCTCTGTCGTCCCCTTCTCCTTGTGCCCTCCATCTTTCCCAACATCAGGGTCTTTTCCAAGGATTCTTCTCTTCTCATGAGGTGGCCAAAGTATTGGAGGGAAAGATGGTTAGATATGCTTTTTCTGAACCCTGCGAAGAGCTCAACCTGATATATTTTGGGGGGGGGGGCTGTTCTCTATAAGCCTTCCCCCTTACATAGGTAAATTAAGGTTACCAGATTTATTTCAATGAATCCAGGACCACTTTTCAACTTCAATAGATTTTGTATGGGGACTGATTTGTAAATCCGGGGACTGTCCCCAGGAAACAGGGATGTCTGGTAACCTTAAGGTAAATCTGTCTATTTTCTATCAGTATTGCTTTTGCATGATTTTATCCATAATTCCATTCCATTTCTTCATTATTATTTTTTAAGCATCACTCCATTGGGGAAAAGATAAATCTATCCTTCTTTCAGGTGGAAAGATTATGAAATTGTTCTATGTGCGCAAGCATAATTTTTCCTTGCACACTTGACCGAGAATGAAAATGGATACTCTTTAGTCCGATTGGCTGTTTAAAGGCAGATGCCTTGCTACAATCACCAGATTGACCTACCAGCAAAGCTTTCTATCATTTCAGCTTTCTACATGATAAACACAGAAGACCTCACAGAGCTTCGGCATCCACACAAGCATTTATTTTTCACAAGGCATGTATTTAGGGACCTAAAGCTTTCTGCTTTCAACTTTTTGGATGCACAGATTATATGGCATTTAGAGCAAAAATCTATATAGTTGGATACATTGCTCTTTTGACAGTTTTTCTACCAGCTGTTCTTTCAGAGGCCTCCTTTGGAAAGACAGCTTCCTTCCCTCCTTCCACCAATGAAATGATGAAGGAAGCACTTACCTTGCCACATGCAAGTAAGGCCACTTTGATAATCCCCACCCTACCCCCCTGCTTTAATTATGACATATACATCGGCTGCTGTTAGAGGTTTTGCATATAAATGGGTCCAATTACTATGTGACAAACTGATGTTAATTTATCCTTACAAAAGCCTGCTTCTGTTTACTTAAAGCAGATGCTTCAAAAAGGAAAGAGAATGTCCTTGATGTGAATTTGGACTGGCAAACTGCACAGGTACCTTCAAATGCTTTTAGAATGCTTCCCATCTTCCTTTTCACCACATGAAGCAGCTGCACATTTCCCTCTGAAAATATAGATATCATAAGAAAAATGCAATAAGAGGAAAATCTATAGCTGAATCTATTACCTGCCTCTTGACTAAAACAAGCGAATTGCTCATTGCTGTGATGGTCTGATGAGCACTCCCTCCCTCCCTCCCTCTGCTGGCTCTACTTTTTATGATCACATTCTTAATGAAATAGCAGAGTACCATCCATAGTCACAAATCTATTCTTTTTATAGTGTGACACAGAAACAATGGATTTTACTTTTGGTTTTCAAAGAAACTTTGGTGTAAAAGAAAGGAAGCTTGTTTAAAGAAAACAAATGATAAAACAAAAGCTTGCAGGTGGAGAGAGAAAAAGGGGACAATTATCATTCTTCCTTTCTGCTAAGAATAGGAATAGGGGGAGGGTCAGAGCTCAGTGGATGATTTAATGTTGCAGTCTCTCAGTCCCTGGAATTTCCAGTTAAGGGGGAGGATGGCGAACCTCTGCCTCCCCCAATGATGATGCTGATGATTAAATTTATTACCTGTCCTTCTTTCACCAGCAGGCCCCAGGGTGGTGACTGGAATAGGGTAGCCCCTAAAACACACAACACCTCAGTTGTCAAAAGCCAGAGTTAAGAGGTTTGTATTTTAAAGATTTTGTTGGACTACAACTCCCATCTTCCCTGACCACTGCCTGTGCTTCCTATGGAGCATGGGATTTGGAACCCATCAGCTTCTGGAAGGCTACCAGTTCCTCCATCCCTTGTGTAAATGGGCACTTATCATTCATCATTTCTGGAGCCCCAGTACAAAGCACTTTGAGGCTGCAGTGTGCATGCAAGCCAACTAGATAGAGAAGCTTCACATCAATAGAGAAGACGTGCATTCCTTTGCTTCTGCAGAGCTGCTTCCTCCATTGAAATGAATGGGTAGGTTCCTGGTAGTTCGGGGAAAGCCTCTGAGTTAAGTGGTAGCTCTGGTAGTAAGGCTAGGATTTACTTCAGCATGAGAGCTGGGAGAGTTATTGCCTGTAAGAATGCATATAACTGTACTTCTAGTCCATACAGTTTTGCTTTAGTTATTGAGCTCTTATATGCATACCCTCCAACTCCCAGATTGAAAATTCTGGGTTCAGCGGCGGCGCGGCACAGGAAGTCGCTTCTACGCGGCGGCGCGGCACTAGAAGTCACTTCTACGCATGTCCAGACATGCGTAGAAGTGACTTCCGGTGCCAGGCTGCCCGTGTCTGCATGTCTGGGCACCAGAAATTGCTTCTGTGCATATCCAGACATGCTCAGACAGCCGGGAGCTGGGACATGGCCGTCGGCAGGAGCTTTACGGGAGCTTTACGGGATATAATCAATTTGGGATAACAGCGGGAAACGGTAACAATTTCCCGCAAAAAATGGGATACTTGGCAGCTATGCTTATATGTGAGTACTAATTACATATGGATAAGTTACTGTTATGCAGTGGTAAGAAAGCACCTTCTTACCTCAGTGGAGCTTGCCCTTATGTCTGTGGCACATTTTGGCACCACCGAAAAAAGCCATTTGTTTGTCCAGGCATTCAAAGGATATTAGATTTTTTTTGCTGATGAAAGACATGTTAGAATTATATTAAATAAATAGGAATGGGGTAGTAATTACACCCAACTAGCAAGGGAGAGAGAGAGGCTGCAATGCCAGGACCAAAGGTCTGCGAGCTTTCCTACATAATACATGAAGCTGGTAATTCCCCAAGTAGACTACTATAATACATTGCATGTGGGGCTGTCATTGAAGATGAATGAGAAGTTTCAACTAGTTCAAAATGCTGCCAGCAGATTATTGGATAGAAGAACTAGGTTTGATCTTGTGGCATCACTGTTTAAAGGATAGTGTTGGCTGACAGTTAGTTACAGGGTCCAATTTAAGGTTCTCCCTTTGGTGTATAAAGCCATATGCAATTTGAGGCCTGGGCTCTTGAAGAAGAAACTATCTCCATATGTACTTTAAGATCTGCAGAGGAGGCTCTACTGAGAGTGCCATTCTTCACTATGGCATGTGCAGCAGTGACTTGTGGGTTCTTCTGTGGAATTCCCTCCCATTGGGTGAAGACACTGATCCTCCTCACTTATATTTTTTCTTTACCTACTGAAAACATATCTATTCCTTTTGGCATATAAGGCTTTACAAGATGGTTGCATTGTGGTTCCTGTGATTAGGTATTGTCCTGCTGCTGATTACTTTATGGTATTGTGGTTTTTATTTATTTTTATAAGATTTATAAACTATTTAATTGGATAGTTAACCCCCCCTCAAAACAAAAAACCCCATAAAATTTAAAATAGGCTTAAATAATAATTATTAGTACGGTGGTACCTTGGTTTATGAACACAATTGGTTCCAGAAATCTGTTCATAAACTGAAGCATTCGTAAACTGAAGCGAACTTTCCCATTGAAAGTAATGGAAAGTGGATTAATCTGTTCCAGACGGTCCACTGAGTACTTAAACTGAAGCGAACTTTCCCATTGAAAGTAATGGAAAGTGGATTAATCCGTTCCAGATGGGTCTGCGGAGTACTCAACCTGAAGCATACTTACCCCAAAGCATGGGTGTAATTGGTTCCGGAAGTCTGTTCATAAACTGAAGCGTTCATAAACTGAAGCGAACTTTCCCATTGAAAGTAATGGAAAGTGGATTAATCCATTCCAGATGGGTCCGCGGCGTTCGTAAACCGGAAATTCGTAAACAGAGGTGTTCATAAACCGAGGTTCCACTGTACATAAATAAAATCAGTAAACTTTAAAACGTGGGTAGGCAAATAAATTATATGTCAGTGCAGGTTTATTTTAAAAAACAAAACATATCAGCAGACATCTAAAACAATATAGTAGGGTCATCTGCCTAATGCTATTGATCAGGGAGTTCCAAAGCATACTCCCCGCAAATGGTTTTATTATTGATGAATTATTTTGTATTCTTTTTTGTCAAACATTCAGGACTTTGTGAACGTTTGTTGAAGGGAGTCTACTGCTACTAAAATATAACTGCGAGATTTTATTCCTGCTCACATCACACTTCTGCTGTGGTTCCTTTTCTTAGAATCCTGTACACCAGGAGGGAGGGAAATGAGGGAGGGAAACAGGGAGACTTGAAATGTAGCATTTAGTTTCTTGGACTAAGGGTTGGTTCATTGGACTCTGCCCAGCTCTTTGATTCCACAAGAGCTCACACTGAATTCTTCCAAGGCGGGAGAGACCCAACAGTCTCCATAGGCAGCTTCTTCCATTGCTCTACTGATCTGTCGGTTTGGAAGCATTTCCTCATATATGAGAAGACTGTAAGGAAAGTCTTTGCTCCTTTTGCTAAACTTGGGGGGGATAGGGTGAACAAAGAGAGAACCATCTAGGAAGGGTCTTCTTTGAAGGCGCAGGATGTCAGGATGTAGTCTGCCTGAGGAAGCTTTCATATCAAAACATGCTAGGCTTATTAGATTTCTACTGTTTTGGAGTACATCTCATCTGATGTCAGCTTGTGGCTCACCTCTCCCTTTTTCGTTTTTCAACTTCTGGTGCTGCTCATGAAGCAGTTGAGTGGATGAATACTTCCTTTGAATGTTATTTATAACTCTTATTACTTATTATTTGCATTCCACTTTATGATAACATTTGGTACATAGGATTGTATGCAACAAATTGCTACCCAGAGCACACCCATTGCAATTAATGGCCCAAAGTCATGTTCATTAATGTCAAGGCAGCTACTCTGAATAGGGCTAGTATTGGCTACAACCTATGGGAAGCTGCCCTACCCTGACTCAGAGAGTAGGTCTGTTTAAGACTGGCAGTGGCTCTCCAGGGTTTCAGGTAGAAATGAATGAATGGATTAATTTTTGTCACTGACCAAAGTGCAGGTAGGAATGTCTTCCAGCCCAATGTGGAGTTGCCAGGTATTGAACCTTGGTTCTTCTGCATGCCAGGCAGATGCTCTGTCACTGAGCATTAAAAGAGGTCCCACCTCAATAAATTTATAGTCTGTAATACATATTATAAGCAGAACTATTTCCTTATGATGTGCAACCACACTGGGAACATTAAAAGATCAACAAATTGGACCCAGTTAGTCTTGACATGGTCTAATGGTTATTGGTTTGCGTTGACGTGTAGATGGATGTTTATTTGTTTACTGGTGTCACTGATGTTAGGGAACACACTCCTTCCTGAAATGTATGGAATCTATGTATCAGTACTGACACTGCTGGCTTTTGAAGACAAACCTATTTAACACAGGCATTTCCTTGATCTCTTGGCAGTGGTCTTCAGCAAGACGGGACAGTGTTGTTTTTGTTTGTTACTATGGTATGTATATATGTTTGTGTTTTAATATTGAAAGCCACCCTGTGGTCCTTCGATGAAGGGTAGTATAGAAATTAATTAATTAATTAATTAAGTATTGCTTAATATACACATTTTTGTGAGCATTTCTCCTTAATAGAATACATTTTGTACATAATTCTGAAGGAAATCAGCCCTGAGTGCTCACTGGAAGGACAGATCCTGAAGCTGAGGCTCCAATACTTTGGCCACATCATGGGAAGAGAAGACTCCCTGGAAAAGACCCTGATGTTGGGAAAGATGGAGGGCACAAGGAGAAGGGGATGACAGAGGACGAGATGGTTGGACAGTGTTCTCGAAGCTACCAACATGAGTTTGACCAAACTGCGGGAGGCAGTGAAAGACAGGAGTGCCTGGCGTGGCTCAGATCCATGGGGTCACCAAGAGTCGGACACGACTAAACAACTAAACAACAACAACGAAAAATACTGTAAGCCTGCAATTTACATTTAACTTGTGTGCATTTAGCTTTATGTGCTGGGCAAAAGGGGGGAGTAAATAAATTTAAAAGGGAGCAGAAGGGGGTGGGCATATGGGGGGAAAGGCTTTTACATTACCATCTACCATTGCATCCAGTGCGTTTTGATTATACATGAATTTTGGCTTTAGGCACAACCCCCAAAACGTAACCCTGGAGTAAGTTGTAGGTTTACTGTACAATCGTACCTATCTGTTCAACTTCCAAAATGTTCGGAAACTAAAGTGTGGCTTCTGATTGGCTGCAGGAAGCTCCTGCAGTCAATTGGAAGATGCAGAAGCCCCGTCAGACGTTTGGGATACAAATAACGTTTTCAAACTGGAACACTCACTTCTGGGTTTGCAGCATTCGGGAGCCAAAACATCCGAATACCAAGGCATTTGGAATCCAAGGTATGACTGTATAGCTATGATAATGTAACAAATCTACAGTTCTCTTAATTAACATGTAAGAAATCATCCTTATGTAGTGGTTTGCCTACCAAAGGTCCCAGATTCAATCCCAAGAATCTCCAGGAGCCTGAAATCCTGGGGAACCAGTCAAATATATACAATACTGAGCTAGATGAACTAGTAGTCTGACTGAGCATAAGGCAAATTCTCATGTTCCAAATGCTGGAGTCATTATGGATGCCAGGTACTATTCTACTTAAACCTTATATGGTAAACAGCAATCTTTCCCATAGTTGCATATTCTTACGATAAATCGAAGTCATTATCAAACACATTTCATTTTTTTAGAACAAAAAAGCAAGTAAACTATGACTTGACTGTGATCCATTTGACCCTAGTATCTGATTTGTAAAGTTTTCTTTTTGAGGGGCATCCCCCCCCACACACAAAGGTAGGCGGGTTAAAGAACTCTTCCTGTTACTAAAGATATTGACACTGATGTGAAGATCAGACTTTCTTTATATAAGTAATTTAACAACAGTATGTATTTGGGTCTTGCTGAGAGTATCAAAAGCATGTGAAACTCTCTCTCTCTCTCTCTCTCTCTCTCTCTCTCTCTCTCTGTGTGTGTGTGTGTGTGTGTGTGTGTGTGTGTGTGTGTGTGTGTGTTCAGTCTCCAGTAATGAGCTGAGTTGAATGTCTCTAGAGTGACAGATAAATTATTAACTTTTGTGGGATACAATTCTAATCTTCCCATATTTGAAATTTATTCTTAGGGATATTGAATTTATCTTGCAGATCTAAGAAAGCAATGAAATGTCAGGAATTCAATCACCTGTGGGTTCCAAACCTTTCGCTGTTCCCTCTTCCTTCCATGCTAAGCACTGTCCCCCAGTTTTATGGCTGGCATTATACCATAAAGAATTCTTGCCATCGGAATTTTGTAATCCAATAATGAAGGCGAAGTAAGTTTTTGCACAGGTTTGCTAATTCCCTTTTATTGCAGGCTGAGCTCATCTTCATTATGGATTGATGAAACCTCATCAAATAGAATCACGCCGCCATCTATTCTAATCCAATTATTAGCTTAATTTACAGTGCCACAAGTCACGAGTTGCTGACCTGTAAATTTGCTACATAAAACATACTGTAGAGTACAGCAGTGTAAATAAATTATACAGCACGTCGCGGGGGAGGGGGGGTGGAATGGGATATTAATCTAAATCACTTAGGTAAATTTAAAGGGGGGGAAACCGCAGGGTTCTTACAAATCTTTAAGAGCAACTAGGAAACAAATTTTTAATACTCTCAAAATCCAATCAGTGGCCATGATCCAACTCCTCTGTGTACGGTGACCAAGGTACAGCAGCCATGTAGTTGGCAGATGAAAAGCTGGTCATAGAATCATAGAACTGTAGAGCTGGAAGGGACCCAGGGGTCATCTAGTCCAACCTCCTTCAATGCAGGAATATCAACTAAAGCATCATATGTATTTGGTATACAAACTCCTATGTTCTTTAAAAGAATCATATTGGCTTAGAAGGCACCTGATGGCACATCATATGATCTCGGTGTGCATGTGTGTATGTGACCTCTTGCAAGGTCCTATAGCCTTAAAGCAAGCTGGCCAGTCCTTGGTAATGAACACACATTTCTCAACAGTATCAATGGCTAAGGCAAGAGAATTAGACAAACTAATGGGGGATAAGGCTACTAGCTATGATGTTTAAGTTCTACTTCCATTTTCAAAGGCAGTTTGCCTCTGAGTGCCAGTTGCTAGGAGGCACAAATAGAAAGAGTAC